>NW_027478427.1:340928-681856 GCF_051014685.1 Ptiloglossa arizonensis
TTCAGATGCAACAGGAATTTCTCGAGTTCGTCAATCCGTTCGCGAGATATGGGAGTTTGAAGTTAAGGAATGGATGAGAACCCATCAAAATTTTCGCAAGTCTGTACTCGAAACCAATAACTGGAATGGCCTAGGGGAAAAGTACACACACCATTGTAATCGGCCGAGTTTCTACTTTCACATGCAACAGGAATTTCTCGAGTTCGTCAATCCGTTCGCGCGATATGGGAGTTCGAAGTTAAAGAATGGTTGAGAAACTATCAAAATTTTCGCAAGTCTGATACTCGAAACCAATAACTACAAGGGTCTAGGGGAAATACACATACCGTTCTAATCGGGCGAGCTTCTACTTTCAAATGCAACAGGAATTTCTCGAGTTCGTCAATCCGTTACCGAGATATAGAAGTTTGAAGTTAAGGAAAGGTTGAGGAACCATCAAAATTTTCGCAAGTCTGATACTCGAAACCAATAACTACAATGGCCTAGGGGAAAAATACACATATCGTTGTAACCGGGCGAGTTGCTAATTTCAAATGCAACAGGAATTTCTCGAGTTCCTCAATCCGTTCGCGAGATATGGGAGTTTGAAGTTAAGGAATGGTTGAGAAACCATCAAAATATTCGCAAGTCTGACACTCGAAACCAATAACTACAATGGCCTAGGGGAAAAATACACATATCGTTGTAACCGGGCGAGTTGCTAATTTCAAATGCAACAGGAATTTCTCGAGTTCGTCAATCCGTTCGCGAGATATGGGAGTTTGAAGTTAAGGAATGGTTGAGAAACCATCAAAATTTTCACTGTTCTGATACTCGAAACCAATAACTGGAATAGCCTAGGGGAAAAGTACATACACCATTGTAATCGGGCGAGTTTTCTACTTTCAGATGCAACAGGAATTTCTCGAGTTCGTCAATCCGTTCGCGATATATGGGAGTTGTAAGCTAAGGAATGGTTTAGAAACCATCAAAATTTTCGCAAGTCTGATACTCGAAACCATTAACTACAATGGCCTAGGGGAAAAATACACATATCGTTGTAATCGGGCGAGTTTCTACTTTCAGATGCATCAGGAATTTCTCGAGTTCGTCAATCCGTTCGCGAGATATGGGAGTTTGAAGTTAAGGAATGGTTGAGAAACCATCAAAATTCTCGCAATTCTGATGCTAGAAACGAATAACTGGAATGGCCTACGGTAAAGATACACACACCATTGTAATCGCGCGAGTTTCTACTTTCAGATGCAACGGGAATTTCTCGAGTTCGTCAATCCGTTCGCGAGATATGGGAGCTCGAAGTTAAGGAATGGTTGAGAAGCCATCAAAATTTTCGCAGTTCTAATGGTTGAAACGAGTAACTAGATTGGCTTAGGGCAAAAATATTCATACCGTTGTAATCGGGCGTGTTTCTACTTTCAGAAGCAACAGGAATTTCTCGAGTTCGTCAATCCGCTCGCCAGATATGGGAGTTTGAAGTTAAGGAAAGGCTGAGAAACCATCAAAATTTTCGCAAGTCTGATGCTAGAAACGAATATCTAGAATGGCTTAGGGCATAAATATTCATACCGTTGTAATCGGGCGAGTTTCTGCTTTCAGATGCAACAGGAATTTCTCGAGTTCGTCAATCCGTTCGCGAGATATGGGAGTTTGAAGTTAAGGAATGGTTGAGAAACCACAAAAATTTTCGCAAGTCTGATACTCGAAACAAATAACTACAATGGCCTAGGGGAAAAATACACATACCGTTGTAATCGGGCGAGTTTCTGCTTTCACATGCAACAGGGATTTCTCGAGTTCGTCAATCCGTTCGCGAGATATGGGAGTTTGAAGTTAAGGAATGGTTGAGAAACCATCAAAATATTCGCAAGTCTGATACTCGAAACCAATAACTACAATGGCCTAGGGGAAATATACACAGACCGTTGTAATTGGGCGAGTATCTGCTTTCAGATGCAACAGGAATTTCTCGAGTTCGTCAATCCGTTCGCGAGATATGGGAGTTTGAAGTTAAGGAATGGATGAGAACCCATCAAAATTTTCGCAAGTCTGTACTCGAAACCAATAACTGGAATGGCCTAGGGGAAAAGTACACACACCATTGTAATCGGCCGAGTTTCTACTTTCACATGCAACAGGAATTTCTCGAGTTCGTCAATCCGTTCGCGCGATATGGGAGTTCGAAGTTAAAGAATGGTTGAGAAACTATCAAAATTTTCGCAAGTCTGATACTCGAAACCAATAACTACAAGGGTCTAGGGGAAATACACATACCGTTCTAATCGGGCGAGCTTCTACTTTCAAATGCAACAGGAATTTCTCGAGTTCGTCAATCCGTTACCGAGATATAGAAGTTTGAAGTTAAGGAAAGGTTGAGGAACCATCAAAATTTTCGCAAGTCTGATACTCGAAACCAATAACTACAATGGCCTAGGGGAAAAATACACATATCGTTGTAACCGGGCGAGTTGCTAATTTCAAATGCAACAGGAATTTCTCGAGTTCCTCAATCCGTTCGCGAGATATGGGAGTTTGAAGTTAAGGAATGGTTGAGAAACCATCAAAATATTCGCAAGTCTGACACTCGAAACCAATAATTGGAATGGCCTAGGGGAAAATTACACACACCATTGTAATCCGGCGAGTTTCTATTTTCAGATGCAACAGGAATTTCTCCAGTTCGCCAATCCGTTCGTGAGATATGGGAGTTTGAAGTTAAGGAATCGTTGAGAAACCATCAAAATTTTCGCAAGTCTGATACTGCAAACCAATAACTACTATTGCCTAGGGGAAAAGTACGCACACCATTGTAATCGGGCGAGTTTCTACTTTCAGATGCAACAGGAATATCTCGAGTTCGCCAATCCGTTCGCGAGATATGGGAGTTTGAAATTAAGGAATGGTTGAGAAACCATCAAAATATTCGCAAGTCTGATACTCGAAACCAATAATTGGAATGGCCTAGGGGAAAATTACACACACCATTGTAATCCGGCGAGTTTCTATTTTCAGATGCAACAGGAATTTCTCCAGTTCGCCAATCCGTTCGTGAGATATGGGAGTTTGAAGTTAAGGAATCGTTGACACACGATCAAAATTTTCGCAAGTCTGATACTCCAAACCAATAAGTAGTATTGCCTAGGGCGAAAATACACCCACCATTGTAATCGGGCGAGCTTCTACTTTCAGATGCAACAGGAATTTCTCGAGTTCGTCAATCCGTTCGTGATATATGGGAGTTTGAAGTTAAGGAATGGTTGAGAAACCATCAAAATTTTCGCAAGTCTGATACTCGAAACCAATAACTACTATTGCCTAGGGGAAAAGTACGCACACCATTGTAATCGGGCGAGTTTCTACTTTCAGATGCAACAGGAATTTCTCGAGTTCGTCAATCCGTTCGTGAGATATGGGAGTTTGAAGTTAAGGAATGGTTGAGAAACCATCAAAATTTTCGCAAGTCTGATATTCGATAACAATAACTGGAGTGGCCTAGGGGAAAAGTACACATGCCATTGTAATCGGGGGAGTTTCTGCTTTCAGATGCAACACGAATATCTCGAATTCGTGAATCCGTTCGCGAGATATGGGGGTTTGAAGATAAGGAATAGTTGAGAAACCATCAAAATTTTCGCAAGTTTGATACTCGAAACCAATAAATACTATTTCCTACGGCAAAAATACACATACCGTTGTAATCCGGCGAGTTTCTGCTTTCATATGCAACAGGAATTTCTCGAGTTCGTTAATCCGTTCGCGAGATATGGGAGTTAGAAATTAAGGAATGGTTGGGAAACCATCAAAATTTTCGCAAGTCTGATACTCGAAACCATTAACTACAATGGCCTAGGGGAAAAATACACAGACCGTTATAATTGGGCGAGTATCTGCTTTCAGATGCAACAGGAATTTCTCGAGTTCGTCAATCCGTTCGCGAGATATGGGAGTTTGAAGTTAAGGAATGGTTGAGAAACCATCAAAATTTTCACTGTTCTGATACTCGAAACCAATAACTGGAATAGCCTAGGGGAAAAGTACATACACCATTGTAATCGGGCGAGTTTTCTACTTTCAGATGCAACAGGAATTTCTCGAGTTCGTCAATCCGTTCGCGATATATGGGAGTTGTAAGCTAAGGAATGGTTTAGAAACCATCAAAATTTTCGCAAGTCTGATACTCGAAACCATTAACTACAATGGCCTAGGGGAAAAATACACATATCGTTGTAATCGGGCGAGTTTCTACTTTCAGATGCATCAGGAATTTCTCGAGTTCGTCAATCCGTTCGCGAGATATGGGAGTTTGAAGTTAAGGAATGGTTGAGAAACCATCAAAATTCTCGCAATTCTGATGCTAGAAACGAATAACTGGAATGGCCTACGGTAAAGATACACACACCATTGTAATCGCGCGAGTTTCTACTTTCAGATGCAACGGGAATTTCTCGAGTTCGTCAATCCGTTCGCGAGATATGGGAGCTCGAAGTTAAGGAATGGTTGAGAAGCCATCAAAATTTTCGCAGTTCTAATGGTTGAAACGAGTAACTAGATTGGCTTAGGGCAAAAGTACATACACCATTGTAATCGGGCGAGCTTTCTACTTTCAGATGCAACAGGAATTTCTCGAGTTCGTCAATCCGTTCGCGATATATGGGAGTTGTAAGCTAAGGAATGGTTTAGAAACCATCAAAATTTTCGCAAGTCTGATACTCGAAACCATTAACTACAATGGCCTAGGGGAAATATACACAGACCGTTGTAATTGGGCGAGTATCTGCTTTCAGATGCAACAGGAATTTCTCGAGTTCGTCAATCCGTTCGCGAGATATGGGAGTTTGAAGTTAAGGAATGGATGAGAACCCATCAAAATTTTCGCAAGTCTGTACTCGAAACCAATAACTGGAATGGCCTAGGGGAAAAGTACACACACCATTGTAATCGGCCGAGTTTCTACTTTCACATGCAACAGGAATTTCTCGAGTTCGTCAATCCGTTCGCGCGATATGGGAGTTCGAAGTTAAAGAATGGTTGAGAAACTATCAAAATTTTCGCAAGTCTGATACTCGAAACCAATAACTACAAGGGTCTAGGGGAAATACACATACCGTTCTAATCGGGCGAGCTTCTACTTTCAAATGCAACAGGAATTTCTCGAGTTCGTCAATCCGTTACCGAGATATAGAAGTTTGAAGTTAAGGAAAGGTTGAGGAACCATCAAAATTTTCGCAAGTCTGATACTCGAAACCAATAACTACAATGGCCTAGGGGAAAAATACACATATCGTTGTAACCGGGCGAGTTGCTAATTTCAAATGCAACAGGAATTTCTCGAGTTCGTTAATCCGTTCGCGAGATATGGGAGTTTGAAGTTAAGGAATGGTTGAGAAACCATCAAAATATTCGCAAGTCTGATACTCGAAACCAATAACTACAATGGCCTAGGGGAAATATACACAGACCGTTGTAATTGGGCGAGTATCTGCTTTCAGATGCAACAGGAATTTCTCGAGTTCGTCAATCCGTTCGCGAGATATGGGAGTTTGAAGTTAAGGAATGGATGAGAACCCATCAAAATTTTCGCAAGTCTGTACTCGAAACCAATAACTGGAATGGCCTAGGGGAAAAGTACACACACCATTGTAATCGGCCGAGTTTCTACTTTCACATGCAACAGGAATTTCTCGAGTTCGTCAATCCGTTCGCGCGATATGGGAGTTCGAAGTTAAAGAATGGTTGAGAAACTATCAAAATTTTCGCAAGTCTGATACTCGAAACCAATAACTACAAGGGTCTAGGGGAAATACACATACCGTTCTAATCGGGCGAGCTTCTACTTTCAAATGCAACAGGAATTTCTCGAGTTCGTCAATCCGTTACCGAGATATAGAAGTTTGAAGTTAAGGAAAGGTTGAGGAACCATCAAAATTTTCGCAAGTCTGATACTCGAAACCAATAACTACAATGGCCTAGGGGAAAAATACACATATCGTTGTAACCGGGCAAGTTGCTAATTTCAAATGCAACAGGAATTTCTCGAGTTCCTCAATCCGTTCGCGAGATATGGGAGTTTGAAGTTAAGGAATGGTTGAGAAACCATCAAAATATTCGCAAGTCTGACACTCGAAACCAATAATTGGAATGGCCTAGGGGAAAATTACACACACCATTGTAATCCGGCGAGTTTCTATTTTCAGATGCAACAGGAATTTCTCCAGTTCGCCAATCCGTTCGTGAGATATGGGAGTTTGAAGTTAAGGAATCGTTGAGAAACCATCAAAATTTTCGCAAGTCTGATACTGCAAACCAATAACTACTATTGCCTAGGGGAAAAGTACGCACACCATTGTAATCGGGCGAGTTTCTACTTTCAGATGCAACAGGAATATCTCGAGTTCGCCAATCCGTTCGCGAGATATGGGAGTTTGAAATTAAGGAATGGTTGAGAAACCATCAAAATATTCGCAAGTCTGATACTCGAAACCAATAATTGGAATGGCCTAGGGGAAAATTACACACACCATTGTAATCCGGCGAGTTTCTATTTTCAGATGCAACAGGAATTTCTCCAGTTCGCCAATCCGTTCGTGAGATATGGGAGTTTGAAGTTAAGTAATCGTTGAGACACCATCAAAATTTTCGCAAGTCTGATACTCCAAACCAATAAGTAGTATTGCCTAGGGCGAAAATACACCCACCATTGTAATCGGGCGAGCTTCTACTTTCAGATGCAACAGGAATTTCTCGAGTTCGTCAATCCGTTCGTGAGATATGGGAGTTTGAAGTTAAGGAATGGTTGAGAAACCATCAAAATTTTCGCAAGTCTGATACTCGAAACCAATAACTACTATTGCCTAGGGGAAAAGTACGCACACCATTGTAATCGGGCGAGTTTCTACTTTCAGATGCAACAGGAATTTCTCGAGTTCGTCAATCCGTTCGTGAGATATGGGAGTTTGAAGTTAAGGAATGGTTGAGAAACCATCAAAATTTTCGCAAGTCTGATATTCGATAACAATAACTGGAGTGGCCTAGGGGAAAAGTACACATACCATTGTAATCGGGGGAGTTTCTGCTTTCAGATGCAACACGAATATCTCGAATTCGTGAATCCGTTCGCGAGATATGGGGGTTTGAAGATAAGGAATAGTTGAGAAACCATCAAAATTTTCGCAAGTTTGATACTCGAAACCAATAAATACTATTTCCTACGGCAAAAATACACATACCGTTGTAATCCGGCGAGTTTCTGCTTTCATATGCAACAGGAATTTCTCGAGTTCGTTAATCCGTTCGCGAGATATGGGAGTTAGAAATTAAGGAATGGTTGGGAAACCAGCAAAATTTTCGCAAGTCTGATACTCGAAACCATTAACTACAATGGCCTAGGGGAAAAATACACAGACCGTTATAATTGGGCGAGTATCTGCTTTCAGATGCAACAGGAATTTCTCGAGTTCGTCAATCCGTTCGCGAGATATGGGAGTTTGAAGTTAAGGAATGGTTGAGAAACCATCAAAATTTTCACTGTTCTGATACTCGAAACCAATAACTGGAATAGCCTAGGGGAAAAGTACATACACCATTGTAATCGGGCGAGTTTTCTACTTTCAGATGCAACAGGAATTTCTCGAGTTCGTCAATCCGTTCGCGATATATGGGAGTTGTAAGCTAAGGAATGGTTTAGAAACCATCAAAATTTTCGCAAGTCTGATACTCGAAACCATTAACTACAATGGCCTAGGGGAAAAATACACATATCGTTGTAATCGGGCGAGTTTCTACTTTCAGATGCATCAGGAATTTCTCGAGTTCGTCAATCCGTTCGCGAGATATGGGAGTTTGAAGTTAAGGAATGGTTGAGAAACCATCAAAATTCTCGCAATTCTGATGCTAGAAACGAATAACTGGAATGGCCTACGGTAAAGATACACACACCATTGTAATCGCGCGAGTTTCTACTTTCAGATGCAACGGGAATTTCTCGAGTTCGTCAATCCGTTCGCGAGATATGGGAGCTCGAAGTTAAGGAATGGTTGAGAAGCCATCAAAATTTTCGCAGTTCTAATGGTTGAAACGAGTAACTAGATTGGCTTAGGGCAAAAATATTCATACCGTTGTAATCGGGCGTGTTTCTACTTTCAGAAGCAACAGGAATTTCTCGAGTTCGTCAATCCGCTCGCCAGATATGGGAGTTTGAAGTTAAGGAAAGGCTGAGAAACCATCAAAATTTTCGCAAGTCTGATGCTAGAAACGAATATCTAGAATGGCTTAGGGCATAAATATTCATACCGTTGTAATGGGGCGAGTTTCTGCTTTCAGATGCAACAGGAATTTCTCGAGTTCGTCAATCCGTTCGCGAGATATGGGAGTTTGAAGTTAAGGAATGGTTGAGAAACCACAAAAATTTTCGCAAGTCTGATACTCGAAACAAATAACTACAATGGCCTAGGGGAAAAATACACATACCGTTGTAATCGGGCGAGTTTCTGCTTTCACATGCAACAGGGATTTCTCGAGTTCGTCAATCCGTTCGCGAGATATGGGAGTTCGAAGTTAAGGAATGGTTGAGAAACCATCAAAATTTTCGCAAGTCTGATACTCGAAACCAATAACTACAATGGCCTAGGGGAAAAATACACATACCGTTGTAATCGGGCGAGTTTCTACTTTCAAATGCAACAGGAATTTCTCGAGTTCGTCAATCCGTTAGCGCGATATGGAAGTTTGAAGTTAAGGAAAGGTTGAGGAACGATCAAAATTTTCGCAAGTCTGATACTCGAAACCAATAACTACAAAGGCCTAGGGGAAAAATACACATATCATTGTAATCGGGCGAGTTTCTAATTTCAAATGCAACAGGAATTTCTCGAGTTCTTCAATCCGTTCGCGAGATATGGGAGTTTGAAGTTAAGGAATGGTTGAGAAACCATCAAAATATTCGCAAGTCTGATACTCGAAACCAATAACTGGAATGGCCTAGGGGAAAATTACACACACCATTGTAATCGAGCGAGTTTCTATTTTCAGATGCAACAGGAATTTCTCCAGTTCGCCAATCCGTTCGTGAGATATGGGAGTTTGAAGTTAAGGAATCGTTGAGAAACCATCAAAATTTTCGCAAGTCTGATACTCGAAACCAATAACTACTATTGCCTAGGGGAAAAGTACGCACACCATTGTAATCGGGCGAGTTTCTACTTTCAGATGCAACAGGAATATCTCGAGTTCGCCAATCCGTTCGCGAGATATGGGAGTTTGAAATTAAGGAATGGTTGAGAAACCATCAAAATATTCGCAAGTCTGATACTCGAAACCAATAACTGGAATGGCCTAGGGGAAAAGTACACACACCATTGTAATCGGGCGAGTTTCTATTTTCAGATGCAACAGGAATTTCTCCAGTTCGCCAATCCGTTCGTGAGATATGGGAGTTTGAAGTTAAGGAATCGTTGAGACACCATGAAAATTTTCGCAAGTCTGATACTCCAAACCAGTAAGTAGTATTGCCTAAGGCGAAAATACACATACCGCTGTAATCGGGCGAGTTTCTACTTTCAGATGCAACAGGAATTTCTCGAGTTCGTCAATCCGTTCGCGAGATATGGGAGTTCGAAGTTAAGGAATGGTTGAGAAACCATCAAAATTTTCGCAAGTCTGATACTCGAAACCAATAACTACAATGGCCTAGGGGAAAAATACACATACCGTTGTAATCGGGCGAGTGTCTACTTTCAAATGCAACAGGAATTTCTCGAGTTCGTCAATCCGTTAGCGAGATATGGAAGTTTGAAGTTAAGGAAAGGTTGAGGAACGATCAAAATTTTCGCAAGTCTGATACTCGAAACCAATAACTACAAAGGCCTAGGGGAAAAATACACATATCATTGTAATCGGGCGAGTTTCTAATTTCAAATGCAACAGGAATTTCTCGAGTTCCTCAATCCGTTCGCGAGATATGGGAGTTTGAAGTTAAGGAATGGTTGAGAAACCATCAAAATATTCGCAAGTATGATACTCGAAACCAATAACTGGAATGGCCTAGGGGAAAATTACACACACCATTGTAATCGAGCGAGTTTCTATTTTCAGATGCAACAGGAATTTCTCCAGTTCGCCAATCCGTTCGTGATATATGGGAATTTGAAGTTAAGGAATCGTTGAGAAACCATCAAAATTTTCGCAAGTCTGATACTCGAAACCAATAACTACTATAGCCTAGGGGAAAAGTACGCACACCATTGTAATCGGGCGAGTTTCTACTTTCAGATGCAACAGGAATATCTCGAGTTCGCCAATCCGTTCGCGAGATATGGGAGTTTGAAATTAAGGAATGGTTGAGAAACCATCAAAATATTCGCAAGTCTGATACTCGAAACCAATAACTGGAATGGCCTAGGGGAAAAGTACACACACCATTGTAATCGGGCGAGTTTCTATTTTCAGATGCAACAGGAATTTCTCCAGTTCGCCAATCCGTTCGTGAGATATGGGAGTTTGAAGTTAAGGAATCGTTGAGACACCATGAAAATTTTCGCAAGTCTGATACTCCAAACCAATAAGTAGTACTGCCTAAGGCGAAAATACACCCACCATTGTAATCGGGCGAGTTTCTACTTTCAGATGCAACAGGAATTTCTCGAGTTCGTCAATCCGTTCGCGAGATATGGGAGTTTGAAGTTAAGGAATGGTTGAGAAGCCATCAAAATTTTCGCAAGTCTGATACTCGAAACCAATAACTACAATGGCCTATGGGAAAAATACACATACCGCTGTAATCGGGCGAGTATCTGCTTTCAGATGCAACAGGAATTTCTCGAGTTCGTCAATCGGTTCGCGAGATTTTGGGGTTTGAAGTTAAGGAATGGTTGAGAAACCATCAAAATTTTCGCAAGTCTGATATTCGATAACAATAACTGGAGTGGCCTAGGGGAAAAGTACACATACCATTGTAATCGGGGGAGTTTCTGCTTTCAGATGCAACAGGAATTTCTCGAGTTCGTTAATCCGTTCGCGAGATATGGGAGTTAGAAGTTAAGGAATGGTTGGGAAACCATCAAAATTTTCGCAAGTCTGATACTCGAAACCAATAACTACAATGGCTTAGGGGAAATATACACAGACCGTTGTAATTGGGCGAGTATCTGCTTTCAGATGCAACAGGAATTTCTCGAGTTCGTCAATCCGTTCGCGAGATTTTTGGAGTTTGAAGTTAAGAAATGGTTGAGAAACCATCAAAATTTTCGCAAGTCTGATACTCGAAACCAATAACTACAATGGCCTAGGGGAAAAGTACACATACCGTCGTAATCGGACGAGTATCTGCGTTCAGATTCAACAGGAATTTCTCGAGTTCGTCAATCCGTTCGCGAGATTTTGGAGATTCAAGTTAAGAAATGGTTGACAAACCATCAAAATTTTCGCAAGTCTGATACTCGAAACCAATAACTACTATCTCCTAAGGCAAAAATACACATACCGTTGTAATCGGGCGAGTTTCAGCTTTCAGATGCAACAGGAATTTCTCGAGTTCGTCAATCCGTTCGTGAGATGTGGGTGTTTGAAGTTAAGGAATGGTTGAGAAACCATCAAAATTTTCGCAAGTCTGATACTCGAGACAAATAACTACTATGGCCTAGGGCAACAATTCCCATACCGCTGTAATCGGGCGGGTTTCTGCTTTCAGATGCAGCAGGACTTTCTCGAGTTCGTCAATCCGTTCGCGAGATATGTGGTTTGAAGGTAAGGAATGGTTGAGAAACCATGAAACTTTTCGCAAGTCTGATACTCGAAACCAATAACTACAATGGGCTACGTGAAAAATACACATACCGTTGTAATCGGGCGAGTATCTGCTTTCATATGCAACAGGAATTTCTCGAGTTCGTCAATCCGTCCGCGAGATATGGGAGTTTGAAGTTAAGGAATGGTTGAGAAACCATCAATATTTTCGCAAGTCTGATACTCGAAACCAATAACTACAATGGCCTAGGGGAAAAATACGCATACCGTCGTAATCGGGCGAGTATCTGCTTTCAGATTCAACAGGAATTTCTCGAGTTCGTCAATCCGTTCGCGAGATATGGGAGTTTGAAGTTAAGGAATGGTTGAGGAACCATCTAAATTTTCGCAAGTCTGATACTCGAAACCAATAACTACAGAGGCCTAGGGGAAAAGTACACATACCTTTGTAATCGGGCGAGTTTCCACTTTCAGACGCAACAGGAATTTCTCGATTTCGTCATTCCGTTCGCGAGATATGGTTGGTTGAAGTTAAGCAACTGTTGAGAAACAATCAAAATTTTCGCAAGTCTGATACTCGAAACCAATAACTGGAATGGCCTACGGGAAAAGTACACACACCATTGTTTTCGGGCGAGTTTCTACATTCAGATGCAACAGGAATTTCACGAGTTCGTCATTCCGTTCGCGAGATATGGGTGTTTGAAGTTAAGGAACGGTTGAGAAACCATCAATGTTTTCGCAAGTCTGATACACGAAACCAATATCTACAAAGGCTTAGGGGAAAAATACACAAACCGTTGTAATGGGGAGAGTTTCTACTTTCAGATGCAACCGGAATTTCGCGAGTTCGTCAATCCGTTCGTGAGGTATGGGTGTTTGAAGTTAAGGAATGGTTAAGAAACCATCAAAATTTTCGAAAGTCTGATACTCGAGACCAATAACTACTATGGCCTAGGGCAAAAATTCACATGCCGCTGTAATCGGGCGGGTTTCTGCTTTCATATGCAACAGATATTTCTCGAGTTTGTCAATCCGTCCGCGAGATATGGGAGTTTGAAGTTAAGGAATGGTTGAGAAACCATCAAAATTTTCGCATGTCTGATACTCGATACCAATAACTGGATTGGCCTAGGGGAAAAGTACACACACCATTGTAATCGGGCGAGTTTCTACTTTCAGATGCAACAGGAATTTCTCGAGTTCGTCAATCCGTTCGCAAGATATGGGAGTTTGAAGTTAAGGAATGCTTGAGAAACCATCGAAATTTTCGCAAGTCTAATACTCGAAACCAATAACTACTATGGCCTAGGGCAAAAATGCACATACCGTTGTAATCGGGCGAGTTTCTGCTTTCAGATGCAACATGAATTTCTCGAGTTCGTCAATCCGTTCGCGAGATATGGGGGTTTGAAGTTAAGGTATGGTTGAGAAACCATCAAAATTTTCGCAAGTCTGATTCTCGAAACCAATAACTGGAATGGCCTAGGGAAAAGTACACACACCATTGTAATCGGTCGAGCTTCTACTTTCAGATGCAACTAGAATTTCTCGAGTTCGTCATTCCGTTCGCGAGATATGGGAGTTTGAAGTTAAGGAATGGTTGAGAAATCATGAAAATTTTCGCAAGTCTAATACTCGAAACCAATAACTACTATGGCCTAGGGCAAAAATGCACATACCGTTGTAATCGGGCGAGTTTCTGCTTTTAGATGCAACAGGAATTTCTCGAGTTCGTCCATCCGTTCGTGAGATATGGGAGTTTGAAGTTAAGGAGTGGTTGAGAAACCATCAAAATTTTCGCAAGTCTGATACTGGAAACCAATAACTGGAATGGCCTAGGGAAAAGTACACACACCATTGTAATCGGGCGAGCTTCTACTTTCAGATGCAACAGGAATTTCTCGAGTTCGTCAATCCGTTCGCGAGATATGGGAGTTTGATGTTAAGGAATGGATGAGAAACCATCAAAATTTTCGCAAGTCTGACACTCGAAAGCAATAACTACTATGGCCTAGGGCAAAAATGCACTTACCGTTGTAATCGGGCGAGTTTCTGCTTTCAGATGCAACATGAATTTCTCGAGTTCGTCAATCCGTTCGCGAGATATGGGGGTTTGAAGTTAAGGTATGGTTGAGAAACCATCAAAATTTTCGCAAGTCTGATTCTCGAAACCAATAACTGGAATGGCCGAGGGGAAAAGTACACACACCATTGTAATCGGGCGAGTTTCTACTTTCAGATGCAATAGGAAATTCTCGAGTTCGTCAATCCGTTCGGGAGATATGGGAGTTTGATGTTAAGGAATGGTTGAGAAACCATCAAAATTTTCGCAAGTCTGATACTCGAAACCAATAACTGGAATGGCCTAGGGAAAAGTACACACACCATTGTAATCGGTCGAGCTTCTACTTTCAGATGCAACTAGAATTTCTCGAGTTCGTCATTCCGTTCGCGAGATATGGGAGTTTGAAGTTAAGGAATGGTTGAGAAACAATCAAAATTTTCGCAAGTCTGATACTCGAAACCAATAACTACTATTGGCTAGGGCAAAAATACACATACCGTCGTAATCGGGCGAGCTTCTACTTTCAGATGCAACAGGAATTTCTCGAGTTCGTCATTCTGTTCGCGAGATATGGGAGTTTGAAGTTAAGTAATGGTTGAGAAACCATCAAAATTTTCGCTGGTCTGATACTCGTAACCATTAACGGGAATGGCCTAGGGGAAAAGTACACATACCATTGTAATCGGGCTAGTTTTCGCTTTCAGACACAACAGGAATTTCTCGAGTTCGTCAATCCGTTCGCGAGATATGGGGTTTGAAGGTAAGGAATGGTTGAGAAATCATGAAAATTTTCGCAAGTCTAATACTCGAAACCAATAACTACTATGGCCTAGGGCAAAAATGCACATACCGTTGTAATCGGGCGAGTTTCTACTTTCACATGCAACAGGAATTTCTCGAGTTCGTCAATCCGTTCGTGAGGTATGGGTGTTTGAAGTTAAGGAATGGTTAAGAAACCATCAAAATTTTCGAAAGTCTGATACTCGAGACCAACAACTACTATGGCCTAGGGCAAAAATTCACATGCCGCTGTAATCGGGCGGGTTTCTGCTTTCATATGCAACAGATATTTCTCGAGTTTGTCAATCCGTCCGCGAGATATGGGAGTTTGAAGTTAAGGAATGGTTGAGAAACCATCAAAATTTTCGCATGTCTGATACTCGATACCAATAACTGGATTGGCCTAGGGGAAAAGTACACACACCATTGTAATCGGGCGAGTTTCTACTTTCAGATGCAACAGGAATTTCTCGAGTTCGTCAATCCGTTCGCAAGATATGGGAGTTTGAAGTTAAGGAATGCTTGAGAAACCATCGAAATTTTCGCAAGTCTAATACTCGAAACCAATAACTACTATGGCCTAGGGCAAAAATGCACATACCGTTGTAATCGGGCGAGTTTCTGCTTTCAGATGCAACATGACTTCCTCGAGTTCGTCAATCCGTTCGCGAGATATGGGGGTTTGAAGTTAAGGTATGGTTGAGAAACCATCAAAATTTTCGCAAGTCTGATTCTCGAAACCAATAACTGGAATGGCCTAGGGAAAAGTACACACACCATTGTAATCGGTCGAGCTTCTACTTTCAGATGCAACTAGAATTTCTCGAGTTCGTCATTCCGTTCGCGAGATATGGGAGTTTGAAGTTAAGGAATGGTTGAGAAACAATCAAAATTTTCGCAAGTCTGATACTCGAAACCAATAACTACTATTGGCTAGGGCAAAAATACACATACCGTCGTAATCGGGCGAGCTTCTACTTTCAGATGCAACAGGAATTTCTCGAGTTCGTCATTCTGTTCGCGAGATATGGGAGTTTGAAGTTAAGTAATGGTTGAGAAACCATCAAAATTTTCGCTGGTCTGATACTCGTAACCATTAACTGGAATGGCCTAGGGGAAAAGTACACATACCATTGTAATCGGGCTAGTTTTCGCTTTCAGACACAACAGGAATTTCTCGAGTTCGTCAATCCGTTCGCGAGATATGGGGTTTGAAGGTAAGGAATGGTTGAGAAATCATGAAAATTTTCGCAAGTCTAATACTCGAAACCAATAACTACTATGGCCTAGGGCAAAAATGCACATACCGTTGTAATCGGGCGAGTTTCTGCTTTTAGATGCAACAGGAATTTCTCGAGTTCGTCCATCCGTTCGTGAGATATGGGAGTTTGAAGTTAAGGAGTGGTTGAGAAACCATCAAAATTTTCGCAAGTCTGATACTGGAAACCAATAACTGGAATGGCCTAGGGAAAAGTACACACACCATTGTAATCGGGCGAGCTTCTACTTTCAGATGCAACAGGAATTTCTCGAGTTCGTCAATCCGTTCGCGAGATATGGGAGTTTGAAGTTAAGGAATGGTTGAGAAATCATCAAAATTTTCGCTGGTCTGATACTCGAAACCAATAACTGGAATGGCCTAGGGGAAAAGTACACATACCTTTGTAATCGGGCGAGTTTCCACTTTCCGACGCAACAGGAATTTCACGAGTTCGTCGATCCGTTCGCGAGATATGGGAGCTTGAAGTTAAGGAATGCTTGAGAAACGATCGAAATTTTCGCAAGTCTAATACTCGAAACCAATAACAACTATGGCCTAGGGCAAAAATGCACATACCGTTGTAATCGGGCGAGTTTCTGCTTTCAGATGCAACAGGAATTTCTCGAGTTCGTCAATCCGTTCGCGAGATATGGGAGTTTGAAGTTAAGGAATGGTTGAGAAATCATCAAAATTTTCGCTGGTCTGATACTCGAAACCAATAACTGGAATGGCCTAGGGGAAAAGTACACATACCTTTGTAATCGGGCGAGTTTCCACTTTCCGACGCAACAGGAATTTCACGAGTTCGTCGATCCGTTCGCGAGATATGGGAGTTTGAAGTTAAGGAATGCTTGAGAAGCCATCGAAATTTTCGCAAGTCTAATACTCGAAACCAATAACTACTATGGCCTAGGGCAAAAATGCACATACCGTTGTAATCGGGCGAGTTTCTGCTTTCAGATGCAACAGGAATTTCTCGAGTTCGTCAATCCGTTCGCGAGATATGGGGGTTTGAAGTTAAGGTATGGTTGAGAAACCATCAAAATTTTCGCAAGTCTGATTCTCGAAACCAATAACTGGAATGGCCGAGGGGAAAAGTACACACACCATTGTAATCGGGCGAGTTTCTACTTTCAGATGCAATAGGAAATTCTCGAGTTCGTCAATCCGTTCGGGAGATATGGGAGTTTGATGTTAAGGAATGGTTGAGAAACCATCAAAATTTTCGCAAGTCTGATACTCGAAACCAATAACTGGAATGGCCTAGGGAAAAGTACACACACCATTGTAATCGGTCGAGCTTCTACTTTCAGATGCAACTAGAATTTCTCGAGTTCGTCATTCCGTTCGCGAAATATGGGAGTTTGAAGTTAAGGAATGGTTGAGAAACCATCAAAATTTTCGCAAGTCTGATACTCGAAACCAATAACTACTATTGGCTAGGGCAAAAATACACATACCGTCGTAATCGGGCGAGCTTCTACTTTCAGATGCAACAGGAATTTCTCGAGTTCGTCATTCTGTTCGCGAGATATGGGAGTTTGAAGTTAAGGAATGGTTGAGAAACCATCAAAATTTTCGCTGGTCTGATACTCGTAACCATTAACTGGAATGGCCTAGGGGAAAAGTACACATACCATTGTAATCGGGCGAGATTTCACTTTCAGACACAACAGGAATTTCTCGAGTTCGTTAATCCGTTCGCGAGATATGGGGTTTGAAGGTAAGGAATGGTTGAGAAATCATGAAAATTTTCGCAAATCTGATACTCGATACAAATAACTGGAATGGCCTAGGGAAAAGTACACGCACAATTGTAATCGGTCGAGCTTCTACTTTCAGATGCAACTACAATTTCTCGAGTTCGTCATTCCGTTCGCGAGATATGGGAGTTTGAAGTTAAGGAATGGTTGAGAAACCATCAAAATTTTCGCAAGTCTGATACTCGATACAAATAACTGGAATGGCCTAGGGGAAAAGTACACACACCACTGTAATCGGGCGAGTTTCTACTTTCAGATGCAACAGGAATTTCTCGAGTTCGTCAATCCGTTCGCGAGATATGGGAGCTTGAAGTTAAGGAATGCTTGAGAAGCCATCGAAATTTTCGCAAGTCTAATACTCGAAACCAATAACTACTATGGCCTAGGGCAAAAATGCACATACCGTTGTAATCGGGCGAATTCTGCTTTCAGATGCAACAGGAATTTCTCGAGTTCGTCAATCCGTTCGCGAGATATGGGGGTTTGAAGTTAAGGTATGGTTGAGAAACCATCAAAATTTACGCAAGTCTGATACTCGAAACCAATAACTACTATTGGCTAGGGCAAAATTACACATACCGTCGTAATCGGGCGAGCTTCTACTTTCAGATGCAACAGGAATTTCTCGAGTTCGTCATTCTGTTCGCGAGATATGGGAGTTTGAAGTTAAGGAATGGTTGAGAAACCATCAAAATTTTCGCTGGTCTGATACTCGTAACCATTAACTGGAATGGCCTAGGGGAAAAGTACACATACCATTGTAATCGGGCGAGTTTCTACTTTCAGATGCAATAGGAAATTCTCGAGTTCGTCAATCCGTTCGGGAGATATGGGAGTTTGATGTTAAGGAATGGTTGAGAAACCATCAAAATTTTCGCAAGTCTGACACTCGAAAGCAATAACTACAGAGGCCTAGGGGAAAAATACACATACCGTTGTAATCGGGCGAGTATCTGCTTTCATATGCATCAGGAATTTCTCGAGTTCGTCAATCCGTCCGCGAGATATGGGAGTTTGAAGTTAAGGAATGGTTGAGAAACCATCAAAATTTTCGCAAGTCTGATACTCGATACAAATAACTGGAATGGCCTAGGGGAAAAGTACACAAACCACTGTAATCGTGCAAGTTTCTACTTTCAGATGCAACAGGAATTTCTCGAGTTCGTCAATCCGTCCGCGAGATATGGGAGTTTGAAGTTGAGGAATGGTTGAGAAACCATCAAAATTTTCGCAAGTCTGATACTCGAAACCAATAACTGGAATGGCCTACGGGAAAAGCACACACACCATTGTAATCGGGCGAGTTTCTACTATCAGATGCAATAGGAAATTCTCGAGTTCGTCAATCCGTTCGCGAGATATGGGAGTTTGATGTTAAGGAATGGTTGAGAAACCATCAAAATTTTCACAAGTCTGACACTCGAAAGCAATAACTACAGAAGCCTAGGGGAAAAATACACATACCGTTGTAAACGGGCGAGTTTCTACTTTCACATGCAACAGGAATTTCTCGAGTTCGTCAATCCGTTCGCGAGATATGGGAGTTTGAAGTTAAGGAATGGTTGAGAAATCATCAAAATTTTCGCTGGTCTGATACTCGAAACCAATAACTGGAGTGGCCTAGGGGAAAAGTACACATACCTTTGTAAACGGGCGAGTTTCCACTTTCCGACGCAACAGGAATTTCACGAGTTCGTCGATCCGTTCGCGAGATATGGGAGCTTGAAGTTAAGGAATGCTTGAGAAACGATCGAAATTTTCGCAAGTCTAATACTCGAAACCAATAACTACTATGGCCTAGGGCAAAAATGCACATACCGTTGTAATCGGGCGAGTTTCTGCTTTCAGATGCAACAGGAATTTCTCGAGTTCGTCAATCCGTTCGCGAGATATGGGAGTTTGAAGTTAAGGAGCTGTTGAGAAACCATCAAAATTTTCGCAAGTCTGATACTCGAAACCAATAACTGGAATAGCCTAGGGGAAAAGTACATACACCACTGTAATCGGGCAAGTTTCTACTTTCAGATGCAACAGGAATTTCTCGAGTTCGTCAATCCGTCCGCGAGATATGGGAGTTTGAAGTTGAGGAATGGTTGAGAAACCATCAAAATTTTCGCAAGTCTGATACTCGAAACCAATAACTACAATGGCCTAGGGGAAAAATACACATACCGTCGTAATCGGGCGAGTTTCTGCTTTCAGATGCATCAGGAATTTCTCGAGTTCGTCGATCCGTTCGCGAGATATGGGAGTTTGAAGTTAAGGAGCGGTTGAGAAACCATCAAAATTTTCGCAAGTCTGATACTCGAAACCAATAACTGGAATAGCCTAGGGGAAAAGTACATACACCATTGTAATCGGGCGAGTTTTCTACTTTCAGATGCAACAGGAATTTCTCGAGTTCGTCAATCCGTTCGCGATATATGGGAGTTGTAAGCTAAGGAATGGTTTAGAAACCATCAAAATTTTCGCAAGTCTGATACTCGAAACCATTAACTACAATGGCCTAGGGGAAAAATACACATATCGTTGTAATCGGGCGAGTTTCTACTTTCAGATGCATCAGGAATTTCTCGAGTTCGTCAATCCGTTCGCGAGATATGGGAGTTTGAAGTTAAGGAATGGTTGAGAAACCATCAAAATTCTCGCAATTCTGATGCTAGAAACGAATAACTGGAATGGCCTGCGGTAAAGATACACACAGCATTGTAATCGCGCGAGTTTCTACTTTCAGATGCAACGGGAATTTCTCGAGTTCGTCAATCCGTTCGCGAGATATGGGTGCTCGAAGTTAAGGAATGGTTGAGAAGCCATCAAAATTTTCGCAATTCTAATGCTTGAAACGAGTAACTAGATTGGCTTAGGGCAAAAATATTCATACCGTTGTAATCGGGCGTGTTTCTACTTTCAGAAGCAACAGGAATTTCTCGAGTTCGTCAATCCGCTCGCCAGATATGGGAGCTTGAAGTTAAGGAAAGGCTGAGAAACCATCAAAATTTTCGCAAGTCTGATGCTAGAAACGAATATCTAGAATGGCTTAGGGCATAAATATTCATAACGTTGTAATCGGGCGAGTTTCTGCTTTCAGATGCAACAGGAATTTCTCGAGTTCGTCAATCCGTTCGCGAGATATGGGAGTTTGAAGTTAAGGAATGGTTGAGAAACCATAAAAATTTTCGCAAGTCTGATACTCGAAACAAATAACTACAATGGCCTAGGGGAAAAATACACATACCGTTGTAATCGGGCGAGTTTCTGCTTTCACATGCAACAGGGATTTCTCGAGTTCGTCAATCCGTTCGCGAGATATTGGAGTTCGAAGTTAAGGAATGGTTGAGAAACCATCAAAATTTTCGCAAGTCTGATACTCGAAACCAATAACTACAATGGCCTAGGGGAAAAATACACACACCACTGTAATCGGGCGAGTTTCTACTTTCAGATGCAACAGGAATTTCTCGAGTTCGTCAATCCGTTCGCGAGATATGGGAGCTTGAAGTTAAGGAATGCTTGAGAAGCCATCGAAATTTTCGCAAGTCTAATACTCGAAACCAATAACTACTATGGCCTAGGGCAAAAATGCACATACCGTTGTAATCGGGCGAGTTTCTGCTTTCAGATGCAACAGGAATTTCTCGAGTTCGTCAATCCGTTCGCGAGATATGGGGGTTTGAAGTTAAGGTATGGTTGAGAAACCATCAAAATTTTCGCAAGTCTGATTCTCGAAACCAATAACTGGAATGGCCGAGGGGAAAAGTACACACACCATTGTAATCGGGCGAGTTTCTACATTCAGATGCAATAGGAAATTCTCGAGTTCGTCAATCCGTTCGGGAGATATGGGAGTTTGATGTTAAGGAATGGTTGAGAAACCATCAAAATTTTCGCAAGTCTGATACTCGAAACCAATAACTGGAATGGCCTAGGGAAAAGTACACACACCATTGTAATCGGTCGAGCTTCTACTTTCAGATGCAACTAGAATTTCTCGAGTTCGTCATTCCGTTCGCGAGATATGGGAGTTTGAAGTTAAGGAATGGTTGAGAAACCATCAAAATTTTCGCAAGTCTGACACTCGAAAGCAATAACTACAGAGGCCTAGGGGAAAAATGCACATACCGTTGTAATCGGGCGAGTTTCTGCTTTCAGATGCAACAGGAATTTCTCGAGTTCGTCAATCCGTTCGCGAGATATGGGGGTTTGAAGTTAAGGTATGGTTGAGAAACCATCAAAATTTTCGCAAGTCTGATTCTCGAAACCAATAACTGGAATGGCCGAGGGGAAAAGTACACACACCATTGTAATCGGGCGAGTTTCTACTTTCAGATGCAATAGGAAATTCTCGAGTTCGTCAATCCGTTCGCGAGATATGGGAGTTTGATATTAAGGAATGGTTGAGAAACCATCAAAATTTTCGCAAGTCTGACACTCGAAAGCAATAACTACAGAGGCCTAGGGGAAAAATACACATACCGTTGTAATCGGGCAAGTTTCTACTTTCACATGCAACAGGAATTTCTCGAGTTCGTCAATCCGTTCGCGAGATATGGGAGTTTGAAGTTAAGGAATGGTTGAGAAATCATCAAAATTTTCGCTGGTCTGATACTCGAAACCAATAACTGGAATGGCCTAGGGGAAAAGTACACATACCTTTGTAAACGGGCGAGTTTCCACTTTCCGACGCAACAGGAATTTCACGAGTTCGTCGATCCGTTCGCGAGATATGGGAGCTTGAAGTTAAGGAATGCTTGAGAAACGATCGAAATTTTCGCAAGTCTAATACTCGAAACCAATAACTACTATGGCCTAGGGCAAAAATGCACATTCCGTTGTAATCGGGCGAGTTTCTGCTTTCAGATGCAACAGGAATTTCTCGAGTTCGTCAATCCGTTCGCGAGATATGGGAGTTTGAAGTTAAGGAATGGTTGAGAAATCATCAAAATTTTCGCTGGTCTGATACTCGAAACCAATAACTGGAATGGCCTAGGGGAAAAGTACACATACCTTTGTAATCGGGCGAGTTTCCACTTTCCGACGCAACAGGAATTTCACGAGTTCGTCGATCCGTTCGCGAGATATGGGAGTTTGAAGTTAAGGAGCGGTTGAGAAACCATCAAAATTTTCGCAAGTCTGATACTCGAAACCAATAACTGGAATGGCCTAGGGAAAAGTACACACACCATTGTAATCGGGCGAGCTTCTGCTTTCAGATGCAACTAGAATTTCTCGAGTTCGTCATTCCGTTCGCGAGATATGGGAGTTTGAAGTTAAGGAATGGTTGAGAAATCATCAAAATTTTCGCAAGTCTGATACACGAAACCAATAACTACTATTGGCTAGGGCAAAAATACACATGCCGTTGTAAACGGGCCACTTTCTGCTTTCAGGTGCAACAGGAATTTCTCGAGTTCGTCATTCCGTTCGCGAGATATGGGTGGTTGAAGTTAAGGAACGGTTGAGAAACCATCAAAATTTTCGAAAGTCTGATACACGAAACCAATAACTACAAAGGCTTAGGGGAAAAATACACATACCGTCGTAATCGGGCGAGTTTCTGCTTTCAGATGCAACAGGAATTTCTCGAGTTCGTCAATCCGTTCGCGAGATATGGGAGTTTGATGTTAAGGAATGGTTGAGAAACCATCAAAATTTTCGCAAGTCTGACACTCGAAAGCAATAACTACAGAGGCCTAGGGGAAAAATACACATACCGTTGTAATCGGGCGAGTTTCTACTTTCACATGCAACAGGAATTTCTCGAGTTCGTCAATCCGTTCGCGAGATATGGGAGTTTGAAGTTAAGGAATGGTTGAGAAATCATCAAAATTTTCGCTGGTCTGATACTCGAAACCAATAACTGGAATGGCCTAGGGGAAAAGTACACATACCTTTGTAATCGGGCGAGTTTCCACTTTCCGACGCAACAGGAGTTTCACGAGTTCGTCGATCCGTTCGCGAGATATGGGAGCTTGAAGTTAAGGAATGCTTGAGAAACGATCGAAATTTTCGCAAGTCTAATACTCGAAACCAATAACTACTATGGCCTAGGGCAAAAATGCACATACCGTTGTAATCGGGCGAGTTTCTGCTTTCATAT
The DNA here is from genome assembly GCF_051014685.1 of Ptiloglossa arizonensis. Taxonomy (NCBI): domain Eukaryota; kingdom Metazoa; phylum Arthropoda; class Insecta; order Hymenoptera; family Colletidae; genus Ptiloglossa; species Ptiloglossa arizonensis. The sequence continues at coordinate 364,634 of NW_027478427.1, forward strand.
GCAACAGGAATTTCTCGAGTTCGTTAATCCGTTCGCGAGATATGGGAGTTAGAACTTAAGGAATGGTTGGGAAACCATCAAAATTTTCGCAAGTCTGATACTCGAAACCAATAACTACAATGGCCTAGGGGAAATATACACAGACCGTTGTAATTGGGCGAGTATCTGCTTTCAGATGCAAAAGGAATTTCTCGAGTTCGTCAATCCGTTCGCGAGATATGGGAGTTTGAAGTTAAGGAATGGATGAGAAACCATCAAAATTTTCGCAAGTCTGTACTCGGAACCAATAACTGGAATGGCCTAGGGGAAAAGTACACACACCATTGTAACCGGCCGAGTTTCTACTTTCAAATGCAACAGGAATTTCTCGAGTTCGTCAATCCGTTACCGAGATATGGAAGTTTGAAGTTAAGGAAAGGTTGAGGAACCATCAAAATTTTCGCAAGTCTGATACTCGAAACCAATAACTACAAAGGCCTAGGGGAAAAATACACATATCGTTGTAATCGGGCGAGTTTCTAATTTCAAATGCAACAGGAATTTCTCGAGTTCCTCAATCCGTTCGCGAGATATGGGAGTTTGAAGTTAAGGAATGGTTGAGAAACCATCAAAATATTCGCAAGTCTGATACTCGAAACCAATAACTGGAATGGCCTAGGGGAAAATTACACACACCATTGTAATCGGGCGAGTTTCTATTTTCAGATGCAACAGGAAGTTCTCCAGTTCGCCAATCCGTTCGTGAGATATGGGAGTTTGAAGTTAAGGAATCGTTGAGAAACCATCAAAATTTTCGCAAGTCTGATACTCGAAACCAATAACTACTATTGCCTAGGGGAAAAGTACGCACGCCATTGTAATCGGGCGAGTTTCTACTTTCAGATGCAACAGGAATATCTCGAGTTCGCCAATCCGTTCGCGAGATATGGGAGTTTGAAATTAAGGAATGGTTGAGAAACCATCAAAATATTCGCAAGTCTGATACTCGAAACCAATAACTGGAATGGCCTAGGGGAAAAGTACACACACCATTGTAATCGGGCGAGTATCTGCTTTCAGATGCAAAAGGAATTTCTCGAGTTCGTCAATCCGTTCGCGAGATATGGGAGTTTGAAGTTAAGGAATGGTTGAGAAACCATAAAAATTTTCGCAAGTCTGATACTCGAAACAAATAACTACAATGGCCTAGGGGAAAAATACACATACCGTTGTAATCGGGCGAGTTTCTGCTTTCACATGCAACAGGGATTTCTCGAGTTCGTCAATCCGTTCGCGAGATATTGGAGTTCGAAGTTAAGGAATGGTTGAGAAACCATCAAAATTTTCGCAAGTCTGATACTCGAAACCAATAACTACAATGGCCTAGGGGAAAAATACACACACCACTGTAATCGGGCGAGTTTCTACTTTCAGATGCAACAGGAATTTCTCGAGTTCGTCAATCCGTTCGCGAGATATGGGAGCTTGAAGTTAAGGAATGCTTGAGAAGCCATCGAAATTTTCGCAAGTCTAATACTCGAAACCAATAACTACTATGGCCTAGGGCAAAAATGCACATACCGTTGTAATCGGGCGAGTTTCTGCTTTCAGATGCAACAGGAATTTCTCGAGTTCGTCAATCCGTTCGCGAGATATGGGGGTTTGAAGTTAAGGTATGGTTGAGAAACCATCAAAATTTTCGCAAGTCTGATTCTCGAAACCAATAACTGGAATGGCCGAGGGGAAAAGTACACACACCATTGTAATCGGGCGAGTTTCTACATTCAGATGCAATAGGAAATTCTCGAGTTCGTCAATCCGTTCGGGAGATATGGGAGTTTGATGTTAAGGAATGGTTGAGAAACCATCAAAATTTTCGCAAGTCTGATACTCGAAACCAATAACTGGAATGGCCTAGGGAAAAGTACACACACCATTGTAATCGGTCGAGCTTCTACTTTCAGATGCAACTAGAATTTCTCGAGTTCGTCATTCCGTTCGCGAGATATGGGAGTTTGAAGTTAAGGAATGGTTGAGAAACCATCAAAATTTTCGCAAGTCTGACACTCGAAAGCAATAACTACAGAGGCCTAGGGGAAAAATGCACATACCGTTGTAATCGGGCGAGTTTCTGCTTTCAGATGCAACAGGAATTTCTCGAGTTCGTCAATCCGTTCGCGAGATATGGGGGTTTGAAGTTAAGGTATGGTTGAGAAACCATCAAAATTTTCGCAAGTCTGATTCTCGAAACCAATAACTGGAATGGCCGAGGGGAAAAGTACACACACCATTGTAATCGGGCGAGTTTCTACTTTCAGATGCAATAGGAAATTCTCGAGTTCGTCAATCCGTTCGCGAGATATGGGAGTTTGATATTAAGGAATGGTTGAGAAACCATCAAAATTTTCGCAAGTCTGACACTCGAAAGCAATAACTACAGAGGCCTAGGGGAAAAATACACATACCGTTGTAATCGGGCAAGTTTCTACTTTCACATGCAACAGGAATTTCTCGAGTTCGTCAATCCGTTCGCGAGATATGGGAGTTTGAAGTTAAGGAATGGTTGAGAAATCATCAAAATTTTCGCTGGTCTGATACTCGAAACCAATAACTGGAATGGCCTAGGGGAAAAGTACACATACCTTTGTAAACGGGCGAGTTTCCACTTTCCGACGCAACAGGAATTTCACGAGTTCGTCGATCCGTTCGCGAGATATGGGAGTTTGAAGTTAAGGAGCGGTTGAGAAACCATCAAAATTTTCGCAAGTCTGATACTCGAAACCAATAACTGGAATGGCCTAGGGAAAAGTACACACACCATTGTAATCGGGCGAGCTTCTGCTTTCAGATGCAACTAGAATTTCTCGAGTTCGTCATTCCGTTCGCGAGATATGGGAGTTTGAAGTTAAGGAATGGTTGAGAAATCATCAAAATTTTCGCAAGTCTGATACACGAAACCAATAACTACTATTGGCTAGGGCAAAAATACACATGCCGTTGTAAACGGGCCACTTTCTGCTTTCAGGTGCAACAGGAATTTCTCGAGTTCGTCATTCCGTTCGCGAGATATGGGTGGTTGAAGTTAAGGAACGGTTGAGAAACCATCAAAATTTTCGAAAGTCTGATACACGAAACCAATAACTACAAAGGCTTAGGGGAAAAATACACATACCGTCGTAATCGGGCGAGTTTCTGCTTTCAGATGCAACAGGAATTTCTCGAGTTCGTCAATCCGTTCGCGAGATATGGGAGTTTGATGTTAAGGAATGGTTGAGAAACCATCAAAATTTTCGCAAGTCTGACACTCGAAAGCAATAACTACAGAGGCCTAGGGGAAAAATACACATACCGTTGTAATCGGGCGAGTTTCTACTTTCACATGCAACAGGAATTTCTCGAGTTCGTCAATCCGTTCGCGAGATATGGGAGTTTGAAGTTAAGGAATGGTTGAGAAATCATCAAAATTTTCGCTGGTCTGATACTCGAAACCAATAACTGGAATGGCCTAGGGGAAAAGTACACATACCTTTGTAATCGGGCGAGTTTCCACTTTCCGACGCAACAGGAGTTTCACGAGTTCGTCGATCCGTTCGCGAGATATGGGAGCTTGAAGTTAAGGAATGCTTGAGAAACGATCGAAATTTTCGCAAGTCTAATACTCGAAACCAATAACTACTATGGCCTAGGGCAAAAATGCACATACCGTTGTAATCGGGCGAGTTTCTGCTTTCATATGCAACAGGAATTTCTCGAGTTCGTTAATCCGTTCGCGAGATATGGGAGTTAGAACTTAAGGAATGGTTGGGAAACCATCAAAATTTTCGCAAGTCTGATACTCGAAACCAATAACTACAATGGCCTAGGGGAAATATACACAGACCGTTGTAATTGGGCGAGTATCTGCTTTCAGATGCAAAAGGAATTTCTCGAGTTCGTCAATCCGTTCGCGAGATATGGGAGTTTGAAGTTAAGGAATGGATGAGAAACCATCAAAATTTTCGCAAGTCTGTACTCGAAACCAATAACTGGAATGGCCTAGGGGAAAAGTACACACACCATTGTAACCGGCCGAGTTTCTACTTTCAAATGCAACAGGAATTTCTCGAGTTCGTCAATCCGTTACCGAGATATGGAAGTTTGAAGTTAAGGAAAGGTTGAGGAACCATCAAAATTTTCGCAAGTCTGATACTCGAAACCAATAACTACAAAGGCCTAGGGGAAAAATACACATATCGTTGTAATCGGGCGAGTTTCTAATTTCAAATGCAACAGGAATTTCTCGAGTTCCTCAATCCGTTCGCGAGATATGGGAGTTTGAAGTTAAGGAATGGTTGAGAAACCATCAAAATATTCGCAAGTCTGATACTCGAAACCAATAACTGGAATGGCCTAGGGGAAAATTACACACACCATTGTAATCGGGCGAGTTTCTATTTTCAGATGCAACAGGAAGTTCTCCAGTTCGCCAATCCGTTCGTGAGATATGGGAGTTTGAAGTTAAGGAATCGTTGAGAAACCATCAAAATTTTCGCAAGTCTGATACTCGAAACCAATAACTACTATTGCCTAGGGGAAAAGTACGCACGCCATTGTAATCGGGCGAGTTTCTACTTTCAGATGCAACAGGAATATCTCGAGTTCGCCAATCCGTTCGCGAGATATGGGAGTTTGAAATTAAGGAATGGTTGAGAAACCATCAAAATATTCGCAAGTCTGATACTCGAAACCAATAACTGGAATGGCCTAGGGGAAAAGTACACACACCATTGTAATCGGGCGAGTTTCTATTTTCAGATGCAACAGGAAGTTCTCCAGTTCGCCAATCCGTCCGCGAGATATGGGAGTTTGAAGTTGAGGAATGGTTGGGAAACCATCAAAATTTTCGCAAGTCTGATACTCGAAACCAATAACTACAAAGGCCTAGGGGAAAAATACACATACCATCGTAATCGGGCGAGTATCTGCTTTCAGATTCAACAGGAATTTCTCGAGTTCGTCAATCCGTTCGCGAGATTTTGGAGTTTGAAGTTAAGAAATGGTTGAGAAACCATCAAAATTTTCGCAAGTCTGATACTCGAAACCAATAACTACAATGGCCTAGGGGAAAAGTACACATACCGTCGTAATCGGACGAGTATCTGCGTTCAGATTCAACAGGAATTTCTCGAGTTCGTCAATCCGTTCGCGAGATTTTGGAGATTCAAGTTAAGAAATGGTTGACAAACCATCAAAATTTTCGCAAGTCTGATACTCGAAACCAATAACTACTATCTCCTAAGGCAAAAATACACATACCGTTGTAATCGGGCGAGTTTCAGCTTTCAGATGCAACAGGAATTTCTCGAGTTCGTCAATCCGTTGGTGAGATGTGGGTGTTTGAAGTTAAGGAATGGTTGAGAAACCATCAAAATTTTCGCAAGTCTGATACTCGAGACCAATAACTACTATGGCCTAGGGCAAAAATTCCCATACCGCTGTAATCGGGCGGGTTTCTGCTTTCAGATGCAGCAGGACTTTCTCGAGTTCGTCAATCCGTTCGCGAGATATGTGGTTTGAAGGTAAGGAATGGTTGAGAAACCATGAAACTTTTCGCAAGTCTGATACTCGAAACCAATAACTACAATGGGCTACGTGAAAAATACACATACCGTTGTAATCGGGCGAGTATCTGCTTTCATATGCAACAGGAATTTCTCGAGTTCGTCAATCCGTCCGCGAGATATGGGAGTTTGAAGTTAAGGAATGTTTGAGAAACCATCAATATTTTCGCAAGTCTGATACTCGAAACCAATAACTACAATGGCCTAGGGGAAAAATACGCATACCGTCGTAATCGGGCGAGTATCTGCTTTCAGGTTCAACAGGAATTTCTCGAGTTCGTCAATCCGTTCGCGAGATTTTGGAGTTTGAAGTTAAGAAATGGTTGAGAAACCATCAAAATTTTCGCAAGTCTGATACTCGAAACCAATAACTACTGTGGCCTAGGGCAAAAATACACACACCGCTGTAATCGGGCGGGTTTCTGTTTTCAGATGCATCAGGACTTTCTCGAGTTCGTCAATCCGTTCGCGAGATATGGGGGTTTGAAGATAAGGAATGGTTGAGAAACAATCAAAATTTTCGCAAGTCTGATACTCGAAACCAATAACCACTATGGCCTAGGGCAAAACTACACACACCGTTGTAATCGGGCGAGTTTCTGTTTTTAGATGCAACAGGAATTTCTCGAGTTCGACAATCCGTTCGTGAGATATGGGAGTTTGAAATTAAGGAGTGGTTGAGAAACCATCAAAATTTTCGCAAGTCTGAAACTCGAAACCAATAACTACCATTTCCTAGGGCAAAAATACACATACCGTTGTGATCGGGCGAGTTTCTGCTTTCATATGCAACAGGAATATCTCGAGTTCGTCAATCCGTTCGCGAGGTATGGGAGTTTGAAGTTAAGGAAATGGTTGAGAAACCATGAAAATTTTCGGAAGTCTGATACTCGAAACCAATAACTGGAATGGCCTAGGGGAAAAGTACACACACCATTGTAATCGGGCGAGTTTCTACTTTCAGATGCAACAGGAATTTTTCGAGTTCGTCATTCCGTTCGCGAGATATGGGAGTTTGAAGTTAAGGAATGGTTGAGAAACCATCATAATTTTCATTGGTCTGATACTCGAAAACAATAACCGGAATGGCCTAGGGGAAAAGTACACACATCCTTGGATTCGGGCGAGTTTCTACTTTCAGATGCAACAGGAATATCTCGAGTTCGTCAATCCGTTCGCGAGATATGGGAGTTTGAAGTTAAGGAATGGTTGAGGAACCATCTAAATTTTCGCAAGTCTGATACTCGAAACCAATAACTACAGAGGCCTAGGGGAAAAGTACACATACCTTTGTAATCGGGCGAGTTTCCACTTTCAGACGCAACAGGAATTTCTCGAGTTCGTCAATCCGTTCGCGAGATATGGGAGTTTGATGTTAAGGAATGGTTGAGAAACCATCAAAATTTTCGCAAGTCTGATACTCGAAACCAATAACTACAGAGGCCTAGGGGAAAAATACACATACCGTTGTAATCGGGCGAGTTTCTACTTTCACATGCAACAGGAATTTCTCGATTTCATCATTCCGTTCGCGAGATATGGAAGTTTGAAGTTAAGGAAAGTTTGAGGAACGATCAAAATTTTCGCAAGTATGATACTCGAAACCAATAACTACAAAGGCCTAGGGGAAAAATACACATATCGTTGTAATCGGGCGAGTTTCTAATTTCAAATGCAACAGGAATTTCTCGAGTTCCTCAATCCGTTCGCGAGATATGGGAGTTTGAAGTTAAGGAATGGTTGAGAAACCATCAAAATATTCGCAAGTCTGATACTCGAAACCAATAACTGGAATGGCCTAGGGGAAAATTACACACACCATTGTAATCGGGCGAGTTTCTATTTTCAGATGCAACAGGAAGTTCTCCAGTTCGCCAATCCGTTCGTGAGATATGGGAGTTTGAAGTTAAGGAATCGTTGAGAAACCATCAAAATTTTCGCAAGTCTGATACTCGAAACCAATAACTACTATTGCCTAGGGGAAAAGTACGCACACCATTGTAATCGGGCGAGTTTCTACTTTCAGATGCAACAGGAATATCTCGAGTTCGCCAATCCGTTCGCGAGATATGGGAGTTTGAAATTAAGGAATGGTTGAGAAACCATCAAAATATTCGCAAGTCTGATACTCGAAACCAATAACTGGAATGGCCTAGGGGAAAAGTACACACACCATTGTAATCGGGCGAGTTTCTATTTTCAGATGCAACAGGAAGTTCTCCAGTTCGCCAATCCGTCCGCGAGATATGGGAGTTTGAAGTTGAGGAATGGTTGGGAAACCATCAAAATTTTCGCAAGTCTGATACTCGAAACCAAAAACTACTATCTCCTAAGGCAAAAATACACATACCGTTGTAATCGGGCGAGTTTCAGCTTTCAGATGCAACAGGAATTTCTCGAGTTCGTCAATCCGTTGGTGAGATGTGGGTGTTTGAAGTTAAGGAATGGTTGAGAAACCATCAAAATTTTCGCAAGTCTGATACTCGAGACCAATAACTACTATGGCCTAGGGCAAAAATTCCCATACCGCTGTAATCGGGCGGGTTTCTGCTTTCAGATGCAGCAGGACTTTCTCGAGTTCGTCAATCCGTTCGCGAGATATGTGGTTTGAAGGTAAGGAATGGTTGAGAAACCATGAAACTTTTCGCAAGTCTGATACTCGAAACCAATAACTACAATGGGCTACGTGAAAAATACACATACCGTTGTAATCGGGCGAGTATCTGCTTTCATATGCAACAGGAATTTCTCGAGTTCGTCAATCTGTCCGCGAGATATGGGAGTTTGAAGTTAAGGAATGTTTGAGAAACCATCAATATTTTCGCAAGTCTGATACTCGAAACCAATAACTACAATGGCCTAGGGGAAAAATACGCATACCGTCGTAATCGGGCGAGTATCTGCTTTCAGGTTCAACAGGAATTTCTCGAGTTCGTCAATCCGTTCGCGAGATTTTGGAGTTTGAAGTTAAGAAATGGTTGAGAAACCATCAAAATTTTCGCAAGTCTGATACTCGAAACCAATAACTACTGTGGCCTAGGGCAAAAATACACACACCGCTGTAATCGGGCGGGTTTCTGTTTTCAGATGCATCAGGACTTTCTCGAGTTCGTCAATCCGTTCGCGAGATATGGGGGTTTGAAGATAAGGAATGGTTGAGAAACAATCAAAATTTTCGCAAGTCTGATACTCGAAACCAATAACCACTATGGCCTAGGGCAAAACTACACACACCGTTGTAATCGGGCGAGTTTCTGTTTTTAGATGCAACAGGAATTTCTCGAGTTCGACAATCCGTTCGTGAGATATGGGAGTTTGAAATTAAGGAGTGGTTGAGAAACCATCAAAAGTTTCGCAAGTCTGAAACTCGAAACCAATAACTACCATTTCCTAGGGCAAAAATACACATACCGTTGTGATCGGGCGAGTTTCTGCTTTCATATGCAACAGGAATATCTCGAGTTCGTCAATCCGTTCGCGAGGTATGGGAGTTTGAAGTTAAGGAAATGGTTGAGAAACCATGAAATTTTTCGGAAGTCTGATACTCGAAACCAATAACTGGAATGGCCTAGGGGAAAAGTACACACACCATTGTAATCGGGCGAGTTTCTACTTTCAGATGCAACAGGAATTTTTCGAGTTCGTCATTCCGTTCGCGAGATATGGGAGTTTGAAGTTAAGGAATGGTTGAGAAACCATCATAATTTTCATTGGTCTGATACTCGAAACCAATAACCGGAATGGCCTAGGGGAAAAGTACACACATCCTTGGATTCGGGCGAGTTTCTACTTTCAGATGCAACAGGAATATCTCGAGTTCGTCAATCCGTTCGCGAGATATGGGAGTTTGAAGTTAAGGAATGGTTGAGGAACCATCTAAATTTTCGCAAGTCTGATACTCGAAACCAATAACTACAGAGGCCTAGGGGAAAAGTACACATACCTTTGTAATCGGGCGAGTTTCCACTTTCAGACGCAACAGGAATTTCTCGAGTTCGTCAATCCGTTCGCGAGATATGGGAGTTTGATGTTAAGGAATGGTTGAGAAACCATCAAAATTTTCGCAAGTCTGATACTCGAAACCAATAACTACAGAGGCCTAGGGGAAAAATACACATACCGTTGTAATCGGGCGAGTTTCTACTTTCACATGCAACAGGAATTTCTCGATTTCGTCATTCCGTTCGCGAGATATGGTTGGTTGAAGTTAAGCAACTGCTGAGAAACAATCAAAATTTTCGCAAGTCTGATACTCGAAACCAATAACTGGAATGGCCTACGGGAAAAGTACACACACCATTGTTTTCGGGCGAGTTTCTACATTCAGATGCAACAGGAATTTCTCGAGTTCGTCATTCCGTTCGCGAGATATGGGTGTTTGAAGTTAAGGAACGGTTGAGAAACCATCAAAGTTTTCGCAAGTCTGATACACGAAACCAATATCTACAAAGGCTTAGGGGAAAAATACACAAACCGTTGTAATGGGGAGAGTTTCTACTTTCAGATGCAACCGGAATTTCGCGAGTTCGTCAATCCGTTCGTGAGGTATGGGTGTTTGAAGTTAAGGAATGGTTAAGAAACCATCAAAATTTTCGAAAGTCTGATACTCGAGACCAATAACTACTATGGCCTAGGGCAAAAATTCACATGCCGCTGTTATCGGGCGGGTTTCTGCTTTCATATGCAACAGATATTTCTCGAGTTCGTCAATCCGTCCGCGAGATATGGGAGTTTGAAGTTAAGGAATGGTTGAGAAACCATCAAAATTTTCGCATGTCTGATACTCGATACCAATAACTGGATTGGCCTAGGGGAAAAGTACACACACCATTGTAATCGGGCGAGTTTCTACTTTCAGATGCAACAGGAATTTCTCGAGTTCGTCAATCCGTTCGCAAGATATGGGAGTTTGAAGTTAAGGAATGCTTGAGAAACCATCGAAATTTTCGCAAGTCTAATACTCGAAACCAATAACTACTATGGCCTAGGGCAAAAATGCACATACCATTGTAATCGGGCGAGTTTCTGCTTTTAGATGCAACAGGAATTTCTCGAGTTCGTCCATCCGTTCGTGAGATATGGGAGTTTGAAGTTAAGGTGTGGTTGAGAAACCATCAAAATTTTCGCACGTCTGATACTGGAAACCAATAACTGGAATGGCCTAGGGGAAAAGTACACATACCTTTGTAATCGGGCGAGTTTCCACTTTCCGACGCAACAGGAATTTCACGAGTTCGTCGATCCGTTCGCGAGATATGGGAGTTTGAAGTTAAGGAGCGGTTGAGAAACCATCAAAATTTTCGCAAGTCTGACACTCGAAACCAATAACTACAATGGCCTAGGGGAAAAATACACATACCGTCGTAATCGGGCGAGTATCTGCTTTCAGATTCATCAGGAATTTCTCGAGTTCGTCAATCCGTTCGCGAGATATGGGAGTTTGAAGTTAAGAAATGGTTGACAAACCATCAAAATTTTCGCGGTTATGGTACTCGAAATCAATAACTGGATGGCCTAGGGGAAAAGCACACACACCATTGTATCGGGCGAGTTTCTACTTTCAGATGCAACAGGAATTTCTCGAGTTCGTCAATCCGTTCGCGAGATATAGGAGTTTGAAGTTAAGGAATGCTTGAGAAACCATCAAAATTTTCGCAAGTCTGATACTCGAAACCAGTAACTACTATGGCCTAGGGCAAAAATGCACATACCGTTGTAATCGGGCGAGTTTCTGCTTTCAGATGCAACACGAATTTCTCGAGTTCGTCAATCCGTCCGCGAGATATGGGAGTTTGAAGTTAAGGAATGGTTGAGAAACCATCAAAATTTTCGCAAGTCTGATACTCGAAACCAATAACTAGAATGGCCTAGGGGAAAAATACACATACCGTCGTAATCGGGCGAGTATCTGCTTTCAGATTCAACAGGAATTTCTCCAGTTCGTCATTCCGTTCGCGAGATTTTGGAGTTTGAAGTTAAGAAATGGTTGAGAAACCATCAAAATTTTCGCAAGTCTGATACTCGAAACCAATAACTACTATGGCCTAGGGCAAAAATACACAGACCGGTGTAATCGGGCGGGTTTCTGTTTTCAGATGCAGCAGGACTTTCTCGAGTTCGTCAATCCGTTCGCGAGATATGGGGGTTTGAAAATAAGGAATGGTTGAGAAACAATCAAAATTTGCGCATGTCTGATACTCGAAATCAATAACCACTATGGCCTAGGGCAAAACTACTCACACCGTTGTTATCGGGCGAGTTTCTGCTTTTAGATGCAACAGGAATTTCTCGAGTTCGTCATTCCGTTCGCGAGATATTGGAGTTTGAAGTTAAGAAATGGTTGAGAAACCATGAAAATTTTCGCAAGTCTGATTCTCGATACCAATAACTGGAATGGCCTAGGGGAAAAGTACACATACCTTTGTAATCGGGCGAGTTTCCACTTTCAGACGCAACGGGAATTTCTCGAGTTCGTCAATCCGTTCGCGAAATATGGGGGTTTGAAGTTAACGAATGGTTGAGAAACCACAAAATTTTCGCAATTCTGATGCTAGAGACGAATAACTGGAATGGCCTAGGGGAAAAAAACACACACCATTGTAATCGGGCGAGCTTCTACTTTCAGATGCAACAGGAACTTCTCGAGTTCGTCATTCCGTTCGCGAGATATGGGCGTTTGAAGTTAAGAAATGGTTGACAAACCATCAAAATTTTCGAAGTTCTGATCCTCGAAACCAATAACTGGAATGGCCTAGGGGAAAAGCACACACACCATTGTAATCGGGCCAGTTTCTACTTTCAGATGCAACAGGAATTTCTCGAGTTCGTCATTCCGTTCACGAGATATGGGAGTTTGAAGTTAAGAAATGGTTGAGAAACCATGAAAATTTTCGCAAGTCTGATACACGAAACCAATAACTACTATGGCCTAGGGCAAAAATACACATACCATTGTAATCGGGCGAGATTCTGCTTTCAGATGCAAGAGGAATTTCTCGAGTTCGTCAATCCGTGCGCGAGATATGGGAGTTTGAAGTTAAGGAATGGTTGAGATACCAACAAAATTTTCGCTGGTCTGATACTCGAAACCAATAACTGGAATGACCTAGGGGAAAAGCACACACATGATTGTAATCGGGCGAGTTTCTACTTTCAGATGCAACAGGAATTTCTCGAGTTCGTCAATCCGTTCGCGAGATATGGGAGTTTGAAGTTAAAGAATGGTTGAGAAACTATCAAAATTTTCGCAAGTCTGATACTCGAAACCAATAACTACTATGGCCTAGGGCAAAAATACACATACCACTGTAATCGGGCGAGATTCTGCTTTCAGATGCAACAGGAATTTCTCGAGCTCGTCATTCCGTTCGCGAGATATTGGAGTTTGAAGTTAAGAAATGGTTGAGAAACCATGAAAATTTTCGCAAGTCTGATTCTCGATACCTATAACTGGAATGGCCTACGGGAAAAGTACACATACCTTTGTAATCGGGCGAGTTTCCACTTTCAGACGCAACGGGAATTTCTCGAGTTCGTCAATCCGTTCGCGAAATATGGGAGTTTGAAGTTAAGGAATGGTTGAGAAACCATCAAAATTTTCGCAAGTCTGATACTCGAAACCAATAACTAGAATGGCCTAGGGGAAAAATACACATAACGTCGTAATCGGGCGAGTATCTGCTTTCAGATTCAACAGGAATTTCTCCAGTTCGTCATTCCGTTCGCGAGATTTTGGAGTTTGAAGTTAAGAAATGGTTGAGAAACCATCAAAATTTTCGCAAGTCTGATACTCGAAACCAATAACTACTATGGCCTAGGGCAAAAATACACAGACCGGTGTAATCGGGCGGGTTTCTGTTTTCAGATGCAGCAGGACTTTCTCGAGTTCGTCAATCCGTTCGCGAGATATGGGGGTTTGAAAATAAGGAATGGTTGAGAAACAATCAAAATTTTCGCATGTCTGATACTCGAAATCAATAACCACTATGGCCTAGGGCAAAACTACTCACACCGTTGTTATCGGGCGAGTTTCTGCTTTTAGATGCAACAGGAATTTCTCGAGTTCGTCATTCCGTTCGCGAGATATTGGAGTTTGAAGTTAAGAAATGGTTGAGAAACCATGAAAATTTTCGCAAGTCTGATTCTCGATACCAATAACTGGAATGGCCTAGGGGAAAAGTACACATACCTTTGTAATCGGGCGAGTTTCCACTTTCAGACGCAACGGGAATTACTCGAGTTCGTCAATCCGTTCGCGAAATATGGGGGTTTGAAGTTAACGAATGGTTGAGAAACCACAAAATTTTCGCAATTCTGATGCTAGAGACGAATTACTGGAATGGCCTAGGGGAAAAAACACACACACCATTGTAATCGGGCGAGCTTCTACTTTCAGATGCAACAGGAACTTCTCGAGTTCGTCATTCCGTTCGCGAGATATGGGCGTTTGAAGTTAAGAAATGGTTGACAAACCATCAAAATTTTCGAAGTTCTGATCCTCGAAACCAATAACTGGAATGTCCTAGGGGAAAAGCACACACACCATTGTAATCGGGCGAGTTTCTACTTTCAGATGCAACAGGAATTTCTCGAGTTCGTCATTCCGTTCACGAGATATGGGAGTTTGAAGTTAAGAAATGGTTGAGAAACCATGAAAATTTTCGCAAGTCTGATACACGAAACCAATAACTACTATGGCCTAGGGCAAAAATACACATACCATTGTAATCGGGCGAGATTCTGCTTTCAGATGCAAGAGGAATTTCTCGAGTTCGTCAATCCGTGCGCGAGATATGGGAGTTTGAAGTTAAGGAACGGTTGAGATACCAACAAAATTTTCGCTGGTCTGATACTCGAAACCAATAACTGGAATGACCTAGGGGAAAAGCACACACATGATTGTAATCGGGCGAGTTTCTACTTTCAGATGCAACAGGAATTTCTCGAGTTCGTCAATCCGTTCGCGAGATATGGGAGTTTGAAGTTAAAGAATGGTTGAGAAACTATCAAAATTTTCGCAAGTCTGATACTCGAAACCAATAACTACTATGGCCTAGGGCAAAAATACACATACCACTGTAATCGGGCGAGATTCTGCTTTCAGATGCAACAGGAATTTCTCGAGCTCGTCATTCCGTTCGCGAGATATTGGAGTTTGAAGTTAAGAAATGGTTGAGAAACCATGAAAATTTTCGCAAGTCTGATTCTCGATACCTATAACTGGAATGGCCTACGGGAAAAGTACACATACCTTTGTAATCGGGCGAGTTTCCACTTTCAGACGCAACGGGAATTTCTCGAGTTCGTCAATCCGTTCGCGAAATATGGGGGTTTGAAGTTAAGGAATGGTTGAGAAACCATCAAAATTTTCGCAAGTCTGATACGCGAAACCAATAACTACAAAGGCCTAGGGGAAAAATATACATACCTTTGTAATCGGGCGAGTTTCTACTTTCAGATGCAACAGGAATTTCTCGAGTTCGTCAATCCGTTCGCGAGATATGGGAGTTTGAAGTTAAGGAACGGTTGCGAAACCATCAAAATTTTCTCTGGTCTGATACTCGAAACCAATAACTGTAATGGCCTAGGGGAAAAGTACACACACCATTGTAATCGGGCGAGTTTCTACTTTCAGATACAACAGGAATTTCTCGAGTACGTCAATGCGTTCGCGAGATATGGGAGTTTGAAGTTCAGGAATGGTTGAGAAATCATCAAAATTTTCGCAAGTCTGATTCTCGAATCCAACAACTACTATAGCCTCGGGCAAAAATACACATACCGTTGTAATCGGGCAAGTTTCTGCTTTCAGATGCAATAGGAAATTCTCGAGTTCGTCAATCCGTTCGCGAGATATGGGACTTTGAAGTTAAGGAATGGTTGCGAAACCATCAAAATTTTCGCTGGTGTGTTACCCGAAACCAATAACTGGAATGGCCTAGGGGAAAAGTACACACAACATTGTAATCGGGCGAGTTTCTACTTTCAGATGCAACAGGAATTTTTCGAGATCGTCATTCCGTTCGCGAGATATGGGAGTTTGAAGTTAAGGAATGCTTGAGAAACCATCAAAATTTTCGCAAGTCTGATACGCGAAACCAATAACTACAAAGGCCTAGGGGAAAAATATACATACCTTTGTAATCGGGCGAGTTTCTACTTTCAGATGCAACAGGAATTTCTCGAGTTCGTCAATCCGTTCGCGAGATATGGGATATTGAATTTAAGGAATGGTTGAGAAAACATCAAAATTTTCGCAATTCTGATACTCGAAACCAGTAACTGGCATGACCTACGGGAAAAGTACACACACCATTGTAATCGGGCGAGCTTGTACTTTCAGATGCAACAGGAATTTCTCGAGTTCGTCATTCCGTTCGCGAGATATGGGAGTTTGAAGTTAAGGAATGGTTGAGAAACCATCAAAATTTTCGCAAGTCTGATACTCGAAACCAATAACTACAATGGCCTACGTGAAAAATACACATACCGTTGTAATCGGGCGAGTATCTGCTTCATATGCAACAGGAATTTCTCGAGTTCGTCAATCCGTCCGCGAGATATGGGAGTCTGAAGTTAAGGAATGGTTGAGAAACTATCAAAATTTTTGCAAGGCTGATACTCGAAACCAATAACTACAATGGCCTAGGGGAATAATACACATACCGTTGTAATCGGGCGAGTATCTGCTTTCAGATGCAACAGGAATTTCTCGAGTTCGTCAATCCGTTCGTGAGATATGTGTGTTTGAAGTTAAGGAATGGTTGAGAAACCATCAAAATTTTCGCAAGTCTGATACTCGAGACCAATAACTACTATGGCCTAGGGCAAAAATTCACATACCGCTGTAATCGGGCGGGTTTCTGCTGTCAGATGCAGCAGGACTTTCTCGAGTTCGTCAATCCGTTCGCGAGATATGGGGTTTGAAGATTAGGAATGGTTGAGAAACCATCAAAATTTTCGCAAGTCTGATACTCGATACCAATAACTGGAATGGCCTAGGGGAAAAGTACACACACCATTGTATTCGGGCGAGTTTCTGCTTTTAGATGCAACAGGAATTTCTCGGGTTCGTCAATCCGTTCGTGAGATATGGGAGTTTGAAGTTAAGGAGTGGTTGAGAAACCATCCAAATTTTCGCAAGTCTGAAACTCGAAACCAATAACTACTATTTCCTAGGGCAAAAATTCACATACCGTTGTGATCGGGCGAGTTTCTGCTTTCATATGCAACAGGAATATCTCGAGTTCGTCATTCCGTTCGCGAGATATGGGAGTTTGAAGTTAAGAAATGGTTGAGAAACCATGAAAATTTTCGCAAGTCTGATACTCGATACCAATAACTGGAATGGCCTAGGGGAAAAGTACACACACCATTGTATTCGGGCGAGTTTCTACTTTCAGATGCAACAGGAATATCTCGAGTTCGTCAATCCGTTCGCGAGATATGGGAGTTTGAAGTAAGGAATGGTTGAGAAACCATCAACATCTTCGCTGGTCTGATACTCGAAACCAATAACTGGAATGGCCTAGGGAAAAGTACACACACCATTGTAATCGGGCGAGCTTCTACTTTCAGATGCAACAGGAATTTCTCGAGTTCGTGATTCCGTTCGCGAGATATGGTAGTTTGAAGTTAAGAAATGGTTGAGAAACCATGAAAATTTTCGCAAGTCTGATACTGGATACCTATAACTGGAATGGCCTAGGGGAAAAGTACACACACCATTGTAATCGGGCGAGTTTCTACTTTCAGATGCAACAGGAATTTCTCGAGTTCGTCAATCCGTTCGCGAGATATGGGAGTTTGAAATTAAGGAATGGTTGAGAAACCATCAAAATTTTCGCAAGTCTGATACTCGAAACCAATAACTGCTATGGCCTAGGGCAAAAATACACACACCGATGTAATCGGGCGGGTTTCTGTTTTCAGACGCAGCAGGACTTTCTCGAGTTCGTCAATCCGTTCGCGAGATATGGGGGTTTGAAGATAAGGAATGGTTGAGAAACAATCAAAATTTTCGCAAGTCTGATACTCGAAACCAATAACTGGAATGGCCTAGGGCAAAAATTCACATAACGTTGTAATCGGGCGAGTTTCTGCTTTCAGATGCAACAGGAATTTCTCGAGTTCGTCAAACCGTTCGCGAGATATGGGAGTTTGAAGTTGAAGAATGGCTGAGAAATCATCAAAATTTTCGCTGGTCTGATACTCGAAACCAATAACTGGAATGGCCTAGGGGAAAAGTACACATACCTTTGTAATCGGGCGAGTTTCCACTTTCAGACGCAACAGGAATTTCTCGAGTTCGTCAATCCGTTCGCGAGATATGGGAGTTTGAAGTTAAGGAATGGTTGAGAAACCATCAAAATTTTCGCAAGTCTGATACTCGAATCCAATAACTGCTATGGCCTAGGGCAAAAATACACACACCGATGTAATCGGGCGGGTTTCTGTTTTCAGACGCAGCAGGACTTTCTCGAGTTCGTCAATCCGTTCGCGAGATATGGGGGTTTGAAGATAAGGAATGGTTGAGGAACAATCAAAATTTTCGCAAGTCTGATACTCGAAACCAATAACTGGAATGGCCTAGGGAAAAGTACACACACCATTGTAATCGGGCGTGTTTCTGCTTTCAGATGCAGCAGGACTTTCTCGAGTTCGTCAATCCGTTCGCGAGATATGGGGTTTGAAGATAAGGAATGGTTGAGAAACCATCCAAATTTTCGCAAGTCTGAAACTCGAAACCAATAACTACTATTTCCTAGGGCAAAAATTCACATACCGTTGTGATCGGGCGAGTTTCTGCTTTCATATGCAACAGGAATATCTCGAGTTCGTCAATCCGTTCGCGAGATATGGGAGTTTGAAGTAAGGAATGGTTGAGAAACCATCAACATCTTCGCTGGTCTGATACTCGAAACCAATAACTGGAATGGCCTAGGGAAAAGTACACACACCATTGTAATCGGGCGAGCTTCTACTTTCAGATGCAACAGGAATTTCTCGAGTTCGTGATTCCGTTCGCGAGATATGGTACTTTGAAGTTAAGAAATGGTTGAGAAACCATGAAAATTTTCGCAAGTCTGATACTGGATACCTATAACTGGAATGGCCTAGGGGAAAAGTACACACACCATTGTAATCGGGCGAGTTTCTACTTTCAGATGCAACAGGAATTTCTCGAGTTCGTCAATCCGTTCGCGAGATATGGGAATTTGAAATTAAGGAATGGTTGAGAAACCATCAAAATTTTCGCAAGTCTGATACTCGAAACCAATAACTGCTATGGCCTAGGGCAAAAATACACACACCGATGTAATCGGGCGGGTTTCTGTTTTCAGACGCAGCAGGACTTTCTCGAGTTCGTCAATCCGTTCGCGAGATATGGGGGTTTGAAGATAAGGAATGGTTGAGAAACAATCAAAATTTTCGCAAGTCTGATACTCGAAACCAATAACTGGAATGGCCTAGGGCAAAAATTCACATAACGTTGTAATCGGGCGAGTTTCTGCTTTCAGATGCAACAGGAATTTCTCGAGTTCGTCAAACCGTTCGCGAGATATGGGAGTTTGAAGTTGAAGAATGGCTGAGAAATCATCAAAATTTTCGCTGGTCTGATACTCGAAACCAATAACTGGAATGGCCTAGGGGAAAAGTACACATACCTTTGTAATCGGGCGAGTTTCCACTTTCAGACGCAAAAGGAATTTCTCGAGTTCGTCAATCCGTTCGCGAGATATGGGAGTTTGAAGTTAAGGAATGGTTGAGAAACCATCAAAATTTTCGCAAGTCTGATACTCGAAACCAATAACTGCTATGGCCTAGGGCAAAAATACACACACCGATGTAATCGGGCGGGTTTCTGTTTTCAGACGCAGCAGGACTTTCTCGAGTTCGTCAATCCGTTCGCGAGATATGGGGGTTTGAAGATAAGGAATGGTTGAGGAACAATCAAAATTTTCGCAAGTCTGATACTCGAAACCAATAACTGGAATGGCCTAGGGAAAAGTACACACACCATTGTAATCGGGCGTGTTTCTGCTTTCAGATGCAGCAGGACTTTCTCGAGTTCGTCAATCCGTTCGCGAGATATGGGGTTTGAAGATAAGGAATGGTTGAGAAACCATCAAAATTTTCGCAAGTCTGATACTCGAAACCAATCACTACAATGGCCTACGTGAAAAATACACATACCGTTGTAATCGGGCGAGTATCTGCTTTCATATGCAACAGGAATTTCTCGAGTTCGTCAATCCGTCCGCGAGATATGGGAGTTTGAAACTAAAGAATGGTTGAGAAACCATCAAAATTTTCGCAAGTCTGATACTCGAAACCAATAACTAAAATGGCCTAGGGGAAAAATACTCATACCGTCGTAATGGGCGAGTATCTGCTTTCAGATTCAACAGGAATTTCTCGAGTTCGTCAATCCGTTCGCGAGATATGGGCGTTCGAAGATAAGGAATGGTTGAGTAACCATGAAAATTTCCGCAAGTCTGATACTCGAAACCAAGAACTGGAATGGCCTAGGGAAAAGTACACACACCATTGTAATCGGGCGAGCTTCTACTTTCAGATGCAACAGGAATTTCTCGAGTTCGTCATTCCGTTCGCGAGATATGGGAGTTTGAAGTTAAGAAATGGTTGAGAAACCATGAAAATTTTCGCAAGTCTGATACTCGAAACCAATAACTACAATGGCCTAGGGGAACATTCACATACCGTTGTAATCGGGCGAGTTTCTGCTTTCAGATGCAACAGGAATTACCGGAGTTCGTCAATCCGTTCGCGAGGTATGGGAGTTTGAAGTTAAGGAAATGGTTGAGAAACCATGAAAATTCTCGCAAGTCTGATACTCGAAACCAATAACTGGAATGGCCTAGGGAAAAGTACACACACCATTGTAATCGGTCGAGCTTCTACTTTCAGATGCAACAGGAATTTCTCGAGTTCGTGATTCCGTTGGCGAGATTTGGTAGTTTGAAGTTAAGAAATGGTTGAGAAACCATGAAAATTTTCGCAAGTCTGATACTGGATACCAATAACTGGAATGGCCTAGGGGAAAAATACACACACCATTGTAATCGGGCGAGTTTCTACTTTCAGATGCAACAGGAATTTCTCGAGTTCGTCAATCCGTTCGCGAGATATGGGAGTTTGAAATTAAGGAATGGTTGAGAAACCATCAAAATTTTCGCAAGTCTGATACTCGAGACCAATAACTATGGCCTAGGGCAAAAATTCACATACCGTTGTAATCGGGCGAGTTTCTGCTTTCAGATGCAACAGGAATTTCTCGAGTTCGTCAATCCGTCCGCGAGATATGGGAGTTTGAAGTTAAGGAATGGTTGAGAAACCATCAAAATTTTCGCAAGTCTGATACTCGAGACCAATAACTACTATGGCCTAGTGCAAAAATTCACATACCGTTGTAATCGGGCGAGTTTCTGCTTTCAGATGCAACAGGAATTTCTCGAGTTCGTCAATCCGTTCGCGAGATATGGGAGTTTGAAGTTAAAGAATGGTTGAGAAATCATCAAAATTTTCGCTGGTCTGATACTCGAAACCAATAACTGGAATGGCCAAGGGGAAAAGTACACATACCTTTGTAATCGGGCGAGTTTCCACTTTCAGACGCAACAGGAATTTCTCGAGTTCGTCAATCCGTTCGCGAGATATGGGGTTTGAAGATAAGGAATGGTTGAGAAACCATCAAAATTTTCGCAAGTCTGATACTCGAAACCAATAACTACTATGGCCTAGGGCAAAAATACACACACCGATGTAATCGTGCGGGTTTCTGTTTTCAGACGCAGCAGGACTTTCTCGAGTTCGTCAATCCGTTCGCGAGATATGGGTGTTTGAAGATAAGGAATGGTTGAGAAACAACCAAAATTTTCGCAAGTCTGATACTCGAAACCAATAACTGGAATGGCCTAGGGTAAAAATTCACATACCGCTGTAATCGGGCGTGTTTCTGCTTTCAGATGCAACAGGACTTTCTCGAGTTCGTCAATCCGTCCGCGAGATACGGGAGTTTGAAGTTAAGGAATGGTTGAGAAACCATCAAAATTTTCGCAAGTCTGATACTCGAGACCAATAACTACTATGGCCTAGTGCAAAAATTCACATACCGTTGTAATCGGGCGAGTTTCTGCTTTCAGATGCAACAGGAATTTCTCGAGTTCGTCAATCCGTTCGCGAGATATGGGAGTTTGAAGTTAAAGAATGGTTGAGAAATCATCAAAATTTTCGCTGGTCTGATACTCGAAACCAATAACTGGAATGGCCAAGGGGAAAAGTACACATACCTTTGTAATCGGGCGAGTTTCCACTTTCAGACGCAACAGGAATTTCTCGAGTTCGTCAATCCGTTCGCGAGATATGGGGGTTTGAAGATAAGGAATGGTTGAGAAACAACCAAAATTTTCGCAAGTCTGATACTCGAAACCAATAACTGGAATGGCCTAGGGGAAAAATTCACATACCGCCGTAATCGGGCGTGTTTCTGCTTTCAGATGCAGCAGGACTTTCTCGAGTTCGTCAATCCGTCCGCGAGATACGGGAGTTTGAAGTTAAGGAATGGTTGAGAAACCATCAAAATTTTCGCAAGTCTGATACTCGAAACCAATAACTACAATGGCCTACGTGAAAAATACACATACCGTTGTAATCGGGCGAGTATCTGCTTTCAGATTCAACAGGAATTTCTCGAGTTCGTCAATCCGTTCGCGAGATTTTGGAGTTTGAAGTTAAGAAATGGTTGAGAAACCATCAAAATTTTCGCAAGTCTGATACTCGAAACCAATAACTACTATGGCCTAGGGCAAAAATACACACACCGATGTAATCGGGCGGGTTTCTGTTTTCAGACGCAGCAGGACTTTCTCGAGTTCGTCAATCCGTTCGCGAGATATGGGGGTTTGAAGATAAGGAATGGTTGAGAAACAATCAAAATTTTCGCAAGTCTGATACTCGAAACCAATAACTGGAATGGCCTAGGGAAAAGTACACACACCATTGTAATCGGGCGGGTTTCTGTTTTCAGACGCAGCAGGACCTTCTCGAGTTCGTCAATCCGTTCGCGAGATATGGGGGTTTGAAGATAAGGAATGGTTGAGAAACAATCAAAATTTTCGCAAGTCTGATACTCGAAACCAATAACTGGAATGGCCTAGGGAAAAGTACACACACCATTGTAATCGGGCGTGTTTCTGCTTTCAGATGCAGCAGGACTTTCTCGAGTTCGTCAATCCGTTCGCGAGATATGGGGTTTGAAGATAAGGAATGGTTGAGAAACCATCAAAATTATCGCAAGTCTGATACTCGAAACCAATAACTACTATGGCCTAGGGCAAAAATACACACACCGATGTAATCGTGCGGGTTTCTGTTTTCAGACGCAGCAGGACTTTCTCGAGTTCGTCAATCCGTTCGCGAGATATGGGGGTTTGAAGATAAGGAATGGTTGAGAAACAACCAAAATTTTCGCAAGTCTGATACTCGAAACCAATAACTGGAATGGCCTAGGGGAAAATTCACATACCGCTGTAATCGGGCGTGTTTCTGCTTTCAGATGCAGCAGGACTTTCTCGAGTTCGTCAATCCGTCCGCGAGATACGGGAGTTTGAAGTTAAGCAATGGTTGAGAAACCATCAAAATTTTCGCAAGTCTGATACTCGAAACCAATAACTACAATGGCCTACGTGAAAAATACACATACCGTTGTAATCGGGCGAGTATCTGCTTTCATATGCAACAGGAATTTCTCGAGTTCGTCAATCCGTCCGCGAGATATGGGAGTTTGAAATTAAAGAATGGTTGAGAAACCATCAAAATTTTCGCAAGTCTGATACTCGAAACCAATAACTAAAATGGCCTAGGGGAAAAATACTCATACCGTCGTAATGGGCGAGTATCTGCTTTCAGATTCAACAGGAATTTCTCGAGTTCGTCAATCCGTTCGCGAGATATGGGCGTTCGAAGATAAGGAATGGTTGAGAAACCATGAAAATTTTCGCAAGTCTGATACTCGAAACCAAGAACTGGAATGGCCTAGGGAAAAGTACACACACCATTGTAATCGGGCGAGCTTCTACTTTCAGATGCAACAGGAATTTCTCGAGTTCGTCTTTCCGTTCGCGTGATATGGGAGTTTGAAGTTAAGAAATGGTTGAGAAACCATGAAAATTTTCGCAAGTCTGATACTCGAAACCAATAACTACAATGGCCTAGGGGAACATTCACATACCGTTGTAATCGGGCGAGTTTCTGCTTTCAGATGCAACAGGAATTACCCGAGTTCGTCAATCCGTTCGCGAGGTATGGGAGTTTGAAGTTAAGGAAATGGTTGAGAAACCATGAAAATTCTCGCAAGTCTGATACTCGAAACCAATAACTGGAATGGCCTAGGGGAAAAGTACACACACCATTGTAATCGGGCGAGTTTCTACTTTCAGATGCAACAGGAATTTTTCGAGTTCGTCATTCCGTTCGCGAGATATGGGAGTTTGAAGTTAAGGAATGGTTGAGAAACCATCAAAATTTTCGCAAGTCTGATACTCGAAACCAATAACTACTATGGCCTAGGGCAATAATACACATACCATTGTAATCGGGCGAGGTTCTGCTTTCAGATGCAACAGGAAATTCTCGAGCTCGTCAATCGGTTCGCGAGATATGGGAGTTTAAAGTCAAGGAATGGTTGAGATAGCATCAAAATTTTCTCTGGTCTGATACTCGAAACCAATAACTGGAATGGCCTAGGGGAAAAGTACACACACCATTGTAATCGGGCGAGTTTCTGCTTTCAGATGCAATAGGAAATTCTCGAGTTCGTCAATCCGTTCCCTAGATATGTGAGTTTGAAGTTAAGGAATGGCTTAGAAACCATCAAAATTTTCGCAAGTCTGATACTCGAAACCAATAACTGGAATGGCTAGGGGAAAAGTACGAAGACCATTGTAATCGGGCGAGTTTCCACTTTCAGACGCAACAGGAATTTCTCGAGTTCGTCAATCCGTTCGCGAGATATGGGAGTTTGAAGTTAACGAATGGTTGGGAAACCACAAAATTTTCGCAATTCTGATGCTAGAAACGAATATACTGGAATGGCCTAGGGGAAAAGTACACACACCATTGTAATCGGGCGAGTTTCTACTTTCAGATGCAACAGGAATTTTTCGAGTTCGTCATTCCGTTCGCGAGATATGGGAGTTTGAAGTTAAGGAATGGTTGAGAAACCATCAAAATTTTCGCAAGTCTGATACTCGAAACCAATAACTACTATGGCCTAGGGCAATAATACACATACCATTGTAATCGGGCGAGGTTCTGCTTTCAGATGCAACAGGAAATTCTCGAGCTCGTCAATCGGTTCGCGAGATATGGGAGTTTGAAGTCAAGGAATGGTTGAGATAGCATCAAAATTTTCTCTGGTCTGATACTCGAAACCAATAACTGGAATGGCCTAGGGGAAAAGTACACACACCATTGTAATCGGGCGAATTTCTGCTTTCAGATGCAACAGGAATTTCTCGAGTTCGTCAATCCGTTCGCGAGATATGGGAGATTGAAGTTAAGGAATAGTTGAGAAAACATCAAAATGTTCGCGAGTCTGATACTCGAAACCAATAACTACTATGGCCTAGGGCAAAAATACACATACCGTTGTAATCGGGCGAGTTTCTGCTTTCAGACGCAACAGGAATTTCTCGAGTTCGTCAATCCGTTCGCAAGATATGGGAGTTTGAAGTTAAGGAATGGTTGAGCAAAATTTTCGCAATTCTGATGCTAGAAACGAATAACTGGAATGGCCTAGGGGAAAAAGTACCCACACCATTGTAATCGGGCGAGTTTCTACTTTCAGATGCAACAGAAATTTCTCGAGATCGTCAATCTGTTCGCGATATATGCGAGTTTGAAGTTAAGGAATGGTTGAGAAACCACCAAAATTTTCGCAAGTCTGGTACTCGAGAACAATAACTGGAATGGCCTAGGGGAAAAGTACACACACCATTGTAATCGGGCGAGTTTCTACTTTCAGATGCAACAGGAATTTTTCGAGTTCGTCATTCCGTTCGCGAGATATGGGAGTTTGAAGTTAAGGAATGGTTGAGAAACCATCAAAATTTTCGCAAGTCTGATACTCGAAACCAATAACTACTATGGCCTAGGGCAATAATACACATACCATTGTAATCGGGCGAGGTTCTGCTTTCAGATGCAACAGGAAATTCTCGAGCTCGTCAATCGGTTCGCGAGATATGGGAGTTTAAAGTCAAGGAATGGTTGAGATAGCATCAAAATTTTCTCTGGTCTGATACTCGAAACCAATAACTGGAATGGCCTAGGGGAAAAGTACACACACCATTGTAATCGGGCGAGTTTCTGCTTTCAGATGCAATAGGAAATTCTCGAGTTCGTCAATCCGTTCCCTAGATATGTGAGTTTGAAGTTAAGGAATGGCTTAGAAACCATCAAAATTTTCGCAAGTCTGATACTCGAAACCAATAACTGGAATGGCTAGGGGAAAAGTACGAAGACCATTGTAATCGGGCGAGTTTCCACTTTCAGACGCAACAGGAATTTCTCGAGTTCGTCAATCCGTTCGCGAGATATGGGAGTTTGAAGTTAACGAATGGTTGGGAAACCACAAAATTTTCGCAATTCTGATGCTAGAAACGAATATACTGGAATGGCCTAGGGGAAAAGTACACACACCATTGTAATCGGGCGAGTTTCTACTTTCAGATGCAACAGGAATTTTTCGAGTTCGTCATTCCGTTCGCGAGATATGGGAGTTTGAAGTTAAGGAATGGTTGAGAAACCATCAAAATTTTCGCAAGTCTGATACTCGAAACCAATAACTACTATGGCCTAGGGCAATAATACACATACCATTGTAATCGGGCGAGGTTCTGCTTTCAGATGCAACAGGAAATTCTCGAGCTCGTCAATCGGTTCGCGAGATATGGGAGTTTGAAGTCAAGGAATGGTTGAGATAGCATCAAAATTTTCTCTGGTCTGATACTCGAAACCAATAACTGGAATGGCCTAGGGGAAAAGTACACACACCATTGTAATCGGGCGAATTTCTGCTTTCAGATGCAACAGGAATTTCTCGAGTTCGTCAATCCGTTCGCGAGATATGGGAGATTGAAGTTAAGGAATAGTTGAGAAAACATCAAAATGTTCGCGAGTCTGATACTCGAAACCAATAACTACTATGGCCTAGGGCAAAAATACACATACCGTTGTAATCGGGCGAGTTTCTGCTTTCAGACGCAACAGGAATTTCTCGAGTTCGTCAATCCGTTCGCAAGATATGGGAGTTTGAAGTTAAGGAATGGTTGAGCAAAATTTTCGCAATTCTGATGCTAGAAACGAATAACTGGAATGGCCTAGGGGAAAAAGTACCCACACCATTGTAATCGGGCGAGTTTCTACTTTCAGATGCAACAGAAATTTCTCGAGATCGTCAATCTGTTCGCGATATATGCGAGTTTGAAGTTAAGGAATGGTTGAGAAACCACCAAAATTTTCGCAAGTCTGGTACTCGAGAACAATAACTTCTATGGCGTAGGGCAAAAATACACATACCGTTGTAATCGGGCGAGCTTCTGCTTTCAGATGCAACAGGAATTTCTCGAGTTCGTCAATCCGTTCGCGAGATATGGGAGTTTGAGGTAAAGGAATGGTTGAGAAACCATCAAAATTTTCGCAAGTCTGATACTCGAAACCAATATCTACAATGGCCTAGGGGAAAAATTCACATACCATTGTAATCGGGAGTGTTTCTACGTTCAGATGCAACAGAAATTTTCCGGATTCGCCAATCCGTTCGCGAAATATCGGAGTTTAGACTTAAGAGATGGTTGAGAAACCATCAAAATTTTCGCAATGCTGAAACTCGAAACCAATAACTGGAACGGCCTAGGGGAAAAGGACACACACCATTGTATTCGGGAGAGTTTCCACTTTCAGATGCAACAGGAATTTCTCGAGTTCGTCAATCGGTTCGCGAGATATGGGAGTTTGAATTTAAGGAATGGTTGAGATTCCATTAAAATTTTCGCAAGTCTGTTACTCGAAACCAATAACTGGAATGGCCTAGGGGAAAAGTACACACACCATTGTAATCGGGCGAGTTTCTGCCTTCAGATGCAATATGAATTTCTCGAGTTCGTCAATCCGTTCGCGAGATATGGGAGTTTGAAGTTAGGGAATGGTTGAGAAACAATCAAAAATTTCGCAAGTCTGATACACGAAACCAATAACTACAATGGCCTAAGGGGAAAGTACACACTCCATTGTAATCGGGAGAGTTTCTACTTTCAAATGCAACAGGAGTTTCTCGAGTTCGTCAATCCGTTCGCGAGATATGGGAGCTTGAAGTTAAGGAATGGTTGAGAAGCCATCAAAGTTTTCGCAAGTCTGATACTCGAAACCAATAACTACTATGGCCTATGGCAAAAATAGACACAGCATTTTAATCGGGCGAGTTTCTTCTTTCAGATGCAACAGGAATTTCTCGAGTTCGTCAATCCGTTCGCGAGATATGGGAGTTTGAAGTTAAGGAATGGTTGAGAAACCATCAAAGTTTTCGCAAGTCTGATACTCGAAACCATTAACTACTTTGGCCTAGGGCAAAAATACACATACCGTTGTAATCGGGCGAGTTTCTGCTTTCAGATTCAACAGGAATTTCTCGAGTTCGTCAGTCGGTTCGCGAGATATGGGAGTTTGAAGCTAAGGAATGGTTGAGAGACCATCAAAATTTTCGCAAGTCTGATACTCGAAACCAATAACTACTATGGCCTATGGCAAAAATAGACACAGCATTTTAATCGGGCGAGTTTCTTCTTTCAGATGCAACAGGAATTTCTCGAGTTCGTCAATCCGTTCGCGAGATATGGGAGTTTGAAGTTAAGGAATGGTTGAGAAACCATCAAAGTTTTCGCAAGTCTGATACTCGAAACCAATAACTACTTTGGCGTAGGGCAAAAATACACATACCGTTGTAATCGGGCGAGTTTCTGCTTTCAGATTCAACAGGAATTTCTCGAGTTCGTCAATCGGTTCGCGAGATGTGGGAGCTTGAAGTTAAGGAATGGTTGAGAAGCCATCAAAATTTTCGCAAGTCTGATACTCGAAACCAATAACTACAATGGCCAAGGGGAAAAATACACACACCTTTGTAATCGGGCGAGTTTCTGCTTTCAGATTCAACAGGAATTTCTCGAGTTCGTCAATCGGTTCGCGAGATGTGGGAGCTTGAAGTTAAGGAATGGTTGAGAAACCATCAAAATTTTCGCAAGTCTGATACTCGAAACCAATAACTACTATGGCCTATGGCAAAAATACACATACCGTTGTAATCGGGCGAGTTTCTGCTTTCAGATTCAACAGGAATATCTCGAGTTCGTCAATCGGTTCGCGAGATGTGGGAACTTGAAGTTAAGGAATGGTTGAGAAGCCATCAAAATTTTCGCAAGTCTGATACTCGAAACCAATAACTACAATGGCCAAGGGGAAAAATACACACACCTTTGTAATCGGGCGAGCTTCTGCTTTCAGATGCGACAGGAATTTCTCGAGTTCGACAATCCGTTCGCGAGATATGCGAGTTTGAAATTAAGGAATGGTTGAGAAGCCGTCAAAATTTTCCCAAGTCTGATACTCGAAACCAATAACTACTATGGCCTATGGCAAAAATAGACACAGCATTTTAATCGGGCGAGTTTCTTCTTTCAGATGCAACAGGAATTTCTCGAGTTCGTCAATCCGTTCGCGAGATATGGGAGTTTGAAGTTAAGGAATGGTTGAGAAACCATCAAAGTTTTCGCAAGTCTGATACTCGAAACCAATAACTACTTTGGCGTAGGGCAAAAATACACATACCGTTGTAATCGGGCGAGTTTCTGCTTTCAGATTCAACAGGAATTTCTCGAGTTCGTCAATCGGTTCGCGAGATGTGGGAGCTTGAAGTTAAGGAATGGTTGAGAAGCCATCAAAATTTTCGCAAGTCTGATACTCGAAACCAATAACTACAATGGCCAAGGGGAAAAATACACACACCTTTGTAATCGGGCGAGTTTCTGCTTTCAGATTCAACAGGAATTTCTCGAGTTCGTCAATCGGTTCGCGAGATGTGGGAGCTTGAAGTTAAGGAATGGTTGAGAAACCATCAAAATTTTCGCAAGTCTGATACTCGAAACCAATAACTACTATGGCCTATGGCAAAAATACACATACCGTTGTAATCGGGCGAGTTTCTGCTTTCAGATTCAACAGGAATATCTCGAGTTCGTCAATCGGTTCGCGAGATGTGGGAACTTGAAGTTAAGGAATGGTTGAGAAGCCATCAAAATTTTCGCAAGTCTGATACTCGAAACCAATAACTACAATGGCCAAGGGGAAAAATATACACACCTTTGTAATCGGGCGAGCTTCTGCTTTCAGATGCGACAGGAATTTCTCGAGTTCGACAATCCGTTCGCGAGATATGCGAGTTTGAAATTAAGGAATGGTTGAGAAGCCGTCAAAATTTTCCCAAGTCTGATACTCGAAACCATTAACTACTTTGGCCTAGGGCAAAAATACACATACCGTTGTAATCGGGCGAGTTTCTGCTTTCAGATTCAACAGGAATTTCTCGAGTTCGTCAGTCGGTTCGCGAGATATGGGAGTTTGAAGCTAAGGAATGGTTGAGTGACCATCAAAATTTTCGCAAGTCTGATACTCGAAACCAATAACTACTCTGGCCTATGGCAAAAATAGACACAGCATTTTAATCGGGCGAGTTTCTTCTTTCAGATGCAACAGGAATTTCTCGAGTTCGTCAATCCGTTCGCGAGATATGGGAGTTTGAAGTTAAGGAATGGTTGAGAAACCATCAAAGTTTTCGCAAGTCTGATACTCGAAACCAATAACTACTTTGGCGTAGGGCAAAAATACACATACCGTTGTAATCGGGCGAGTTTCTGCTTTCAGATTCAACAGGAATTTCTCGAGTTCGTCAATCGGTTCGCGAGATGTGGGAGCTTGAAGTTAAGGAATGGTTGAGAAGCCATCAAAATTTTCGCAAGTCTGATACTCGAAACCAATAACTACAATGGCCAAGGGGAAAAATACACACACCTTTGTAATCGGGCGAGTTTCTGCTTTCAGATTCAACAGGAATTTCTCGAGTTCGTCAATCGGTTCGCGAGATGTGGGAGCTTGAAGTTAAGGAATGGTTGAGAAACCATCAAAATTTTCGCAAGTCTGATACTCGAAACCAATAACTACTATGGCCTATGGCAAAAATACACATACCGTTGTAATCGGGCGAGTTTCTGCTTTCAGATTCAACAGGAATATCTCGAGTTCGTCAATCGGTTCGCGAGATGTGGGAACTTGAAGTTAAGGAATGGTTGAGAAGCCATCAAAATTTTCGCAAGTCTGATACTCGAAACCAATAACTACAATGGCCAAGGGGAAAAATACACACACCTTTGTAATCGGGCGAGCTTCTGCTTTCAGATGCGACAGGAATTTCTCGAGTTCGACAATCCGTTCGCGAGATATGCGAGTTTGAAATTAAGGAATGGTTGAGAAACCATCGAAATTTTCGGAATCTGATACTCGAAACCAATAACTACTACGGTCTAGGGCAATAACACGCATACCGTTGTAATCGGGCGAGTTTCTACTTTCAGATGCAACAGGAATTGCTCGATTTCCTCAATCCGTTCGCGAGATATGGGAATTTGAAGTTAAGGAATGGATGAGGAACCATAAAAATTTTCGCGAGTCTGATACTCGAAATCAGTAACTACTATCGCCTAGGGCAAAAATACACATACCGTTGTAATCGGGAGAGTTTCTACTTTCAGATGCAACAGAAATTTTTCGGATTCGTCAATCCGTTCGCGAAATATCGGAGTTTGGAATTAAGAGATGGTTGAGAAACCATCAAAATTTTCGCAAGTCTGATACTCGAAACCAATAACTACTATGGACTAGGGCAAAAATAGACACACCAATGTAATCGGGCGAGTTTCTACTTTCAGATGCAACAGGAATTTCTCGAGTTCGTCAATCAGTTCGCGAGATATGGGAGTTTGAAGTTAAGGAATGGTTGAGAAACCATCAAAATTTTCGCATGTCTGATACTCGAAACCAATAACTACTATGGCGTAGGGCAAAAATACACATACCGTTGTATTCGGGCGAGTTACTGCAATCAGATGCAACAGGAATTTCTCGTGTTCGTCAATCCGTTCGGGAGATATGGGAGCTTGAAGTTAAGGAATGGTTGAGAAACCATCAAAATTTTCGCAAGTCTGATTCTCGAAAACAATAACTACTGTGGTCTAGGGCAAAAATACACATACCGTTGTAATCGGGCGAGTTTCTGCTTTCAGATTCAACAGGAATTTCTCGAGTTCGTCAATCGGTTCGCGAGATATGGGAGTTTGAAGTTAAGGAATGGTTGAGAAACCATCAAAATTTTCGCATGTCTGATACTCGAAACCAATAACTGGAATGGACTAGGGGAAAAGTACACACACCATTGTAATCGGGCAAGTTTCTACTTTCAGATACAACAGGAATTTCTCGAGTTCGTCAATCCGTTCGCCAGATATGGGAGCTTGAAGTTAAGGAATGGTTGAGAAACCATCAAAATTTTCGGAATCTGATACTCGAAACTATTATCTACTACGGTCTAGGGCAAAAATACACATACCGTTGTAATGGAGCGATTTTCTACTTTCAGATGCAACAGGAATTTCTCGATTTCCTCAATCCGTTCGGGAGATATGGGAGTTTGAATTTAAGGAATGGTTGAGAAACCATCAAAATTTTCGCAAGTCTGATACTCGAAACCAATAACTACTATGGCCTAGGGGAAAAATACACATACCGTTGTAATCGGGCGAGTTTCTGCTTTCAGATTCAACAGGAATTTCTCGAGTTCGTCAGTCGGTTCGCGAGATATGGGAGTTTGAAGTTAAGGAATGGTTGAGAAGCCGTCAAAATTTTCCCAAGTCTGATACTCGAAACCATTAACTACTATGGCCTAGGGCAAAAATACACATACCGTTGTAATCGGGCGAGTTTCGGCTTTCAGATTCAACAGGAATTTCTCGAGTTCGTCAGTCGGTTCGCGAGATATGGGAGTTTGAAGTTAAGGAATGGTTGAGAGACCATCAAAATTTTCGCAAGTCTGATACTCGAAACCAATAACTACTATGGCCTATGGCAAAAATAGACACAGCATTGTAATCGGGCGAGTTTCTACTTTCAGATGCAACTGGAATTTCTCGAGTTCGTCAATCGGTTCGCGAGATATGGGAGTTTGAATTTAAGGAATGGTTGAGATTCCATTAAATTTTTCGCAAGTCTGATACTCGAAACCAATAACTGGAATGGCCTAGGGGAAACGTACACACACCATTGTAATCGGGCGAGTTTCTGCCTTCAGATGCAACATGAATTTCTCGAGTTCGTCAATCCGTTCGCGAGATATGGGAGTTTGAAGTTAAGGAATTGTTGAGAAGCCATCAAAATTTTCGCGAGTCAGATACTCGAAATCAATAACTACTATGGCCAAGGGCAAAAATACACATACCGTTGTAATCGGGCGAGTTTCTGCTTTCAGATTCAACAGGAATTTCTCGAGTTCGTCAATCGGTTCGCGAAATACGAGAGTTTGAAGTTAAGGAATGGATGAGAAACCATAAAAATTTTCGCGAGTCTGATACTCGAAATCAGTAACTACTATGGCCTATGGCAAAAATAGACACAGCATTGTAATCGGGCGAGTTTCTACTTTCAGATGCAACAGGAATTTCTCGAGTTCGTCAATCCGTTCGCGAGATATGGGAGTTTGAAGTTAAGGAATGATTGAGAAACCATCAAAATTTTCGCAAGTCTGATACTCGAAAACAATAACTACAATGGCCAAGGGGAAAAATACACACACCGTTGTAATCGGGCGAGCTTCTGCTTTCAGATGCGACAGGAATTTCTCGAGTTCGACAATCCGTTCGCGAGATATGGGAGTTTGAAGTTAAGGAATGGTTGAGAGACCATCAAAATTTTCGCAAGTCTGATACTCGAAACCAATAACTACTATGGCCTATGGCAAAAATAGACACAGCATTGTAATCGGGCGAGTTTCTACTTTCAGATGCAACAGGAATTTCTCGAGTTCGTCAATCCGTTCGCGAGATATGGGAGTTTGAAGTTAAGGAATGATTGAGAAACCATCAAAGTTTTCGCAAGTCTGATACTCGAAACCAATAACTACTATGGCGTAGGGCAAAAATACACATACCGTTGTATTCGGGCGAGTTACTGCAATCAGATGCAACAGGAATTTCTCGTGTTCGTCAATCCGTTCGGGAGATATGGGAGCTTGAAGTTAAGGAATGGTTGAGGAACCATCAAAATTTTCGCAAGTCTGATACTCGAAAACAATAACTACAATGGCCAAGGGGAAAAATACACACACCGTTGTAATCGGGCGAGCTTCTGCTTTCAGATGCGACAGGAATTTCTCGAGTTCGACAATCCGTTCGCGAGATATGCGAGTTTGAAATTAAGGAATGGTTGAGAAACCATCAAAATTTTCGCAAGTCTGATACTCGAAACCAATAACTACTATGGCCTACGGCAAAAATACACATACCGTTGTAATCGGGCGAGTTTCTGCTTTCAGATTCAACAGGAATTTCTCGAGTTCGTCAATCGGTTCGCGAAATACGAGAGTCTGAAGTTAAGGAATGGATGAGAAATCATAAAAATTTTCGCGAGTCTGATACTCGAAATCAGTAACTACTATCGCCTAGGGCAAAAATACACATACCGTTGAAGTCGGGCGAGTTTCTACTTTCAGATGCAACAGGAATTTCTCGAGGTCGTCAATCCGTTCGCGAGATATGGGAGTTTTAAATTAAGGAATGGTTGAGAAGCGATCAAAATTTTCGCAAGTCTGATACTCGAAACCAATAACTGGAATGGCCTAGGGCAATAATACACATACCATTGTAATCGGGCGAGGTTCTGCTTTCAGATACAACAGGAATTTTTCGAGTTCGTCAATCCGTTCGCGAGATATGGGAGTTTGAAGTTAAGGAATTGTTGAGAAGCCATCAAAATTTTCGCGAGTCAGATACTCGAAATCAATAACTACTATGGCCAAGGGCAAAAATACACATACCGTTGTAATCGGGCGAGTTTCTGCTTTCAGATGCAACAGGAATTTTTCGAGTTCGTCAATCCGTTCGCGAGATATGGGAGTTTGAAGTTAAGGAATTGTTGAGAAGCCATCAAAATTTTAGTAAATCTGATAATCGAAACCAATAGCGAATGGCCTAGGGGAAAACTACACACACCATTGTAATCGGGGGAGTTTCTACTTTCAGATGCAACAGGAATTTTTCGAGTTCGTCAATCCGTTCGCGAGATATGGGAGTTTGAAGTTAAGGAATTGTTGAGAAGCCATCAAAATTTTCGCGAGTCTGATACTCGAAACCAATAACTACTGTGACCTAGGGCAAAAATACACATACCGTTGTAATCGGGCGAGTTTCTGCTTTCAGATTCAACAGGAATTTCTCGTGTTCGTCAATCGGTTCGCGAGCTGTGGGAGCTTGAAGTTAAGGAATGGTTGAGAAGCCATCAAAATTTTCGCAAGTCTGATACTCGAAACCAATAACTACTATGGCCTAGGGCAAAAATACACATACAGTTGTAGTCGGGCGAGTTTCTGCTTTCAAATGCAACAGGAATTTCTCGAGTTCGTCGATCCGTTCGCGAGATACGGGAGTTTGAAATTAAGGAATGGTTGAGAAACCATCAAAATTTTCGCAAATCTGATACTCGAAACCAATAACTGGAATGGCCTAGGGGAAAAATACAAATACTGTTGTAATCGGGCGAGTTTCTGCTTTCATATGCAACAGGAACTTCTCGAGATCGTCAATCCGTTCGCGAGATATGGGAGTTTGAAGTTAAGGAATGGTGGAGAAAGCATCAAAATTTTCGGAATCTGATACTCGGAACCATTAACTACTATGGTCCAGGGCAAAAATACACATACCGTTGTAATCGGGCGAGTTTCTGCTTTCAGATGCAACAGGAACTTCTCGAGATCGTCAGTCCGTTCGCTAGATATGGGAGTTTTAAGTTAAGGAATGGTTGAGAAACGATCAAAGATTTCGGAATCTGATACTCGGAACCATTAACTACTATGGTCCAGGGCAAAAATACACATACCGTTGTAATTGGGCGAGTTTCTGCTTTCAGATGCAACAGGAATTTCTCGAGTTCATCAATCCTTTCGCCAGATATGCGAGTTTGAAATTAAGGAATGGTTGAGAAGCCATCAAAATTTTCGCAAGTCTGATACTCGAAACCAATAACTACAATGGCCAAGGGGAAAAATACACATACCGTTGTAATCGGGCGAGTTTCTACTTTCAGATGCAACAGGAATTTCTCGAGTTCGTCAATCCGTTCGCGAGATACGGGAGTTTGGAATTAAGGAATGGTTGAGAAACCATCAAAATTTTCGCAAGTCTGATACTCGAAACCAATAACTGGAATGGCATAGGGGAAAAGTACACACACCATTGTAATCGGGCGAGTTTCTACTTTCAGAAGCAACCGGAATTTCTCGAGTTCGTCAATCCGCTCGCGAGATATGGGAGTTTGAAGTTAAGGAATGGTTGAGAATCCATCAAAATTTGCGGAATCTGATACTCGAAACCAATAACTGGAATGGCATAGGGGAAAAGTACACACACCATTGTAATCGGGCGAGTTTCTGCCTTCAGATGCAATAGGAATTTCTCGAGTTCGTCAATCGGTTCGCGAGATATGGGAGTTTGAAGTTAAGGAATGGTTGAGAAACCATCAAAATTTTCGCAAGTCTGATACTCGAAACCAATAACTGGAATGGCCTAGGGGATATGTACACATACCGTTGTAATCGGGTGAGTTTCTACTTTCAGATGCAACAGGAATTTCTCGATTTCCTCAATCCGTTCGCGAGATGTGGGAGTTTGAAGTTAAGGAATGGTTGAGAAACCATCAAAATTTTCGCAAGTCTGATACTCGAAACCAATAACTGGAATGGCCTAGGGGATATGTACACATACCGTTGCAATCGGGCGAGTTTCTACTTTCAGATGCAACAGGAATTTCTCGAGTTCGTCAATCCGTTCGCGAGATATGGGAATTTGAAGTTAAGGAATGGATGAGAAACCATAAAAATTTTCGCGAGTCTGATACTCAAAATCAGTAACTACTATGGCCTAGGGTAAAAATACACATACCGTTGTAGTCGGGCGAGTTTCTGCTTTCAGATGCAACAGGAATTTCTCGAGTTCGTCAATCCGTTCGCGAGATATGGGAGTTTGAAGTTAAGGAATGTTTGAGGAACGATCAAAATTTTCGCAAGTCTGATACTCGAAACCAATAACTGGAATGGCCTTGGGGAAAAGTACACACACCATTGTAATCGGGAAAGTTTCTACTTTCAGATGCAACAGGAATTTCTCGAGTTCGTCAATCCGTTCGCTAGATATGGGAGTTTGCAGTTAAGGAATGGTTGAGAAAGCATCAAAATTTTCGGAATCTGATACTCGGAACCATTAACTACTATGGTCTAGGGCAAAAATACACATACCGTTGTAATCGGGCGAGTTTCTGCTTTCAGATGCAACAGGAACTTCTCGAGTTCGTCAATCCATTCGCGAGGTATGCGAGTTTGAAATTAAGGAATGGTTGAGAAGCCATCAAAATTTTCGCAAGTCTGATGCTAGAAACGAATAACTGGAATGGCCTAGGGGAAAAGTACACACTCCATTGTAATCGGGCGAGTTTCTGCCTTCAGATGCAATAGGAATTTCTCGAGTTCGTCAATCTGTTCGCGAGATATGGGAGTTTGAAGTTAAGGAATGGTTGAGAAACCATCAAAATTTTCGCAAATCTGATACTCGAAACCAATAATTGGAATGGCCTAGGGGAAAAGTACACATACCGTTGTAATGGGGCGAGTTTCTACTTTCAGATGCAACACGAATACCTCGAGTTCGTCAATCGGTTTGCGAGATATCGGAGTTTGAATTTAAGGAATGGTTGAGAGTCCATTAAAATTTTCGCAAGTCTGATACTCGAAACCAATAACTGGAATTGCCTAGGGGAAAAGTACACACACCATTGTAATCGGGCGAGTTTCTGCCTTCAGATGCAATAGGAATTTCTCGAGTTCGTCAATCCGTTCGCGAGATATGGGAGTTTGAAGTGAAGGAATGGTTGAGAAACCATCAAAATTTTCGCAAGTCTGATACTCGAAACCAATAACAGGAATGGCCTAGGGGAAAAGTACACACACCATTGTAATCGGGCGAGTTTCTGCCTTCAGATGCAATAGGAATTTCTCGAGTTCGTCAATCCGTTCGCGAGATATGCGAGTTTGAAATTAAGGAATGGTTGAGAAACCATCAAAATTTTCGCAAGTCTGATACTCGAAACCAATAACTGGAATGGCCTTGGGGAAAAGTACACACACCGTTGTAATCGGGCAAGTTTCTACTTTCAGATGCAACAGGAATTTCTCGAGTTCGTCAATCCGTTCGCGAGATATGGGAGTTTGAAGTTAAGGAATGGTTGAGAAGCCATCAAAATTTTCGCGAGTCAGATACTCGAAATCAATAACTACTATGGCCAAGGGCAAAAATACACATACCGTTGTAATCGGGCGAGTTTCTGCTTTCAGATGCAACAGGAATTTTTCGAGTTCGTCAATCCGTTCGCGAGATATGGGAGTTTGAAGTTAAGGAATTGTTGAGAAGCCATCAAAATTTTAGTAAATCTGATAATCGAAACCAATAGCGAATGGCCTAGGGGAAAACTACACACACCATTGTAATCGGGGGAGTTTCTACTTTCAGATGCAACAGGAATTTTTCGAGTTCGTCAATCCGTTCGCGAGATATGGGAGTTTGAAGTTAAGGAATTGTTGAGAAGCCATCAAAATTTTCGCGAGTCTGATACTCGAAACCAATAACTACTGTGACCTAGGGCAAAAATACACATACCGTTGTAATCGGGCGAGTTTCTGCTTTCAGATTCAACAGGAATTTCTCGTGTTCGTCAATCGGTTCGCGAGCTGTGGGAGCTTGAAGTTAAGGAATGGTTGAGAAGCCATCAAAATTTTCGCAAGTCTGATACTCGAAACCAATAACTACTATGGCCTAGGGCAAAAATACACATACAGTTGTAGTCGGGCGAGTTTCTGCTTTCAAATGCAACAGGAATTTCTCGAGTTCGTCGATCCGTTCGCGAGATACGGGAGTTTGAAATTAAGGAATGGTTGAGAAACCATCAAAATTTTCGCAAATCTGATACTCGAAACCAATAACTGGAATGGCCTAGGGGAAAAATACAAATACTGTTGTAATCGGGCGAGTTTCTGCTTTCATATGCAACAGGAACTTCTCGAGATCGTCAATCCGTTCGCGAGATATGGGAGTTTGAAGTTAAGGAATGGTGGAGAAAGCATCAAAATTTTCGGAATCTGATACTCGGAACCATTAACTACTATGGTCCAGGGCAAAAATACACATACCGTTGTAATCGGGCGAGTTTCTGCTTTCAGATGCAACAGGAACTTCTCGAGATCGTCAGTCCGTTCGCTAGATATGGGAGTTTTAAGTTAAGGAATGGTTGAGAAACGATCAAAGATTTCGGAATCTGATACTCGGAACCATTAACTACTATGGTCCAGGGCAAAAATACACATACCGTTGTAATTGGGCGAGTTTCTGCTTTCAGATGCAACAGGAATTTCTCGAGTTCATCAATCCTTTCGCCAGATATGCGAGTTTGAAATTAAGGAATGGTTGAGAAGCCATCAAAATTTTCGCAAGTCTGATACTCGAAACCAATAACTACAATGGCCAAGGGGAAAAATACACATACCGTTGTAATCGGGCGAGTTTCTACTTTCAGATGCAACAGGAATTTCTCGAGTTCGTCAATCCGTTCGCGAGATACGGGAGTTTGGAATTAAGGAATGGTTGAGAAACCATCAAAATTTTCGCAAGTCTGATACTCGAAACCAATAACTGGAATGGCATAGGGGAAAAGTACACACACCATTGTAATCGGGCGAGTTTCTACTTTCAGAAGCAACCGGAATTTCTCGAGTTCGTCAATCCGCTCGCGAGATATGGGAGTTTGAAGTTAAGGAATGGTTGAGAATCCATCAAAATTTGCGGAATCTGATACTCGAAACCAATAACTGGAATGGCATAGGGGAAAAGTACACACACCATTGTAATCGGGCGAGTTTCTGCCTTCAGATGCAATAGGAATTTCTCGAGTTCGTCAATCGGTTCGCGAGATATGGGAGTTTGAAGTTAAGGAATGGTTGAGAAACCATCAAAATTTTCGCAAGTCTGATACTCGAAACCAATAACTGGAATGGCCTAGGGGATATGTACACATACCGTTGTAATCGGGTGAGTTTCTACTTTCAGATGCAACAGGAATTTCTCGATTTCCTCAATCCGTTCGCGAGATGTGGGAGTTTGAAGTTAAGGAATGGTTGAGAAACCATCAAAATTTTCGCAAGTCTGATACTCGAAACCAATAACTGGAATGGCCTAGGGGATATGTACACATACCGTTGCAATCGGGCGAGTTTCTACTTTCAGATGCAACTGGAATTTCTCGAGTTCGTCAATCCGTTCGCGAGATATGGGAATTTGAAGTTAAGGAATGGATGAGAAACCATAAAAATTTTCGCGAGTCTGATACTCAAAATCAGTAACTACTATGGCCTAGGGTAAAAATACACATACCGTTGTAGTCGGGCGAGTTTCTGCTTTCAGATGCAACAGGAATTTCTCGAGTTCGTCAATCCGTTCGCGAGATATGGGAGTTTGAAGTTAAGGAATGTTTGAGGAACGATCAAAATTTTCGCAAGTCTGATACTCGAAACCAATAACTGGAATGGCCTTGGGGAAAAGTACACACACCATTGTAATCGGGAAAGTTTCTACTTTCAGATGCAACAGGAATTTCTCGAGTTCGTCAATCCGTTCGCTAGATATGGGAGTTTGCAGTTAAGGAATGGTTGAGAAAGCATCAAAATTTTCGGAATCTGATACTCGGAACCATTAACTACTATGGTCTAGGGCAAAAATACACATACCGTTGTAATCGGGCGAGTTTCTGCTTTCAGATGCAACAGGAACTTCTCGAGTTCGTCAATCCATTCGCGAGATATGCGAGTTTGAAATTAAGGAATGGTTGAGAAGCCATCAAAATTTTCGCAAGTCTGATGCTAGAAACGAATAACTGGAATGGCCTAGGGGAAAAGTACACACTCCATTGTAATCGGGCGAGTTTCTGCCTTCAGATGCAATAGGAATTTCTCGAGTTCGTCAATCTGTTCGCGAGATATGGGAGTTTGAAGTTAAGGAATGGTTGAGAAACCATCAAAATTTTCGCAAATCTGATACTCGAAACCAATAACTGGAATGGCCTTGGGGAAAAGTACACACACCGTTGTAATCGGGCGAATTTGTGCCTTCAGATGCAATAGGAATTTCTCGAGTTCGTCAATCCGTTCGCGAGATATGCGAGTTTGAAATTAAGGAATGGTTGAGAAACCATCAAAATTTTCGCAAGTCTGATACTCGAAACCAATAACTGGAATGGCCTTGGGGAAAAGTACACACACCGTTGTAATCGGGCAAGTTTCTACTTTCAGATGCAACAGGAATTTCTCGAGTTCGTCAATCCGCTCGCGAGATATGGGAGTTTGAAGTTAAGGAATTGTTGAGAAACCATCAAAATATGCGGAATCTGATACTCGGAACCATTAACTACTATGGTCTAGGGCAAAAATACACATACCGTTGTAATCGGGCGAGTTTCTGCCTTCAGATGCAATAGGAATTTCTCGAGTTCGTCAATCCGTTCGCGAGATATGGGAGTTTGAAGTTAGGGAATGGTTGAGGAACAATCAAAAATTTCGCAGGTCTGATACACGAAACCGATAACTGCAATGGCCTAGGGGAAGAGTACACACACCATTGTAATCGGGCGAGTTTCTGCCATCAGATGCAACAGGAATTTCTCGAGGTCGTCAATCCGTTCGCGAGATATGGGAGTTGAAGTTAAGGAATGGTTGAGAAACCATCAAAATTTTCGGAATCTGATACTCGAAACAAATAACTACTGTGGTCTGGGGCAAAAATACACATACCGTTGCAGTCGGGCGAGTTTCTGCTTTCAGATGCAATAGGAATTTCTCGAGTTCGTCAATCCATTCGCGAGATATGCGAGTTTGAAATTAAGGAATGGTTGAGAAGCCATCAAAATTTTCGCAAGTCTGATGCTAGAAACGAATAACTGGAATGGCCTAGGGGAAAAGTACACACTCCATTGTAATCGGGCGAGTTTCTACTTTCAGACGCAACCGGAGTTTCTCGAGTTCGTCAATCCGTTCGCGAGATATGGGAGTTTGAATTTAAGGAATGGTTGAGAGTCCATTAAAATTTTCGCAAGCCTGATACTCGAAACCAATAACTGGAATTGCCTAGGGGAAAAGTACACACACCATTGTAATCGGGCGAGTTTCTACTTTCAGATGCAACAGGAATTTCTTGAGTCCGTCAATCCGTTCGCGAGATATGGGAGTTTGAAGTTAAGGAATGGTTGAGAAAGCATCAAAATTTTCGGAATCTGACACTCGGAACCATTAACTACTATGGCCTAGGGGGAAAGTACACATACCGTTGTAATGGGGCGAGTTTCTACTTTCAGATGCAATAGGAATTTCTCGAGTTCGTCAATCGGTTCGCGAGATATGGGAGTTTGAAGTTAAGGAATGGTTGAGAAACCATCAAAATTTGCGGAATCTGATACTCGAAACCAATAGCTGGAATGGCCTTGGGGAAAAGTACACACACCGTTGTAATCAGGCAAGTTTCTACTTTCAGATGCAACAGGAATTTCTCGAGTTCGTCAATCCGCTCGCGAGATATGGGAGTATGAAGTTAAGGAATGGTTGACAAACCATCAAAATTTTCGCAAATCTGATACTCGAAACCAATAACTGGAATGGCCTAGGGGAAAAGTACACACACCATTGTAATCGGGCGAGTTTCTGCCTTCAGATGCAATTGGAATTTCTCGAGTTCGTCAATCCGTTCGCGAGATA
This sequence comes from Ptiloglossa arizonensis, assembly GCF_051014685.1. Taxonomy (NCBI): domain Eukaryota; kingdom Metazoa; phylum Arthropoda; class Insecta; order Hymenoptera; family Colletidae; genus Ptiloglossa; species Ptiloglossa arizonensis. Next base: position 407,447 of record NW_027478427.1, read on the forward strand.
TGGGTGTTTGAAGTTAAGGAATGGTTGAGAAACCATCAAAATTTTCGCAACTCTGATACTCGAAACGAATAACTGGAATGCCCTAGGGGAAAAGCACACACACCATTGTAATCGGGCGAGTTTCTACTTTCAGATGCAACAGGAGTTTCTCGAGTTCGTCAATCCGTTCGCGAGATATGGGAGTTTGAAGTTAAGGAATGGTCGAGAAACCATCAAAATTTTCACAAGTCTGATACCCGAAACCAATAACTACTATGGTCTAGGGCGAAAATACGCATACCGTTGTACTTGGGCGAGCTTCTACTTTCAGATGCAAGAGGAATTTCTCGAGTTCGTCAATTCGTTCGCGAGATATGGGAGTTTGAATTTAAGGAATGGTTGAGAGTCCATTAAAATTTTCGCAAGTCTGATACTCGAAACCAATAACTGGAATTGCCTAGGGGAAAAGTACACACACCATTGTAATCGGGCGAGTTTCTGCCTTCAGATGCAATAGGAATTTCTCGAGTTCGTCAATCCGTTCGCGAGATATGGGAGTTTGAAGTTAAGGAATGGTTGAGAAACCATCAAAATTTTCCCGAGTCTGATACTCGAAACCATTAACTACTATGGCCTAGGGGGAAAGTACACATACCGTTGTAATGGGGCGAGTTTCTACTTTCAGATGCAATAGGAATTTCTCGAGTTCGTCAATCGGTTCGCGAGATATGGGAGTTTGAAGATAAGGAATGGTTGAGAAACCATCAAAATTTGCGGAATCTGATACTCGAAACCAATAGCTGGAATGGCCTTGGGGAAAAGTACACACACCGTTGTAATCAGGCAAGTTTCTACTTTCAGATGCAACAGGAATTTCTCGAGTTCGTCAATCCGTTCGCGAGATATGGGAGTATGAAGTTAAGGAATGGTTGACAAACCATCAAAATTTTCGCAAGTCTGATACTCGAAACCAATAACTGGAATGGCCTAGGGGAAAAGTACACATACCGTTGTAATGGGGCGAGTTTCTACTTTCAGATGCAACAGGAATTCCTCGAGTTCGTCAATCGTTTCGCGAGATATGGGAGTTTGAATTTAAGGAATGGTTGAGAGTCCATTAAAATTTTCGCAAGTCTGATACTCGAAACCAATAACTGGAATTGCCTAGGGGAAAAGTACACACACCATTGTAATCGGGCGAGTTTCTGCCTTCAGATGCAATAGGAATTTCTCGAGTTCGTCAATCCGTTCGCGAGATATGGGAGTTTGAAGTTAAGGAATGGTTGAGAAACCATCAAAATTCGCGGAATATGATACTCGAAACCAATAACTACTATGGTCTAGGGCAAAAATACACATACCGTTGTAATTGGGCGAGTTTCTGCTTTCAGATTCAACAGGAATTACTGGAGTTCGTAAATCCGTTCGCGAGATATGGGAGTTTGAAGTTAAGGAATGGTTGAGAAACATTCAAAATTTTCGGAATCTGATACTCGAAATCAATAACTACTATGGTCTAGTGCAAAAATACACACACCGTTGTAATCGGGCGAGTTTCTGCTTTCAGATGCAACAGGAATTTCTCGAGTTCGTCAATCCGTTCGCGAGATATGCGAGTTTGAAATTGAGGAATGGTTGAGAAACCATCAAAATTTCCGCAATTCTGATACTCGAAACCAATAACTACAATGGCCTAGGGGAAAAACACACATACCGTTGTAATCGGGCGAGCGTCTACTTTCAGATGCAACAGGAATTTCTCGAGTTCGTCAATCCGCTCGCGAGATATGGGAGTTTGAAGTTAAGGAATTGTGGAGACACCATCAAAATTTTTGCAAGTCTGATACTCGAAACCAATAACTACAATGGCCTAGGGAAAAAATTCACATACCGTTGTAATCGGGCGAGTTTCTACTTTCAGATGCAACCGGAACCTCTCGAGTTCGTCAATCCGGTCGCGAGATATGGGAGTTTGAAGTTAAGGAATGGTTGAGAAACCATCAAAATTTCCGCAAATCTGATACTCGAAACCAATAACTACAATGGCCTAGGGGAAAAACTCAAATACCGTTGTAATCGGGCGAGCTTCTACTTTCAGATGCAACAGGAATTTCTCGAGATCGTCAATCCGTTCGCGAGATATGCGAGTTTGAAATTGAGGAATGGTTGAGAAACCATCAAAATTTTCGCAAGTCTGATACTCGAAACCAATAACTACAATGGCCTAGTGGATAAATTCACATACCGTTGTAATCGGGCGAGCTTCTACTTTCAGATGCAACAGGAATTTCTCGAGTTCGTCAATCCGTTCGCGAGATATGCGAGTTTGAAATTGAGGAATGGTTGAGAAACCATCAAAATTTTCGCAAGTCTGTTACTCGAAACCAATAACTACAATGGCCTAGTGGAAAAATTCACATACCGTTGTAATCGGGCGAGCTTCTACTTTCAGATGCAACAGGAATTTCTCGAGTTCGTCAATCCGCTCGCGAGATATGGGAGTTTGAATTTAAGGAATGGTTGAGAAACCATCAAAATATGCGGAATCTGATACTCGGAACCATTAACTACTATGGTCTAGGGCAAAAATACACATACCGTGGTAATCGGGCGAGTTTCTGCTTTCAGATGCAACAGGAATTTCTCGAGTTCGTCAATCCGCTCGCGAGATATGGGAGTTTGAATTTAAGGAATGGTTGAGAAACCATCAAAATATGCGGAATCTGATACTCGGAACCATTAACTACTATGGTCTAGGGCAAAAATACACATACCGTGGTAATCGGGCGAGTTTCTGCTTTCAGATGAAACAGCAATTTCACGAGTTCCTCAATCCGTTCGCGAGATATGCGAGTTTGAAATTGAGGAATGGTTGAGAAACCATCAAAATTTTCGCAAGTCTGATACTCGAAACCAATAACTACAATGGCCTAGGGGAAAAATTCACATACCGTTGTAATCGGGCGAGCTTCTACTTTCAGATGCAACAGGAATTTCTCGAGATCGTCAATCCGTTCGCGAGATATGCGAGTTTGAAATTGTGGAATGGTTGAGAAACCATCAAAATTTTCGCAAGTCTGATACTCGAAACCAATAACTACAATGGCCTAGTGGAAAAATTCACATACCGTTGTAATCGGGCGAGCTTCTACTTTCAGATGCAACAGGAATTTCTCGAGTTCGTCAATCCGCTCGCGAGATATGGGAGTTTGAAATTAAGGAATGGTTGAGAAACCATCAAAATTCGCGGAATCTGATACTCGAAACCAATAACTACTATGGTCTAGGGCAAAAATACACATACCGTTGTAATTGGGCGATTTTCTGCTTTCAGATTCAACAGGAATTACTCGAGTTCGTCAATCCGTTCGCGAGATATGGGAGTTTGAAGTTAAGGAATGGTTGAGAAACCATCAAAATTTTCGGAATCTGATACTCGAAATCAATAACTACTATGGTCTAGTGCAAAAATACACACACCGTTGTAATCGGGCGAGTTTCTGCTTTCAGATGCAACAGGAATTTTTCGAGTTCGTCAATCCGTTCGCGAGATATGCGAGTTTGAAATTGAGGAATGGTTGAGAAACCATCAAAATTTTCGCAAGTCTGATACTCGAAACCAATAACTACAATGGCCTAGGGGAAAAATTCACATACCGTTGTAATCGGGCGAGCTTCTACTTTCAGATGCAACAGGAATTTCTCGAGTTCGTCAATCCGCTCACGAGATATGGGAGTTTGAATTTAAGGAATGGTTGAGAAACCATCAAAATATGCGGAATCTGATACTCGGAACCATTAACTACTATGGTCTAGGGCAAAAATACACATACCGTGGTAATCGGGCGAGTTTCTGCTTTCTGATGAAACAGCAATTTCACGAGTTCCTCAATCTGTTCGCGAGATATGCGAGTTTGAAATTAAGGAATGGTTGAGAAACCATAAAAATTTTGCAAGTCTCTTACTCGAAACGAATAACTGCAATGGCCTAGGGCAAAAATACACATACCGTTGTAATCGGGCGAGTTTCTACTTTCAGATGCAACCGGAATTTCTCGAGTTCGTCAATCCGTTCGCGAGATATGGGAGTTTGAAGTTAAGGAATGGTTGAGAAACCATCAAAATTTTCGCAACTCTGATACTCGAAACGAATAACTGGAATGGCCTAGGGGAAAAGCACACATACCATTGTAATCGGGCGAGTTTCTACTTTCAGATGCAACAGGAGTTTCTCGAGTTCGTCAATCCGTTCGCGAGATATGGGAGTTTGAAGTTAAGGAATGGTCGAGAAACCATCAAAATTTTCACAAGTCTGATACCCGAAACCAATAACTACTATGGTCTAGGGCGAAAATACGCATACCATTGTACTTGGGCGAGCTTCTACTTTCAGATGCAAGAGGAATTTCTCGAGTTCGTCAATCCGTTCGCGAGATATGGGAGTTTGAAGTTGAGGAGTGGTTGAGGAACCATCAAAATTTTCGGAATCTGATACTCGAAACCAATAACAACAATGACCTAGGGGAAAAGTACACATACCATTGTAATCGGGAGAGTTTATACTTTCAGATGCAACCGGAATTTCTCGAGTACGTCAATCCGTTCGCGAGACATGGGAGTTTGAAGTTAAGGAATGGTTGAGAAACCATCAAAATTTTCGGAATCTGATACTCGAAACCAATAACTACAATGGCCTAGGGGAAAAATTCACATACCGTTGTAATCGGGCGAGCTTCTACTTTCAGATGCAACAGGAATTTCTCGAGTTCGTCAATCCGCTCGCGAGATATTGGAGTTTGAATTTAAGGAATGGTTGAGAAACCATCAAAATATGCGGAATCTGATACTCGGAACCATTAACTACTATGGTCTAGGGCAAAAATACACATACCGTGGTAATCGGGCGATTTTCTGCTTTCAGATGAAACAGCAATTTCACGAGTTCCTCAATCCGTTCGCGAGATATGCGAGTTTGAAATTAAGGAATGGTTGAGAAACCATAAAAATTTTGCAAGTCTCTTACTGGAAGCGAATAACTGCAATGGCCTAGGGCAAAAATACACATACCGTTGTAATCGGGCGAGTTTCTACATTCAGATGCAACCGGAATTTCTCGAGTTCGTCCATCCGCTCGCGAGATATGGGAGTTTGAATTTAAGGAATGGTTGAGAAACCATCAAAATATGCGGAATCTGATACTCGGAACCACTAACTACTATGGTCTAGGGCAAAAATACACATACCGTGGTAATCGGGCGAGTTTCTGCTTTCAGATGCAACAGGAATTTCTCAAGTTTGTCAATCCGTTCGCGAGATATGCGAGTTTGAAATTAAGGAATGGTTGAGAAACCATAAAAATTTTGCAAGTCTCTTACTCGAAACGAATAACTGCAATGGCCTAGGGCAAAAATACACATACCGTTGTAATCGGGCGAGTTTCTACATTCAGATGCAACCGAAATTTCTCGAGTTCGTCCATCCGCTCGCGAGATATGGGAGTTTGAATTTAAGGAATGGTTGAGAAACCATCAAAATATGCGGAATCTGATACTCGGAACCATTAACTACTATGGTCTAGGGCACAAATACACATACCGTGGTAATAGGGCGTGTTTCTGCTTTCAGATGAAACAGCAATTTCACGAGTTCCTCAATCTGTTCGCGAGATATGCGAGTTTGAAATTAAGGAATGGTTGAGAAACCATAAAAATTTTGCAAGTCTCTTACTCGAAACGAATAACTGCAATGGCCTAGGGCAAAAATACACATACCGTTGTAATCGGGCGAGTTTCTACTTTCAGATGCAGCCGGAATTTCTCGAGTTCGTCAATCCGTTCGCGAGATATGGGAGTTTGAAGTTAAGGAATGGTTGAGAAACCATCAAAATTTTCGCAACTCTGATACTCGAAACGAATAACTGGAATGGCCTAGGGGAAAAGCACACATACCATTGTAATCGGGCGAGTTTCTACTTTCAGATGCAACAGGAGTTTCTCGAGTTCGTCAATCCGTTCGCGAGATATGGGAGTTTGAAGTTGTGGCGGCCCGTGCTCGAGCACGCCGCCAGACCGTCGCCTCTTGAGATAAACAAAACGCAGCAACGAAGCTGGCCACGAAAATTGTCAATCGTCGCCTGGCGATAAACGGGGCCCTAAAGAATGGTCGGAGAAAGAAGGGACGGGGACGAGCCCCGAGGAGCCAGTCTTCGACCGATCTTCGACCCGACCGACACGACCACGCGATACGACCGAATCCGCAATAAAGCCAGTGAACGAAAGAATTAGCGTACTTTCCTTTCTCCCGATTACCCACATAATTGGTGACCCCGACGTGAGTGATCGTGAAAGAATTGGTGTGGAATTGGGAGAAGGCCAGCGGCAGCGATGACGGACCTTCCGCAGGACGTCACGGTAGCACGCGTCGCGATTCGCGTCCCGCCGTTTTGGGAAAAGAACCCAGAAACATGGTTCCGGCAGCTAGAGTCGCAATTCGTGCTGGCTGGAATCACCCAGGATTCCACCAAGTACCATTACGTAAGCGCGCATCTGGAGAACCAGTACGCCGACCTGGTGAACGACATCATCAGCGACCCGCCAACGCAGAACATGTACGATACGTTAAAAGCGGAACTGATCCGACGCCTCTCGGACACCAGGGAGCAGAAGATCCGCACGCTCCTGGAGCACGAGGAAATCGGCGACCGGAAGCCATCGACTTTCCTGCGCCGGTTACAAAACCTTGCGGGCGACACGGTGTCGAACGAATTTTTGAGGACACTGTGGCTGGGGCGCCTCCCCCGGAACATCCAATCGGTGTTGGTATCACAAAAGAAGGAAAGTTTGTCCGAGCTCGCTTCTCTCGCCGACGCCGTGGCAGAGGTGACACCGGGTCCCCAGGTCACCGCCGCGTCGACCGCACCCGACGGGATCCACGCGGAGTTGGCCGAGCTACGCCGTGAGATCGCGGCCCTCCGCGTCAGCAGAGACGATTACCGCCACTCGCGCCCGCCGTCGCGGGACGCCCGACGGAGCCCTTCGAGGTCGCGTGACGCCCGACGGAGCTTTTCGAGGTCGCGTGACGCCCGACGGAGCCCTTCGAGGTCGCGCGACTATAAGGCCTCGCCTCCCCCCGAGGACGGCCGGTGCTGGTACCATTGGATGTTCGGTACCGCAGCGAGAAGATGCCGCCAGCCGTGCAATCATGTGGCGGAAAACAATCGGGCCGATCGTTAATGGCGGCAAGCGATCGCGTGCCGACTACAAGCCGCTTGTTCGTGACGGATCGAATGACCAGAACAATTTTTATGGTGGACACCGGATCGGATTTGTGCGTGTTTCCGCGGTCGCGGGCGAAGGGGGTGCACGAAAAGACGACGTACGAGCTATACGCGGCGAACGGTTCGACGATCCGGACCTACGGTTACGTCACGTTCCGTCTAAACCTGGGGCTGAGACGGGATTTCACGTGGCGATTCGTCATTGCCGACGTTACAACCCCGATCATAGGCGCCGATTTTTTAAACTTTTTCAACCTCCTCGTCGACCTGCGAGCAAAAAAACTGGTGGACGCGTTAACCACGTTATCGACGGGGGGACGCGTGGTCGAAAATCGAGCGGGAAGCGTAAAAGCGATATCCGGGGAATCTAGATTCCATACGATCCTTGCCGAGTTCCCGGACGTCACGCGACCATCGGGAGGACACCGCACGACGAGACACGAGACGTGCCACTACATCAGGACCACACCGGGTCCACCAGTGTCTTGTAAACCGCGACGCCTCGCTCCCGACAAACTGCGAATCGCCAAAGCGGAGTTCGAGGCCATGGTGAGGGACGGAACGGCGCGCCGTTCCGAAAGTTGCTGGTCGTCGGCCCTGCACCTGGTCCCGAAGAAGAACGACGAATGGCGACCGTGCGGAGACTACCGGGCGTTGAACGCAAGAACAATCCCGGATAAATACCCGGTGCCTCACGTCGAGGATTTTGCGCAATGTCTGGCCGGCAAGACGTTGTTCTCGACGATAGATTTAGTGCGGGCGTACAACCAAATCCCAGTGAACCCGGACGATATCCCTAAAACCGCCATCACTACATCTTTCGGGCTGTTCGAGTTCCCTTGGATGTCGTTCGGTCTACGAAACGCGGCCCAGACATTCCAGCGCTTTATGGACGAGGTGTTACGCGGACTCGATTGGTGCTACGTTTACATCGACGACATTCTCGTGGCATCGAGCTCGGTCGAAGAGCACGAACATCATTTACGCGAACTTTTCAGACGATTGAGCGAGTACGGAGTGCTCGTGAATTGCGCGAAGTGCGTTTTTGGTGCGCCGGAAGTGACGTTCTTGGGATACGCGGTGAACGAGAGCGGCACACGACCGTTGCCGCAAAAAGTCGAAGCAATTCGAACTTTCCCACGCCCAGAGACAGTTAAAGAACTGCGACAATTCCTGGGCATGCTAAACTTCTACCGGCGTTTCGTGCCGGCCGCCGCAGAGATTCAGGCCCCCCTAAACGCAGCCCTTCAGGGTAACGTCAAGGGCCGAACCCCCGTCGACTGGTCGCCGGACAGAATCGAAGCGTTCGAACGGTGTAAGGACAGCCTCGCGCGGGCGGCATTGCTCGCGCACCCCGACGTCTCGTTGCCTTTGGCACTTTTTACAGATGCTTCCGATTTCACGGTGGGAGCTGCGTTGCAGCAGCGATCGGGCGACGGATGGCAACCATTAGCTTTCTTCACGAAAAAGCTAACGCAGGCCGAACGGAAGTACAGTCCGTATGACCGGGAACTTCTGGCGGTGTATAAAGCCGTCAGGTACTTTCGGCATATGGTGGAAGGCCGCGTATTCACGATCTTTACCGACCATAAGCCGATCACCTTCGCGTTCGCGCAAAAACCGGGGAAACATACCCCCCGACAGTTCCGCTATTTAGACTTTATCGGACAATTTACAACCGACATCCGGCACGTGTCCGGGAAAGACAACGTCGTGGCCGACGCTTTGTCACGGGTCGCGCAGATTTCCCGGGCCCTCGACTATGCGAAACTCGCCGACTCCCAACAGCGAGACGAAGAATTACAGGCGTTGCTACAATCGAGCACGTCACTCGCGCTGAAGCGAGTTGCGTTTTCCGACGGGAGTTCGGCGGTGTACTGCGACACGACGACCCCCTCATTGCGACCATTCGTGACGAGGGAGTTTCGAAAACGCGCCTTCGATTCCATCCACGATCTCGCGCATCCCGGGGCGAAAGCGACCGCGCGGCTAGTAGCGCAGCGTTTTGTGTGGCCAGGTATCCGGAAGGATTGTAGAACCTGGGCACAGGCGTGCGTGCCGTGCCAACGAGCGAAGACCAGTAGGCACGTGTCTACACCGGCGGGTAGATTTGATACGCCGTCGGGGCGTTTTGAGCATGTCCACGTGGACATCATCGGGCCGTTGCCGATGTCAAGGGGGTATCGATACTGCGTAACATGTATCGATCGTTACGCACGCTGGCCGGAAGCGTTCCCCGTTGAAGATGTTACCGCCGAGACGGTAGCTCACGCGTTACTCGCGGGTTGGATCGCCCGGTTCGGCGCACCCCATCGAATCACAACCGATCAGGGCCGACAATTCGAATCCGCTTTATTCCAACAATTGTCGCTCCTGATCGGGACGAAACATTTGCGTACAACTGCGTACCATCCAGCAGCGAACGGCATGGTGGAACGATTCCACCGCCAGTTGAAATCGGCAATCGTGTGCCACGCGGACAGCTGGGCCGCGGCGTTACCGGTCGTCCTTTTAGGCATCCGAGCCGCCTGGAAGGACGACATCAAAGCGACTCCGGCCGAAATGTTGTACGGCGAACCGATTCGCCTGCCGGGCGAATTATTGATAGAGCGGCGAACCGCGAACGACAACGAGGAAGCCTACGTCGCGAAACTACGCGAGCATTTCCGCGGACTGCGCCCGACGCCTGTAACGCGCCACGGAAACAAAAAGGTGTTCGTCTTCAAGGACCTCGCCACAACGACGCACGTGTTCGTGAGGCACGGCGGCCTCAAAGGCGCCCTGCAACCGGCGTACGACGGCCCTTACGAGGTAGTCGAGCGACACCCGAAGCATTTCAACATACGTGTCAAGGATCGGGTGGTGCCAGTGTCGTTAGACAGACTCAAGCCAGCCTACCTGCTACAGGACGACAGCCAGGGCGCAACCAACAAACCCCCACCGCGGAAGGCCGACAACGACACCGCGGATTCCCGTACGAAAGAGCAGAGCGAACGCACGACGAAATCGGGTAGACGCGTCCATTTTCCCGACCGCTACGTTGCGGGCAAGCCGATATGAATAAGCGTACCCTTATTTTCACCAAGGGGGCTGGTGTGGCGGCCCGTGCTCGAGCACGCCGCCAGACCGTCGCCTCTTGAGATAAACAAAACGCAGCAACGAAGCTGGCCACGAAAATTGTCAATCGTCGCCTGGCGATAAACGGGGCCCTAAAGAATGGTCGGAGAAAGAAGGGACGGGGACGAGCCCCGAGGAGCCAGTCTTCGACCGATCTTCGACCCGACCGACACGACCACGCGATACGACCGAATCCGCAATAAAGCCAGTGAACGAAAGAATTAGCGTACTTTCCTTTCTCCCGATTACCCACAAAGTTAAGGAATGGTCGAGAAACCATCAAAATTTTCACAAGTCTGATACCCGAAACCAATAACTACTATGGTCTAGGGCGAAAATACGCATACCGTTGTACTTGGGCGAGCTTCTACTTTCAGATGCAAGAGGAATTTCTCGAGTTCGTCAATCCGTTCGCGAGATATGGGAGTTTGAAGTTGAGGAGTGGTTGAGGAACCATCAAAATTTTCGGAATCTGATACTCGAAACCAATAACTACAATGACCTAGGGGAAAAGTACACATGCCATTGTAATCGGGAGAGTTTATACATTCAAATGCAACAGGAATTTCTTGAGTTCGTCAATCCGTTCGCGAGATATGGGAGTTTGAAGTTAAGGAACGTTTGAGAAACCATCAAAATTCGCGGAATCTGATACTCGAAACCAATAACTACTATGGTCTAGGGCAAAAATACACATACCGTTGTAATTGGGCGAGTTTCTGCTTTCAGATTCAACAGGAATTACTCGAGTTCGTCAATCCGTTCGCGAGATATGGGAGTTTGAAGTTAAGGAATGGTTGAGAAACCATCAAAATTTTCGGAATCTGATACTCGAAATCAATAACTACTATGGTCTAGTGCAAAAATACACACACCGTTGTAATCGGGCGAGTTTCTGCTTTCAGATGCAACAGGAATCTTTCGAGTTCGTCAATCCGTTCGCGAGATATGCGAGTTTGAAATTGAGGAATGGTTGAGAAACCATCAAAATTTTCGCAATTCTGATACTCGAAACCAATAACTACAATGGCCTAGGGGAAAAATTCACATACCGTTGTAATCGGGCGAGCTTCTACTTTCAGATGCAACAGGAATTTCTCGAGTTCGTCAATCCGCTCGCGAGATATGGGAGTTTGAATTTAAGGAATGGTTGAGAAACCATCAAAATATGCGGAATCTGATACTCGGAACCATTAACTACTATGGTCTAGGGCAAAAATACACATACCGTGGTAATCGGGCGAGTTTCTGCTTTCAGATGAAACAGCAATTTCACGAGTTCCTCAATCCGTTCGCGAGATATGCGAGTTTGAAATTAAGGAATGGTTGAGAAACCATAAAAATTTTGCAAGTCTCTTTCTCGAAACGAATAACTGCAATGGCCTAGGGCAAAAATACACATACCGTTGTAATCGGGCGAGTTTCTACATTCAGATGCAACCGGAATTTCTCGAGTTCGTCCATCCGCTCGCGAGATATGGGAGTTTGAATTTAAGGAATGGTTGAGAAACCATCAAAATATGCGGAATCTGATACTCGGAACCATTAACTACTATGGTCTAGGGCAAAAATACACATACCGTGGTAATCGGGCGAGTTTCTGCTTTCAGATGCAACAGGAATTTCTCAAGTTTGTCAATCCGTTCGCGAGATATGCGAGTTTGAAATTGAGGAATGGTTGAGAAACCATCAAAATTTTCGGAATCTGATACTCGAAACCAATAACTACAATGACCTAGGGGAAAAGTACACACACCATTGTAATCGGGAGAGTTTATACTTTCAAATGCAACAGGAATTTCTTGAGTTCGTCAATCCGTTCGCGAGATATGGGAGTTTGAAGTTAAGGAACGTTTGAGAAACCATCAAAATTCGCGGAATCTGATACTCGGAACCATTAACTACTATGGTCTAGAGCAAAAATACACATACCGTGGTAATCGGGCGAGTTTCTGCTTTCAGATGAAACAGCAATTTCACGAGTTCCTCAATCCGTTCGCGAGATATGCGAGTTTGAAATTAAGGAATGGTTGAGAAACCATAAAAATTTTGCAAGTCTCTTACTCGAAACGAATAACTGCAATGGCCTAGGGCAAAAATACACATACCGTTGTAATCGGGCGAGTTTCTACATTCAGATGCAACCGGAATTTCTCGAGTTCGTCCATCCGCTCGCGAGATATGGGAGTTTGAATTTAAGGAATGGTTGAGAAACCATCAAAATATGCGGAATCTGATACTCGGAACCATTAACTACTATGGTCTAGGGCAAAAATACACATACCGTGGTAATCGGGCGAGTTTCTGCTTTCAGATGCAACAGGAATTTCTCAAGTTTGTCAATCCGTTCGCGAGATATGCGAGTTTGAAATTGAGGAATGGTTGAGAAACCATCAAAATTTTCGCAAGTCTGATACTCGAAACCAATAACTACAATGGCCTAGGGGAAAAACTCACATACCGTTGTAATCGGGCGAGCTTCTACTTTCAGATGCAACAGGAATTTCTCGAGTTCGTCAATCCGCTCGCGAGATATGGGAGTTTGAAATTAAGGAATGGTTGAGAAACCATCAAAATATGCGGAATCTGATACTCGGAACCATTAACTACTATGGTCTAGGGCAAAAATACACATACCGTGGTAATCGGGCGAGTTTCTGCTTTCAGATGAAACAGCAATTTCACGAGTTCCTCAATCTGTTCGCGAGATATGCGAGTTTGAAATTAAGGAATGGTTGAGAAACCATAAAAATTTTGCAAGTCTCTTACTCGAGACGAATAACTGCAATGGCCTAGGGCAAAAATACACATACCGTTGTAATCGGGCGAGTTTCTGCTTTCAGATTCAACAGGAATTACTCGAGTTCGTCAATCCGTTCGCGAGATATGGGAGTTTGAAGTTAAGGAATGGTTGAGAAACCATCAAAATTTTCGGAATCTGATACTCGAAATCAATAACTACTATGGTCTAGTGCAAAAATACACACACCGTTGTAATCGGGCGAGTTTCTGCTTTCAGATGCAACAGGAATTTTTCGAGTTCGTCAATCCGTTCGCGAGATATGCGAGTTTGAAATTGAGGAATGGTTGAGAAACCATCAAAATTTTCGCAAGTCTGATACTCGAAACCAATAACTACAATGGCCCAGGGGAAAAATTCACATACCGTTGTAATCGGGCGAGCTTCTACTTTCAGATGCAACAGGAATTTCTCGAGTTCGTCAATCCGCTCTTGAGATATGGGAGTTTGAATTTAAGGAATGGTTGAGAAACTATCAAAATATGCGGAATCTGATACTCGGAACCATTAACTACTATGGTCTAGGGCAAAAATACACATACCGTGGTAATCGGGCGAGTTTCTGCTTTCAGATGAATCAGCAATTTCACGAGTTCCTCAATCCGTTCGCGAGATATGCGAGTTTGAAATTAAGGAATGGTTGAGAAACCATAAAAATTTTGCAAGTCTCTTACTCGAAACGAATAACTGCAATGGCCTAGGGCAAAAATACACATACCGTTGTAATCGGGCGAGTTTCTACATTCAGATGCAACCGGAATTTCTCGAGTTCGTCCATCCGCTCGCGAGATATGGGAGTTTGAATTTAAGGAATGGTTGAGAAACCATCAAAATATGCGGAATCTGATACTCGGAACCATTAACTACTATGGTCTAGGGCAAAAATACACATACCGTGGTAATCGGGCGAGTTTCTGCTTTCAGATGCAACAGGAATTTCTCAAGCTTGTCAATCCGTTCGCGAGATATGCGAGTTTGAAATTGAGGAATGGTTGAGAAACCATCAAAATTTTCGCAAGTCTGATACTCGAAACCAATAACTACAATGACCTAGGGGAAAAACTCACATACCGTTGTAATCGGGCGAGTTTCTGCTTTCAGATGCAACAGCAATTTCACGAGTTCGTCAATCCGTTCGCGAGAAATGCGAGTTTGAAATTAAGGAAAGCTTGAGAAGCCATCAAAATTTTCGCAAGTCTGATGCTAGAAACGAATAACTGGAATGGCCTAGGGGAAAAGTACACACGTCATTGTAATCAGGCAAGTTTCTACTTTCAGATGCAACAGGAATATCTCGAGTTCGTCAATCCGTTCGCGAGATATGGGAGCTGAAGTTAAGGAATGGTTGAGAAACCATCAAAATTTTCGGAATCTGATACTCGAAACCAATAACTACTGTGGTCTAGGGCAAAAATACACATACCGTTGTAATCGGGCGAGTTTCTGCTTTCAGATGCAACAGGAATTTCTCGAGTTCGTCAATCCATTCGCGAGATATGCGAGTTTGAAATTAAGGAATGGTTGAGAAGCCATCAAAATTTTCGCAACTCTGATGCTAGAAACGAATAACTGGAATGGCCTAGGGGAAAAGTACACAATCCATTGTAATCGGGCGAGTTTCTACTTTCAGACGCAACAGGAATTTCTCGAGTTCGTCAATCCGTTCGCGAGATATGGGAGTTTGAAGTTAAGGAATGGTTGAGAAACCATCAAAATTTTCGCAACTCTGATACTCGAAACGAATAACTGGAATGGCCTAGGGGAAAAACTCAAATACCGTTGTAATCGGGCGAGCTTCTACTTTCAGATGCAACAGGAATTTCTCGAGATCGTCAATCCGTTCGCGAGATATGCGAGTTTGAAATTGAGGAATGGTTGAGAAACCATCAAAATTTTCGCAAGTCTGATACTCGAAACCAATAACTACAATGGCCTAGTGGATAAATTCACATACCGTTGTAATCGGGCGAGCTTCTACTTTCAGATGTAACAGGAATTTCTCGAGATCGTCAATCCGTTCGCGAGATATGCGAGTTTGAAATTGTGGAATGGTTGAGAAACCATCAAAATTTTCGCAAGTCTGATACTCGAAACCAATAACTACAATGGCCCAGTGGAAAAATTCACATACCGTTGTAATCGGGCGAGCTTCTACTTTCAGATGCAACAGGAATTTCTCGAGTTCGTCAATCCGCTCGCGAGATATGGGAGTTTGAAATTAAGGAATGGTTGAGAAACCATCAAAATATGCGGAATCTGATACTCGGAACCATTAACTACTATGGTCTAGGGCAAAAATACACATACCGTGGTAATCGGGCGAGTTTCTGCTTTCAGATGAAACAGCAATTTCACGAGTTCCTCAATCTGTTCGCGAGATATGCGAGTTTGAAATTAAGGAATGGTTGAGAAACCATAAAAATTTTGCAAGTCTCTTACTCGAAACGAATAACTGCATTGGCCTAGGGCAGAAATACACATACCGTTGTAATCGGGCGAGTTTCTACTTTCAGATGCAACAGGAGTTTCTCGAGTTCGTCAATCCGTTCGCGAGATATGGGAGTTTGAAGTTAAGGAATGGTCGAGAAACCATCAAAATTTTCACAAGTCTGATACCCGAAACCAATAACGACTATGGTCCAGGGCGAAAATACGCATACCGTTGTACTTGGGCGAGCTTCTACTTTCAGATGCAAGAGGAATTTCTCGAGTTCGTCAATCCGTTCGCGAGATATGGGAGTTTGAAGTTGAGGAATGGTCGAGAAACCATCAAAATTTTCACAAGTCTGATACCCGAAACCAATAACTACTATGGTCTAGGGCGAAAATACACATACCGTTGTAATCGGGCGAGCTTCTACTTTCAGATGCAAGAGGAATTTCTCGAGTTCGTCAATCCGTTCGCGAGATATGGGAGTTTGAAGTTGAGGAGTGGTTGAGGAACCATCAAAATTTTCGCAATCTGATACTCGAAACCAACAACTACAATGACCTAGGGGAAAAGTATACACACCATTGTAATCGGGAGAGTTTATACTTTCAAATGCAACAGGAATTTCTTGAGTTCGTCAATCCGTTCGCGAGATATGGGAGTTTGAAGTTAAGGAACGTTTGAGAAACCATCAAAATTCGAGGAATCTGATACTCGAAACCAATAACTACTATGGTCTAGGGCAAAAATACACATACCGTTGTAATTGGGCGATTTTCTGCTTTCAGATTCAACAGGAATTACTCGAGTTCGTCAATCCGTTCGCGAGATATGGGAGTTTGAAGTTAAGGAATGGTTGAGAAACCATCAAAATTTTCGGAATCTGATACTCGAAATCAATAACTACTATGGTCTAGTGCAAAAATACACACACCGTTGTAATCGGGCGAGTTTCTGCTTTCAGATGCAACAGGAATTTTTCGAGTTCGTCAATCCGTTCGCGAGATATGCGAGTTTGAAATTGAGGAATGGTTGAGAAACCATCAAAATTTTCGCAAGTCTGATACTCGAAACCAATAACTACAATGGCCTAGGGGAAAAATTCACATACCGTTGTAATCGGGCGAGCTTCTACTTTCAGATGCAACAGGAATTTCTCGAGTTCGTCAATCCGCTCGCGAGATATGGGAGTTTGAATTTAAGGAATGGTTGAGAAACCATCAAAATATGCGGAATCTGATACTCGGAACCATTAACTACTATGGTCTAGGGCAAAAATACACATACCGTGGTAATCGGGCGAGTTTCTGCTTTCAGATGAAACAGCAATTTCACGAGTTCCTCAATCTGTTCGCGAGATATGCGAGTTTGAAATTAAGGAATGGTTGAGAAACCATAAAAATTTTGCAAGTCTCTTACTCGAAACGAATAACTGGAATGGCCTAGGGGAAAAGCACACATACCATTGTAATCGGGCGAGTTTCTACTTTCAGATGCAACAGGAGTTTCTCGAGTTCGTCAATCCGTTCGCGAGATATGGGAGTTTGAAGTTAAGGAATGGTCGAGAAACCATCAAAATTTTCACAAGTCTGATACCCGAAACCAATAACTACTATGGTCTAGGGCGAAAATACGCATACCATTGTACTTGGGCGAGCTTCTACTTTCAGATGCAAGAGGAATTTCTCGAGTTCGTCAATCCGTTCGCGAGATATGGGAGTTTGAAGTTGAGGAGTGGTTGAGGAACCATCAAAATTTTCGGAATCTGATACTCGAAACCAATAACAACAATGACCTAGGGGAAAAGTACACATACCATTGTAATCGGGAGAGTTTATACTTTCAGATGCAACCGGAATTTCTCGAGTACGTCAATCCGTTCGCGAGACATGGGAGTTTGAAGTTAAGGAATGGTTGAGAAACCATCAAAATTTTCGGAATCTGATACTCGAAACCAATAACTACAATGGCCTAGGGGAAAAATTCACATTCCGTTGTAATCGGGCGAGCTTCTACTTTCAGATGCAACAGGAATTTCTCGAGTTCGTCAATCCGCTCGCGAGATATTGGAGTTTGAATTTAAGGAATGGTTGAGAAACCATCAAAATATGCGGAATCTGATACTCGGAACCATTAACTACTATGGTCTAGGGCAAAAATACACATACCGTGGTAATCGGGCGATTTTCTGCTTTCAGATGAAACAGCAATTTCACGAGTTCCTCAATCCGTTCGCGAGATATGCGAGTTTGAAATTAAGGAATGGTTGAGAAACCATAAAAATTTTGCAAGTCTCTTACTCGAAACGAATAACTGCAATGGCCTAGGGCAAAAATACACATACCGTTGTAATCGGGCGAGTTTCTACATTCAGATGCAACCGGAATTTCTCGAGTTCGTCCATCCGCTCGCGAGATATGGGAGTTTGAATTTAAGGAATGGTTGAGAAACCATCAAAATATGCGGAATCTGATACTCGGAACCACTAACTACTATGGTCTAGGGCAAAAATACACATACCGTGGTAATCGGGCGAGTTTCTGCTTTCAGATGCAACAGGAATTTCTCAAGTTTGTCAATCTGTTCGCGAGATATGCGAGTTTGAAATTAAGGAATGGTTGAGAAACCATAAAAATTTTGCAAGTCTCTTACTCGAAACGAATAACTGCAATGGCCTAGGGCAAAAATACACATACCGTTGTAATCGGGCGAGTTTCTACATTCAGATGCAACCGAAATTTCTCGAGTTCGTCCATCCGCTCGCGAGATATGGGAGTTTGAATTTAAGGAATGGTTGAGAAACCATCAAAATATGCGGAATCTGATACTCGGAACCATTAACTACTATGTTCTAGGGCACAAATACACATACCGTGGTAATCGGGCGAGTTTCTGCTTTCAGATGAAACAGCAATTTCACGAGTTCCTCAATCTGTTCGCGAGATATGCGAGTTTGAAATTAAGGAATGGTTGAGAAACCATAAAAATTTTGCAAGTCTCTTACTCGAAACGAATAACTTCAATGGCCTAGGGCAAAAATACACATACCGTTGTAATCGGGCGAGTTTCTACATTCAGATGCAACCGGAATTTCTCGAGTTCGTCCATCCGCTCGCGAGATATGGGAGTTTGAATTTAAGGAATGGTTGAGAAACCATCAAAATATGCGGAATCTGATACTCGGAACCACTAACTACTATGGTCTAGGGCAAAAATACACATACCGTGGTAACCGGGCGAGTTTCTGCTTTCAGATGCAACAGGAATTTCTCAAGTTTGTCAATCCGTTCGCGAGATATGCGAGTTTGAAATTAAGGAATGGTTGAGAAACCATAAAAATTTTGCAAGTTTCTTACTCGAAACGAATAACTGCAATGGCCTAGGGCAAAAATACACATACCGTTGTAATCGGGCGAGTTTCTACATTCAGATGCAACCGAAATTTCTCGAGTTCGTCCATCCGCTCGCGAGATATGGGAGTTTGAATTTAAGGAATGGTTGAGAAACCATCAAAATATGCGGAATCTGATACTCGGAACCATTAACTACTATGTTCTAGGGCACAAATACACATACCGTGGTAATCGGGCGAGTTTCTGCTTTCAGATGAAACAGCAATTTCACGAGTTCCTCAATCTGTTCGCGAGATATGCGAGTTTGAAATTAAGGAATGGTTGAGAAACCATAAAAATTTTGCAAGTCTCTTACTCGAAACGAATAACTGCAATGGCCTAGGGCAAGAATACACATACCG
Organism: Ptiloglossa arizonensis; assembly: GCF_051014685.1. NCBI lineage: Eukaryota > Metazoa > Arthropoda > Insecta > Hymenoptera > Colletidae > Ptiloglossa > Ptiloglossa arizonensis. Next base: position 426,804 of record NW_027478427.1, read on the forward strand.
TTGTAATCGGGCGAGTTTCTGCTTTCAGATTCAACAGGAATTACTCGAGTTTGTCAATCCGTTCGCGAGATATGCGAGTTTGAAGTTAAGGAATGGTTGAGAAACCATAAAAATTTTGCAAGTCTCTTACTCCAAACGAATAACTGCAATGGCCTAGGGCAAAAATACACATACCGTTGTAATCGGGCGAGTTTCTACATTCAGATGCAACCGGAATTTCTCGAGTTCGTCAATCCGTTCGCGAGATATGGGAGTTTGAAGTTAAGGAATGGTTGAGAAACCATCAAAATTTTCGCAACTCTGATACTCGAAACGAATAACTGGAATGGCCTAGGGGAAAAGCACACATACCATTGTAATCGGGCGAGTTTCTACTTTCAGATGCAACAGGAGTTTCTCGAGTTCGTCAATCCGTTCGCGAGATATGGGAGTTTGAAGTTAAGGAATGGTCGAGAAACCATCAAAATTTTCACAAGTCTGATACCCGAAACCAATAACTACTATGGTCTAGGGCGAAAATACGCATACCGTTGTACTTGGGCGAGCTTCTACTTTCAGATGCAAGAGGAATTACTCGAGTTCGTCAATCCGTTCGCGAGATATGGGAGTTTGAAGTTAAGGAATGGTTGAGAAACCATCAAAATTTTCGGAATCTGATACTCGAAACCAATAACTACAATGACCTAGGGGAAAAGTACACATGCCATTGTAATCGGGAGAGTTTATACTTTCAAATGCAACAGGAATTTCTTGAGTTCGTCAATCCGTTCGCGAGATATGGGAGTTTGAAGTTAAGGAACGTTTGAGAAACCATCAAAATTCGCGGAATCTGATACTCGAAACCAATAACTACTATGGTCTAGGGCAAAAATACACATACCGTTGTAATTGGGCGAGTTTCTGCTTTCAGATTCAACAGGAATTACTCGAGGTCGTCAATCCGTTCGCGAGATATGGGAGTTTGAAGTTATGGAATGGTTGAGAAACCATCAAAATTTTCGGAATCTGATACTCGAAATCAATAACTACTATGGTCTAGTTCAAAAATACACAGACCGTTGTAATCGGGCGAGTTTCTGCTTTCAGATGCAACAGGAATTTCTCGAGTTCGTCAATCCGTTCGCGAGATATGCGAGTTTGAAGTTGAGGAATGGTTGAGAAACCATCAAAATTTTCGCAAATCTGATACTCGAAACCAATAACTGGAATGGCCTAGGGGAAAAGTACACATACCGTTGTAATGGGGCGAGTTTCTCCTTTCAGATGCAACAGGAATTTCTCGAGTTCGTCAATCCGTTCGCGAGATATGCGAGTTTGAAATTGAGGAATGGTCGAGAAACCATCAAAATTTTCACAAGTCTGATACTCGAAACCAATAACTACTATGGTCTAGGGCGAAAATACGCATACCGTTGTAATTGGGCGAGCTTCTACTTTCAGATGCAAGAGGAATTTCTCGAGTTCGCCAATCCGTTCGCGAGATATGGGAGTTTGAAGTTGAGGAGAGGTTGAGGAACCATCAAAATTTTCGGAATCTGATACTCGAAACCAATAACTACTATGTTCTACGCCAAAAATACACATACCGTTGTAATCGGGCGAGTTTCTGCTTTCAGATGCAACAGGAGTTTCTCGAGTTCGTCAATCGGTTCGCGAGATATGCGAGTTTGAATTTAAGGAATGGTTGAGAGTCCATTTAAATTTTCGCAAGTCTGATACTCGAAACCAATAACTGGAATGGCCTAGGGGAAAAGTACACACACCATTGTAATCGGGCGAGTTTCTGCCTTCAGATGCAATAGGTATTTCTCGAGTTCGTCAATCCGTTCGCGATATATGGGAGTTTGAAGTTAGGGAATGGTTGAGAAACAATCAAAACTTTCGCAAGTCTGATACACGAAACCGATAACTACAATGGCCTAGGGGAAAAGTACACATACCGTTGTAATGGGGCGAGTTTCTACTTTCAGATGCAACAGGAATTTCTTGATTTCCTCAATCCGTTCACGAGGTATGGGAGTTTGAAGTTAAGGAATGGTTGAGAAACCATCAAAATTTTCCCAAGTCTGATACTCGAAACCATTAACTACTATGGCCTAGGGCAAAAATACACATACCGTGGTAATCGGGCGAGTTTCTGATTCAGATTCAACAGGAATTTCTCGAGTTCGTCAATCGGTTCGCGAGATATGGGAGTTTGAAGTTAAGGAATGGTTGAGAAACCATCAAAATTTTCGCAAGTCTGATACTCGAAACCAATAACTGGACTGGCCTAGGGGAAAAGTACACATACCGTTGTAATCGGGCGAGTTTCTACTTTCAGATGCAACAGGAATTTCTCGATTTCCTCAATCCGTTCGGGAGATATGGGAGTTTGAAGTTAAGGAATGGTTGAGAAACCATCAAAATTTTCGCAAGTCTGATACTCGAAACCAATAACTACTATGGCCTAGGGCAAAAATACACATACCTTTGTATTCGGGCGAGTTCCTGCTTTCAGATGCAACAGGAATTTCTCGTGTTCGTCAATCCGTTCGCGAGATATGGGAGTTTGAAGTTAAGGAATGGTTGAGAAACCATTAAAATTTGCGGAATCTGATACTCGAAACCAATAACTGGAATGGCCTTGGGGAAAAGTACACACACCGTTGTAATCGGGCAAGTTTCTACTTTCAGATGCAACAGGAATTTCTCGAGTTCGTCAATCCGTTCGCGAGATATGGGAGTTTGAATTTAAGGAATGGTTGAGAAACCATCAAAATTTATGGAATCTGATACTCGGAAACATTAACAACTATGGTCTAGGGCAAAAATACACATAACGTTGTAATCGGGCGAGTTTCTGCTTTCAGATGCAACAGGAATTTCTCGAGTTCGTCAATCCGCTCGCGAGATATTGGAGTTTGAATTTAAGGAATGGTTGAGAAACCATCAAAATATGCGGAATCTGATACTCGGAACCATTAACTACTATGGTCTAGGGCAAAAATACACATACCGTGGTAATCGGGCGATTTTCTGCTTTCAGATGAAACAGCAATTTCACGAGTTCCTCAATCCGTTCGCGAGATATGCGAGTTTGAAATTAAGGAATGGTTGAGAAACCATAAAAATTTTGCAAGTCTCTTACTCGAAACGAATAACTGCAATGGCCTAGGGCAAAAATACACATACCGTTGTAATCGGGCGAGTTTCTACATTCAGATGCAACCGGAATTTCTCGAGTTCGTCCATCCGCTCGCGAGATATGGGAGTTTGAATTTAAGGAATGGTTGAGAAACCATCAAAATATGCGGAATCTGATACTCGGAACCACTAACTACTATGGTCTAGGGCAAAAATACACATACCGTGGTAATCGGGCGAGTTTCTGCTTTCAGATGCAACAGGAATTTCTCAAGTTTGTCAATCCGTTCGCGAGATATGCGAGTTTGAAATTAAGGAATGGTTGAGAAACCATAAAAATTTTGCAAGTCTCTTACTCGAAACGAATAACTGCAATGGCCTAGGGCAAAAATACACATACCGTTGTAATCGGGCGAGTTTCTACATTCAGATGCAACCGAAATTTCTCGAGTTCGTCCATCCGCTCGCGAGATATGGGAGTTTGAATTTAAGGAATGGTTGAGAAACCATCAAAATATGCGGAATCTGATACTCGGAACCATTAACTACTATGTTCTAGGGCACAAATACACATACCGTGGTAATCGGGCGAGTTTCTGCTTTCAGATGAAACAGCAATTTCACGAGTTCCTCAATCTGTTCGCGAGATATGCGAGTTTGAAATTAAGGAATGGTTGAGAAACCATAAAAATTTTGCAAGTCTCTTACTCGAAACGAATAACTTCAATGGCCTAGGGCAAAAATACACATACCGTTGTAATCGGGCGAGTTTCTACATTCAGATGCAACCGGAATTTCTCGAGTTCGTCCATCCGCTCGCGAGATATGGGAGTTTGAATTTAAGGAATGGTTGAGAAACCATCAAAATATGCGGAATCTGATACTCGGAACCACTAACTACTATGGTCTAGGGCAAAAATACACATACCGTGGTAACCGGGCGAGTTTCTGCTTTCAGATGCAACAGGAATTTCTCAAGTTTGTCAATCCGTTCGCGAGATATGCGAGTTTGAAATTAAGGAATGGTTGAGAAACCATAAAAATTTTGCAAGTTTCTTACTCGAAACGAATAACTGCAATGGCCTAGGGCAAAAATACACATACCGTTGTAATCGGGCGAGTTTCTACATTCAGATGCAACCGAAATTTCTCGAGTTCGTCCATCCGCTCGCGAGATATGGGAGTTTGAATTTAAGGAATGGTTGAGAAACCATCAAAATATGCGGAATCTGATACTCGGAACCATTAACTACTATGTTCTAGGGCACAAATACACATACCGTGGTAATCGGGCGAGTTTCTGCTTTCAGATGAAACAGCAATTTCACGAGTTCCTCAATCTGTTCGCGAGATATGCGAGTTTGAAATTAAGGAATGGTTGAGAAACCATAAAAATTTTGCAAGTCTCTTACTCGAAACGAATAACTGCAATGGCCTAGGGCAAGAATACACATACCGTTGTAATCGGGCGAGTTTCTGCTTTCAGATTCAACAGGAATTACTCGAGTTTGTCAATCCGTTCGCGAGATATGCGAGTTTGAAGTTAAGGAATGGTTGAGAAACCATAAAAATTTTGCAAGTCTCTTACTCCAAACGAATAACTGCAATGGCCTAGGGCAAAAATACACATACCGTTGTAATCGGGCGAGTTTCTACATTCAGATGCAACCGGAATTTCTCGAGTTCGTCAATCCGTTCGCGAGATATGGGAGTTTGAAGTTAAGGAATGGTTGAGAAACCATCAAAATTTTCGCAACTCTGATACTCGAAACGAATAACTGGAATGGCCTAGGGGAAAAGCACACATACCATTGTAATCGGGCGAGTTTCTACTTTCAGATGCAACAGGAGTTTCTCGAGTTCGTCAATCCGTTCGCGAGATATGGGAGTTTGAAGTTAAGGAATGGTCGAGAAACCATCAAAATTTTCACAAGTCTGATACCCGAAACCAATAACTACTATGGTCTAGGGCGAAAATACGCATACCGTTGTACTTGGGCGAGCTTCTACTTTCAGATGCAAGAGGAATTACTCGAGTTCGTCAATCCGTTCGCGAGATATGGGAGTTTGAAGTTAAGGAATGGTTGAGAAACCATCAAAATTTTCGGAATCTGATACTCGAAACCAATAACTACAATGACCTAGGGGAAAAGTACACATGCCATTGTAATCGGGAGAGTTTATACTTTCAAATGCAACAGGAATTTCTTGAGTTCGTCAATCCGTTCGCGAGATATGGGAGTTTGAAGTTAAGGAACGTTTGAGAAACCATCAAAATTCGCGGAATCTGATACTCGAAACCAATAACTACTATGGTCTAGGGCAAAAATACACATACCGTTGTAATTGGGCGAGTTTCTGCTTTCAGATTCAACAGGAATTACTCGAGGTCGTCAATCCGTTCGCGAGATATGGGAGTTTGAAGTTATGGAATGGTTGAGAAACCATCAAAATTTTCGGAATCTGATACTCGAAATCAATAACTACTATGGTCTAGTTCAAAAATACACAGACCGTTGTAATCGGGCGAGTTTCTGCTTTCAGATGCAACAGGAATTTCTCGAGTTCGTCAATCCGTTCGCGAGATATGCGAGTTTGAAGTTGAGGAATGGTTGAGAAACCATCAAAATTTTCGCAAATCTGATACTCGAAACCAATAACTGGAATGGCCTAGGGGAAAAGTACACATACCGTTGTAATGGGGCGAGTTTCTCCTTTCAGATGCAACAGGAATTTCTCGAGTTCGTCAATCCGTTCGCGAGATATGCGAGTTTGAAATTGAGGAATGGTCGAGAAACCATCAAAATTTTCACAAGTCTGATACTCGAAACCAATAACTACTATGGTCTAGGGCGAAAATACGCATACCGTTGTAATTGGGCGAGCTTCTACTTTCAGATGCAAGAGGAATTTCTCGAGTTCGCCAATCCGTTCGCGAGATATGGGAGTTTGAAGTTGAGGAGAGGTTGAGGAACCATCAAAATTTTCGGAATCTGATACTCGAAACCAATAACTACTATGTTCTACGCCAAAAATACACATACCGTTGTAATCGGGCGAGTTTCTGCTTTCAGATGCAACAGGAGTTTCTCGAGTTCGTCAATCGGTTCGCGAGATATGCGAGTTTGAATTTAAGGAATGGTTGAGAGTCCATTTAAATTTTCGCAAGTCTGATACTCGAAACCAATAACTGGAATGGCCTAGGGGAAAAGTACACACACCATTGTAATCGGGCGAGTTTCTGCCTTCAGATGCAATAGGTATTTCTCGAGTTCGTCAATCCGTTCGCGATATATGGGAGTTTGAAGTTAGGGAATGGTTGAGAAACAATCAAAACTTTCGCAAGTCTGATACACGAAACCGATAACTACAATGGCCTAGGGGAAAAGTACACATACCGTTGTAATGGGGCGAGTTTCTACTTTCAGATGCAACAGGAATTTCTTGATTTCCTCAATCCGTTCACGAGGTATGGGAGTTTGAAGTTAAGGAATGGTTGAGAAACCATCAAAATTTTCCCAAGTCTGATACTCGAAACCATTAACTACTATGGCCTAGGGCAAAAATACACATACCGTGGTAATCGGGCGAGTTTCTGATTCAGATTCAACAGGAATTTCTCGAGTTCGTCAATCGGTTCGCGAGATATGGGAGTTTGAAGTTAAGGAATGGTTGAGAAACCATCAAAATTTTCGCAAGTCTGATACTCGAAACCAATAACTGGACTGGCCTAGGGGAAAAGTACACATACCGTTGTAATCGGGCGAGTTTCTACTTTCAGATGCAACAGGAATTTCTCGATTTCCTCAATCCGTTCGGGAGATATGGGAGTTTGAAGTTAAGGAATGGTTGAGAAACCATCAAAATTTTCGCAAGTCTGATACTCGAAACCAATAACTACTATGGCCTAGGGCAAAAATACACATACCTTTGTATTCGGGCGAGTTCCTGCTTTCAGATGCAACAGGAATTTCTCGTGTTCGTCAATCCGTTCGCGAGATATGGGAGTTTGAAGTTAAGGAATGGTTGAGAAACCATTAAAATTTGCGGAATCTGATACTCGAAACCAATAACTGGAATGGCCTTGGGGAAAAGTACACACACCGTTGTAATCGGGCAAGTTTCTACTTTCAGATGCAACAGGAATTTCTCGAGTTCGTCAATCCGTTCGCGAGATATGGGAGTTTGAATTTAAGGAATGGTTGAGAAACCATCAAAATTTATGGAATCTGATACTCGGAAACATTAACAACTATGGTCTAGGGCAAAAATACACATAACGTTGTAATCGGGCGAGTTTCTGCTTTCAGATGCAACAGGAATTTCTCGAGTTCGTCAATCCGTTCGCGAGATATGGGAGTATGAAGTTAAGGAATGGTTGAGAAACCATCAAAATTTATGGAATCTGATACTCGGAAACATTAACAACTATGGTCTAGGGCAAAAATACACATAACGTTGTAATCGGGCGAGTTTCTGATTTCAGATGCAATAGGAATTTCTCGAGTTCGTCAATCCGTTCGCGAGATATGGGAGTTAGAATTTAAGGAATGGTTGAGAAGCCATCAAAATTTTCGCAAGTCTGATGCTAGAAACGGATAACGGGAATGGCCTAGGGGAAAGGTACACGCACCATTGTAATCGGGCGAGTTTCTACTTTCAGATGCAACCGGAATTTCTCGAGTTCGTCAATCTGCTCGCGAGATATGGGAGTTTGAAGTTAAGGCATGGTTGAGAAACCATCAAAATTTGCGGAATCAGATACTCGAAACCAATAACTACTATGGTCTAGAGCAAAAATACACATACCGTTGTAATCGGGCGAGTTGCTACTTTCAGATGCAACAGGAATTTCTCGAGTTCGTCAATCGGTTCGCGAGATATGGGAGTTTGAATTTAAGGAATGCTTGAGAGTCCATTAAAATTTTCCCAAGTCTGATACTCGAAACCAATAACTGGAATGGCCTAGGGGAAAAGTACACACACCATTGTAATCGGGCGAGTTTCTGCCTGCAGATGCAATAGGAATTTCTCGAGGTCGTCAATCCGTTCGCGAGATATGGGAGTTCGAAGTTAGGGAATGGTTGAGAAACAATCAAAAATTTCGCAAGTCTTATACACGAAACCAATAACTACAATGGCCTAGGGGAAAAGTACAGACTCCATTCTAATCGGGCGAGTTTCTACTTTCAGATGCAACAGGAGTTTCTCGAGTTCGTCAATCGGTTCGCGAGATATGGGAGTTTGAATTTAAGGAATGGTTGAGAGTCCATTAAAATTTTCCCAAGTCTGATACTCGAAACCAATAACTGGAATGGCCTAGGGGAAAAGTACACATACCGCTGTAATGGGGCGAGTTTCTACTTTCGGATGCAACAGGAATTTCTCGAGTTCGTCAATCCGTTCGCGAGATATGGGAGTTTGAATTTAAGGATTGGTTGAGTAGCCATCAAAATTTTCGCAAGTCTGATGCTAGAAACGAATAACTGGAATGGCCTAGGGGAAAAGTACACGCACCATTGTAATCGGGCAAGTTTCTACTTTCAGATGCAACAGGAATTTCTCGAGTTCGTCAATCAGTTCGCGAGATATGGGAGTTTGAATTTAAGGAATGGTTGAGAAGCCATCAAAATTTTCGCAAGTCTGATGCTAGAAACGAATAACTGGAATGGCCTAGGGGATAAGTACACACTCCATTGTAATCGGGCGAGTTTCTACTTTCAGATGCAACAGGAATTTCTCGATTTCCTCAATCCGTTCACGAGATATGGGAGTTTGAAGTCAAGGAATGGTTGAGAAACAATCAAAATTTTCGGAATCTGATACTCGGAACCATTAACTACTATGGTCTAGGGCAAATATACACATACCGTTGTAATCGGGCGAGATTCTGCTTTCAGATGCAACAGCAATTTCACGAGTTCGTCAATCCGTTCGGGAGATATGCGAGTTTGAAATTAACGAATGGTTGAGAAACCATAACAATTTTACAAGTCTCTTACTCGAAACGAATAACTGGAATGGCCTAGGGGAAAAGCACACACACCATTGTAATCGGTCGAGTTTCTACTTTCAGATGCAACCGGAATTTCTCGAGTTCGTCAATCCGCTCGCGAGGTATGGGAGTTTGAAGTTAAGGAATGGTTGAGAAACCACAAAAATTTTCGGAATCTGATACTCGAAACCAATAACTACAATGGCCTAGGGGAAAAATCCACATACCGTTGTAATCGGGCGAGTTTCTACTTTCAGATGCAACCGGAATTTCTCGAGTTCGTCAATCCGCTCGCGAGATATGGGAGTTTGAGGTTAAGGAATGGTTGAGTAACCATCAAAATTTGCGGAATCTGATACACGAAACCAATAACTACAATGGCCTAGGGGAAAAATACACATACCGTTGTAATCGGGCGAGTTTCTGCTTTCAGATGCAACAGGAATTTCTCGAGATCGTCAATCAGTTCGCGCGATATGGGAGTTTGAAGTTAAGGAATGATTGAGAAACCATCAAAATTTTCGGAATCAGCTACTCGAAACAAATAACTACTATGGTCTAGGGCAGAAATACACATACCGTTGTAATCGGGCGAGTTTCTGCTTTCAGATGCAACAGGAATTTCTCGAGTTCGTCAATTCGTTCGCGAGATATGCGAGTTTGAATCTGAGGAATGGTTGAGAAACCATCATAATTTTCGCAAGTCTGATACTCGAAACCAATAACTACAATGGCCTAGGGGAAATATTCACATACCGTTGTAATCGGGCGAGCTTCTGCTTTCAGATACAACAGGAATTTCTCGAGTTCGTCAATCCGTTCGCTAGATATGGGGTTTGAAGTTAAGGAAAGGTTGAGAAACCATCAAAATTTTCGCAAGTCTGATACTCGAAACCAATAACTACAATGGCCTAGGGCAAAAATACACATACCTTTGTATTCGGGCGAGTTCCTGCTTTCAGATGCAACAGGAATTTCTCGTGTTCGTCAATCCGTTCGCGAAATATCGGAGTTTGGAATTAAGAGATGGTTGAGAAACCATCAAAATTTTCGCAAGTCTGATACTCGAAACCAATAACTACTATGGCCTAGGGCAAAAATACACATACCTTTGTATTCGGGCGAGTTCCTGCTTTCAGATGCAACAGGAATTTCTCGTGTTCGTCAATCCGTTCGCGAGATATGGGAGTTTGAAGTTAAGGAATGGTTGAGAAACCATCAAAATTTGCGGAATCTGATACTCGAAACCAATAACTGGAATGGCCTTGGGGAAAAGTACACACACCGTTGTAATCGGGCAAGTTTCTACTTTCTGATGCAACAGGAATTTCTCGAGTTCGTCAATCCGTTCGCGAGATATGGGAGTTTGAATTTAAGGAATGGTTGAGAAACCATCAAAATTTATGGAATCTGATACTCGGAAACATTAACAACTATGGTCTAGGGCAAAAATACACATAACGTTGTAATCGGGCGAGTTTCTGCTTTCAGATGCAACAGGAATTTCTCGAGTTCGTCAATCCGTTCGCGAGATATGGTAGTATGAAGTTAAGGAATGGTTGAGAAACCATCAAAATTTATGGAATCTGATACTCGGAAACATTAACAACTATGGTCTAGGGCAAAAATACACATAACGTTGTAATCGGGCGAGTTTCTGGTTTCAGATGCAATAGGAATTTCTCGAGTTCGTCAATCCGTTCGCGAGATATGGGAGTTTGAATTTAAGGAATGGTTGAGAAGCCATCAAAATTTTCGCAAGTCTGATGCTAGAAACGGATAACGGGAATGGCCTAGGGGAAAAGTACACGCACCATTGTAATCGGGCGAGTTTCTACTTTCAGATGCAACCGGAATTTCTCGAGTTCGTCAATCCGCTCGCGAGATATGGGAGTTTGAAGTTAAGGCATGGTTGAGAAACCATCAAAATTTGCGGAATCAGATACTCGAAACCAATAACTACTATGGTCTAGAGCAAAAATACACATACCGTTGTAATCGGGCGAGTTGCTACTTTCAGATGCAACAGGAATTTCTCGAGTTCGTCAATCGGTTCGCGAGATATGGGAGTTTGAATTTAAGGAATGGTTGAGAGTCCATTAAAATTTTCCCAAGTCTGATACTCGAAACCAATAACTGGAATGGCCTAGGGGAAAAGTACACACACCATTGTAATCGGGCGAGTATCTGCCTGCAGATGCAATAGGAATTTCTCGAGGTCGTCAATCCGTTCGCGAGATATGGGAGTTCGAAGTTAGGGAATGGTTGAGAAACAATCAAAAATTTCGCAAGTCTTATACACGAAACCAATAACTACAATGGCCTAGGGGAAAAGTACAGACTCCATTCTAATCGGGCGAGTTTCTACTTTCAGATGCAACAGGAGTTTCTCGAGTTCGTCAATCGGTTCGCGATATATGGGAGTTTGAATTTAAGGAATGGTTGAGAGTCCATTAAAATTTTCCCAAGTCTGATACTCGAAACCAATAACTGGAATGGCCTAGGGGAAAAGTACACATACCGTTGTAATGGGGCGAGTTTCTACTTTCGGATGCAACAGGAATTTCTCGAGTTCGTCAATCCGTTCGCGAGATATGGGAGTTTGAATTTAAGGATTGGTTGAGTAGCCATCAAAATTTTCGCAAGTCTGATGCTAGAAACGAATAACTGGAATGGCCTAGGGGAAAAGTACACGCACCATTGTAATCGGGCAAGTTTCTACTTTCAGATGCAACAGGAATTTCTCGAGTTCGTCAATCAGTTCGCGAGATATGGGAGTTTGAATTTAAGGAATGGTTGAGAAGCCATCAAAATTTTCGCAAGTCTGATGCTAGAAACGAATAACTGGAATGGCCTAGGGGAAAAGTACACACTCCATTGTAATCGGGCGAGTTTCTACTTTCAGATGCAACAGGAATTTCTCGATTTCCTCAATCCGTTCACGAGATATGGGAGTTTGAAGTCAAGGAATGGTTGAGAAACAATCAAAATTTTCGGAATCTGATACTCGGAACCATTAACTACTATGGTCTAGGGCAAATATACACATACCGTTGTAATCGGGCGAGATTCTGCTTTCAGATGCAACAGCAATTTCACGAGTTCGTCAATCCGTTCGGGAGATATGCGAGTTTGAAATTAATGAATGGTTGAGAAACCATAACAATTTTACAAGTCTCTTACTCGAAACGAATAACTGGAATGGCCTAGGGGAAAAGCACACACACCATTGTAATCGGTCGAGTTTCTACTTTCAGATGCAACCGGAATTTCTCGAGTTCGTCAATCCGCTCGCGAGGTATGGGAGTTTGAAGTTAAGGAATGGTTGAGAAACCACCAAAATTTTCGGAATCTGATACTCGAAACCAATAACTACAATGGCCTAGGGGAAAAATCCACATACCGTTGTAATCGGGCGAGTTTCTACTTTCAGATGCAACCGGAATTTCTCGAGTTCGTCAATCCGCTCGCGAGATATGGGAGTTTGAGGTTAAGGAATGGTTGAGTAACCATCAAAATTTGCGGAATCTGATACACGAAACCAATAACTACAATGGCCTAGGGGAAAAATGCACATACCGTTGTAATCGGGCAGAGTTTCTGCTTTCAGATGCAACAGGAATTTCTCGAGATCGTCAATCAGTTCGCGCGATATGGGAGTTTGAAGTTAAGGAATGATTGAGAAACCATCAAAATTTTCGGAATCAGCTACTCGAAACAAATAACTACTATGGTCTAGGGCAGAAATACACATACCGTTGTAATCGGGCGAGTTTCTGCTTTCAGATGCAACAGGAATTTCTCGAGTTCGTCAATTCGTTCGCGAGATATGCGAGTTTGAATCTGAGGAATGGTTGAGAAACCATCATAATTTTCGCAAGTCTGATACTCGAAACCAATAACTACAATGGCCTAGGGGAAATATTCACATACCGTTGTAATCGGGCGAGCTTCTGCTTTCAGATACAACAGGAATTTCTCGAGTTCGTCAATCCGTTCGCTAGATATGGGGTTTGAAGTTAAGGAAAGGTTGAGAAACCATCAAAATTTTCGCAAGTCTGATACTCGAAACCAATAACTACAATGGCCTAGGGGAAAAATAGACATACCGTTGTAATCGGGGAGTTTCTACTTTCAGATGCAACAGAAATGTTTCGGATTCGTCAATCCGTTCGCGAAATATCGGAGTTTGGAATTTAGAGATGGTTGAGAAACCATCAAAATTTTCGCAAGTCTGATACTCGAAACCAATAACTACAATGGCCTAGGGGAAATATTCACATACCGTTGTAATCGGGCGAGCTTCTGCTTTCAGATACAACAGGAATTTCTCGAGTTCGTCAATCCGTTCGCTAGATATGGGGGTTTGAAGTTAAGGAAAGGTTGAGAAACCATCAAAATTTTCGCAAGTCTGATACTCGAAACCAATAACTGCAATGGCCTAGGGGAAAAATACACATACCGTTGTAATCGGGGAGTTTCTACATTCAGATGCAGCAGAAATGTTTCGGATTCGTCAATCCGTTCGCGAAATATCGGAGTTTGGAATTAAGAGATGGTTGAGAAACCATCAAAATTTTCGCAAGTCTGATACTCGAAACCAATAACTACTATGGCCTAGGGCAAAAATAGACATACCGTTGTAATCGGGCGAGTTTCTGCTCTCAGATGCAACAGGAATTTCTCCAGTTCGTCAATCCGTTCGCGAGATATGCGAGTTTGAAACTGAGGAATGGTTGAGAAACGATCAAAATTTTCGCAAGTCTGATACTCGAAACCAATAACTACAATGGCCTAGGGGAAAAATACACATACCGTTGTAATCGGGGAGTTTCTACTTTCAGATGCAACAGAAATGTTTCGCATTCGTCAATCCGTTCGCGAAATATCGGAGTTTGGAATTAAGAGATGGTTGAGAAACCATCAAAATTTTCGCAAGTCTGACACTCGAAACCAATAACTACTATGGCCTAGGGCAAAAATAGACATACCGTTGTAATCGGGCGAGTTTCTGCTTTCAGATGCAACGGGAATTTCTCGTGTTCGTCAATCCGTTCGCGAGATATGGGAGTTTGATGTTAGGGAAAGGTTGAGAAACAATAAAAATTTTGCAAGTCTGATACTCGAAACCAATAACTGGAATGGCCCAGGGGAAAAGTACACACACCATTGTAATCGAGCGAGTTTCTACTTTCAGATGCAACAGGAATTTCTCGAGTTAGTCCATCCGTTCGCGAGATATGGGAGCTTGAAGTTAAGGAATGGTTGAGAAACCATAAAAATTTTGCAAGTCTCTTACTCGAAACGAATAACTCGAATGGCCTAGGGGAGAAGCATACACACCATTGTAATCGGGCGATTTTCTACTTTCAGATGCAACAGGAATTTCTCGAGTTCGTCAATCCGTTCGCGAGATATGGTAGTATGAAGTTAAGGAATGGTTGAGAAACCATCAAAATTTATGGAATCTGATACTCGGAAACATTAACAACTATGGTCTAGGGCAAAAATACACATAACGTTGTAATCGGGCGAGTTTCTGGTTTCAGATGCAATAGGAATTTCTCGAGTTCGTCAATCCGTTCGCGAGATATGGGAGTTTGAATTTAAGGAATGGTTGAGAAACCATCAAAATTTATGGAATCTGATACTCGGAAACATTAACAACTATGGTCTAGGGCAAAAATACACATAACGTTGTAATCGGGCGAGTTTCTGCTTTCAGATGCAACAGGAATTTCTCGAGTTCGTCAATCCGTTCGCGAGATATGGTAGTATGAAGTTAAGGAATGGTTGAGAAACCATCAAAATTTATGGAATCTGATACTCGGAAACATTAACAACTATGGTCTAGGGCAAAAATACACATAACGTTGTAATCGGGCGAGTTTCTGGTTTCAGATGCAATAGGAATTTCTCGAGTTCGTCAATCCGTTCGCGAGATATGGGAGTTTGAATTTAAGGAATGGTTGAGAAGCCATCAAAATTTTCGCAAGTCTGATGCTAGAAACGGATAACGGGAATGGCCTAGGGGAAAAGTACACGCACCATTGTAATCGGGCGAGTTTCTACTTTCAGATGCAACCGGAATTTCTCGAGTTCGTCAATCCGCTCGCGAGATATGGGAGTTTGAAGTTAAGGCATGGTTGAGAAACCATCAAAATTTGCGGAATCAGATACTCGAAACCAATAACTACTATGGTCTAGAGCAAAAATACACATACCGTTGTAATCGGGCGAGTTGCTACTTTCAGATGCAACAGGAATTTCTCGAGTTCGTCAATCGGTTCGCGAGATATGGGAGTTTGAATTTAAGGAATGGTTGAGAGTCCATTAAAATTTTCCCAAGTCTGATACTCGAAACCAATAACTGGAATGGCCTAGGGGAAAAGTACACACACCATTGTAATCGGGCGAGTATCTGCCTGCAGATGCAATAGGAATTTCTCGAGGTCGTCAATCCGTTCGCGAGATATGGGAGTTCGAAGTTAGGGAATGGTTGAGAAACAATCAAAAATTTCGCAAGTCTTATACACGAAACCAATAACTACAATGGCCTAGGGGAAAAGTACAGACTCCATTCTAATCGGGCGAGTTTCTACTTTCAGATGCAACAGGAGTTTCTCGAGTTCGTCAATCGGTTCGCGATATATGGGAGTTTGAATTTAAGGAATGGTTGAGAGTCCATTAAAATTTTCCCAAGTCTGATACTCGAAACCAATAACTGGAATGGCCTAGGGGAAAAGTACACATACCGTTGTAATGGGGCGAGTTTCTACTTTCGGATGCAACAGGAATTTCTCGAGTTCGTCAATCCGTTCGCGAGATATGGGAGTTTGAATTTAAGGATTGGTTGAGTAGCCATCAAAATTTTCGCAAGTCTGATGCTAGAAACGAATAACTGGAATGGCCTAGGGGAAAAGAACACGCACCATTGTAATCGGGCAAGTTTCTACTTTCAGATGCAACAGGAATTTCTCGAGTTCGTCAATCAGTTCGCGAGATATGGGAGTTTGAATTTAAGGAATGGTTGAGAAGCCATCAAAATTTTCGCAAGTCTGATGCTAGAAACGAATAACTGGAATGGCCTAGGGGAAAAGTACACACTCCATTGTAATCGGGCGAGTTTCTACTTTCAGATGCAACAGGAATTTCTCGATTTCCTCAATCCGTTCACGAGATATGGGAGTTTGAAGTCAAGGAATGGTTGAGAAACAATCAAAATTTTCGGAATCTGATACTCGGAACCATTAACTACTATGGTCTAGGGCAAATATACACATACCGTTGTAATCGGGCGAGATTCTGCTTTCAGATGCAACAGCAATTTCACGAGTTCGTCAATCCGTTCGGGAGATATGCGAGTTTGAAATTAATGAATGGTTGAGAAACCATAACAATTTTACAAGTCTCTTACTCGAAACGAATAACTGGAATGGCCTAGGGGAAAAGCACACACACCATTGTAATCGGTCGAGTTTCTACTTTCAGATGCAACCGGAATTTCTCGAGTTCGTCAATCCGCTCGCGAGGTATGGGAGTTTGAAGTTAAGGAATGGTTGAGAAACCACCAAAATTTTCGGAATCTGATACTCGAAACCAATAACTACAATGGCCTAGGGGAAAAATCCACATACCGTTGTAATCGGGCGAGTTTCTACTTTCAGATGCAACCGGAATTTCTCGAGTTCGTCAATCCGCTCGCGAGATATGGGAGTTTGAGGTTAAGGAATGGTTGAGTAACCATCAAAATTTGCGGAATCTGATACACGAAACCAATAACTACAATGGCCTAGGGGAAAAATGCACATACCGTTGTAATCGGGCAGAGTTTCTGCTTTCAGATGCAACAGGAATTTCTCGAGATCGTCAATCAGTTCGCGCGATATGGGAGTTTGAAGTTAAGGAATGATTGAGAAACCATCAAAATTTTCGGAATCAGCTACTCGAAACAAATAACTACTATGGTCTAGGGCAGAAATACACATACCGTTGTAATCGGGCGAGTTTCTGCTTTCAGATGCAACAGGAATTTCTCGAGTTCGTCAATTCGTTCGCGAGATATGCGAGTTTGAATCTGAGGAATGGTTGAGAAACCATCATAATTTTCGCAAGTCTGATACTCGAAACCAATAACTACAATGGCCTAGGGGAAATATTCACATACCGTTGTAATCGGGCGAGCTTCTGCTTTCAGATACAACAGGAATTTCTCGAGTTCGTCAATCCGTTCGCTAGATATGGGGTTTGAAGTTAAGGAAAGGTTGAGAAACCATCAAAATTTTCGCAAGTCTGATACTCGAAACCAATAACTACAATGGCCTAGGGGAAAAATAGACATACCGTTGTAATCGGGGAGTTTCTACTTTCAGATGCAACAGAAATGTTTCGGATTCGTCAATCCGTTCGCGAAATATCGGAGTTTGGAATTTAGAGATGGTTGAGAAACCATCAAAATTTTCGCAAGTCTGATACTCGAAACCAATAACTACAATGGCCTAGGGGAAATATTCACATACCGTTGTAATCGGGCGAGCTTCTGCTTTCAGATACAACAGGAATTTCTCGAGTTCGTCAATCCGTTCGCTAGATATGGGGGTTTGAAGTTAAGGAAAGGTTGAGAAACCATCAAAATTTTCGCAAGTCTGATACTCGAAACCAATAACTGCAATGGCCTAGGGGAAAAATACACATACCGTTGTAATCGGGGAGTTTCTACATTCAGATGCAACAGAAATGTTTCGGATTCGTCAATCCGTTCGCGAAATATCGGAGTTTGGAATTAAGAGATGGTTGAGAAACCATCAAAATTTTCGCAAGTCTGATACTCGAAACCAATAACTACTATGGCCTAGGGCAAAAATAGACATACCGTTGTAATCGGGCGAGTTTCTGCTCTCAGATGCAACAGGAATTTCTCCAGTTCGTCAATCCGTTCGCGAGATATGCGAGTTTGAAACTGAGGAATGGTTGAGAAACGATCAAAATTTTCGCAAGTCTGATACTCGAAACCAATAACTACAATGGCCTAGGGGAAAAATACACATACCGTTGTAATCGGGGAGTTTCTACTTTCAGATGCAACAGAAATGTTTCGCATTCGTCAATCCGTTCGCGAAATATCGGAGTTTGGAATTAAGAGATGGTTGAGAAACCATCAAAATTTTCGCAAGTCTGACACTCGAAACCAATAACTACTATGGCCTAGGGCAAAAATAGACATACCGTTGTAATCGGGCGAGTTTCTGCTTTCAGATGCAACGGGAATTTCTCGTGTTCGTCAATCCGTTCGCGAGATATGGGAGTTTGATGTTAGGGAAAGGTTGAGAAACAATAAAAATTTTGCAAGTCTGATACTCGAAACCAATAACTGGAATGGCCCAGGGGAAAAGTACACACACCATTGTAATCGAGCGAGTTTCTACTTTCAGATGCAACAGGAATTTCTCGAGTTAGTCCATCCGTTCGCGAGATATGGGAGCTTGAAGTTAAGGAATGGTTGAGAAACCATAAAAATTTTGCAAGTCTCTTACTCGAAACGAATAACTCGAATGGCCTAGGGGAGAAGCATACACACCATTGTAATCGGGCGATTTTCTACTTTCAGATGCAACAGGAGTTTCTCGAGTTCGTCAATCCGTTCGCGAGATATGCGAGTTTGAATCTGAGGAATGGTTGAGAAACCATCAAAATTTTCGCAAGTCTGATACTCGAAACCAATAACTACAATGGCCTAGGGGGAATATTCACATACCGTTGTAAACGGGCGAGCTTCTGCTTTCAGATACAACAGGAATTTCTCGAGTTCGTCAATCCGTTCGCTAGATATGGGGGTTTGAAGTTAAGGAAAGGTTGAGAAACCATCAAAATTTTCGCAAGTCTGATACTCGAAACCAATGACTACAACCGCCTAGGGGAAAAATACACATACCGTTGTAATCGGGGAGTTTCTACTTTCAGATGCAACAGAAATGTTTCGGATTCGTCAATCCGTTCGCGAAATATCGGAGTTTGGAATTAAGAGATGGTTGAGAAACCATCAAAATTTTCGCAAGTCTGATACTCGAAACCAATAACTACTATGGCCTAGGGCAAAAATAGACATACCGTTGTAATCGGGCGAGTTTCTGCTTTCAGATACAACAGGAATTTCTCGAGATCGTCAATCAGTTCGCGCGATAGGGGAGTTTGAAGTTAAGGAATGGTTGAGAAACCATCAAAATTTTCGCAAGTCTGATACTCGAAACCAATAACTACAATGGCCTAGTGCGAAAATACACATACCGTTGTAATCGGGCGAGTTTCTGCTTTCAGATGCAATAGGAATTTCTCGAGTTCGTCAATCCGTTCGCGAGATATGCGAGTTTGAAACTGAGGAATGGTTGAGAAACCATCAAAATTTTCGCAAGCCTGATACTCGAAACCTATAACTACAATGGCCTAGGGGAAATATTCACATACCGTTGTAATCGGGCGAGCTTCTGCTTTCAGATACAACAGGAATTTCTCGAGTTCGTCAATCCGTTCGCGATATATGGGGGTTTGAAGTTAAGGAAAGGTTGAGGAACCATCACAATTTTGGGAATCTGATGCTCGGAACCAATAACTACTATGGTCTAGGGCAAAAATACACATAACGTTGTAATCGGGCGAGTTTTTGCTTTCAGATGCAACAGGAATTTCTCGAGTTCGTCAATCCGCTCGCGAGATATGGGAGTTTGAAGTTAAGGAATGGTTGAGGAACCATAAAAATTTTTGCAAGTCTGATACTCGAATCAATAACTGGAATGGCCTAGGGGAAAACTACACACACCATTGTAATCGGGCGAGTTTCTACTTTCAGATGCAACAGGAATTTCTCGAGTTCGTCAATCGGTTCGCGAGATATGGGAGTTTGAATTTAAGGAATGTTTGAGATTCCATTAAAATTTTCGCAAGTCTGATACTCGAAACCAATAACTGGAATGGCCTAGGGGAAAAGCACACACACCATTGTAATCGGGCGAGTTTCTCCTTTCAGATGCAATAGGAATTTCTCGAGTTCGTCAATCCGTTCGCGAGATAAGCGAGTTTGAAGTTAAGGAATGGTTGAGAATCCATCAAAATTTTCGCAAATCTGATAGTCGAAACCAATAACTGGAGTGGCCTAGGGGAAAAATACACATACCGTTGTAATGGGGCGAGTTTCTACTTTCAGATGCAACAGGAATTTCTCGATTTCCTAAATCCGTTTTTGAGATATGGGAGTTTGAAGTTAAGGAATGGTTGAGAAACCATCAAAATTTTCGCAAGTCTGATACTCGAAACCATTAACTACTATGGCCTAGGGCAAAAATACACATACCGTTGTAATCGGGCGAGTTTCTACTTTCAGATGCAACAGGAATTTCTCGAGTTCGTCAATCCGTTCGCGAGATACGCGAGTTTGAAACTGAAGAATGGTTGAGAAACCAACAAAATTTTCGCAAGTCTGATACTCGAAACCAATAACTACAATGGCCTAGGGGAAATATTCACATACCGTTGTAATCGGGCGTGCTTCTGCTTTCAGATGCAACAGGAATTTCTCGAGTTCGTCGATCCGTTCGCGAGATATGGGGGTTTGAAGTTAAGGAAAGTTTGAGAAACCATCAAAATTTTCGGAATCTGATGCTCGGAACCAATAACTACTATGGTCTAGGGCAAAAATACACATACCGTTGTAATCGGGCGAGCTTTTGCTTTCAGATGCAACAGGAATTTCTCGAGTTCGTCAATCCGCTCGCGAGATATGGGAGTTTGAAGTTAAGGAATGGTTGAGAAACCATAAAAATTTTTGCAAGTCTGATACTCGAAACCAATAACTGGAATGGCCTAGGGGAGAAGTACACACACCATTGTAATCGGGCGAGTTTCTACTTTCAGATGCAACCGGAATTTCTCGGGTTCGTCAATCCGTTCGCGAGATATGAGAGTATGAAGTTATGGAATGGTTGACAATCCATCAAAATTTTCGCAAATCTGATACTCCAAACCAATAACTGGAATGGCCTAGGGGAAAAGTACGCACACCATTGAAATCGGGCGAGTTTCTACTTTCAGATGCAACAGGAATTGCTCGATTTCCTCAATCCGTTCGCGAGATATGGGAATTTGAAGTTAAGGAATGGTTGAGAAACCATCAAAATTTTCGCAAATCTGATACTCGAAACCAATAACTGGAATGGCCTAGAGGAAAAGTACACATACCGTTGTAATGGGGCGAGTTTCTACTTTGAGATGCAACAGGAATTTCTCGAGTTCGTCAATCCGTTCGCGAGATATGGGAGTTTGAAGTTAAGGAATGATTGAAAATCCTTCAAAATTTTCGCAAATCTGATACTCGAAACCAATAACTGGAATGGCCTAGGGGAAAAGTACACACACTATTGTAATCGGGCGAGTTTCTCCTTTCAGATGCAACAGGAATTCCTCGAGTTCGTCAATCCGTTCGCGAGATATGGGAGCATGAAGTTAAGGAATGGTTGACAAACCATCAAAATTTTCGCAAATCTGATACTCGAAACCAATAACTGGAATGGCCTAGGGGAAAAGTACACACACCATTGTAATCGGGCGAGTTTCTACTTTCAGATGCAACAGGAATTTCTCGAGTTCGTCAATCCGTTCGCGAGATATGGGTGTATGAAGTTATGGAATGGTTGACAAACCATCAAAATTTTCGCAAATCTGATACTCGAAACAAATAACTGGAATGGCCTAGGGGAAAAGTACACATACCGTTGTAATGGGGCGAGTTTCTACTTTCAGATGCAACAGTAATTTCTCGAGTTCGTCAATCCGTTCGCGAGATATGGGAGTATGAAGTTAAGGAATGGTTGACAAACCATCAAAATTTTCGCAAATCTGATACTCGAAACCAATAACTGGAATGGCCCAGGGGAAAAGTACACATACCGTTGTAATGGGGCGAGTTTCTACTTTCAGATGCAACAGGAATTTCTCGATTTCCTCAATCCGTTCACGAGATATGGGAGTTTGAAGTTAAGGAATGGTTGAGAAACCATCAAAATTTTCGCAAATCTGATACTCGAAACCAATAACTGGAATGGCCTAGAGGAAAAGTACACATACCGTTGTAATGGGGCGAGTTTCTACTTTGAGATGCAACAGGAATTTCTCGAGTTCGTCAATCCGTTCGCGAGATATGGGAGTTTGAAGTTAAGGAATGATTGAAAATCCTTCAAAATTTTCGCAAATCTGATACTCGAAACCAATAACTGGAATGGCCTAGGGGAAAAGTACACACACCATTGTAATCGGGCGAGTTTCTCCTTTCAGATGCAACAGGAATTTCTCGAGTTCGTCAATCCGTTCGCGAGATATGGGAGTATGAAGTTAAGGAATGGTTGACAAACCATCAAAATTTTCGCAAATCTGATACTCGAAACCAATAACTGGAATGGCCTAGGGGAAAAGTACACACACCATTGTAATCGGGCGAGTTTCTACTTTCAGATGCAACAGGAATTTCTCGAGTTCGTCAATCCGTTCGCGAGATATGGGAGTTTGAAGTTAAGGAATGGTTGAGAAACCATCAAAATTTTCGGAATCTGATACTCGGAACCATTAACTACTATGGTCTAGGGCAAAAATACACATACCGTTGTAAACGGGCGAGTTTCTGCTTTCAGATGCAACAGGAATTACTCGAGTTCGTCAATCCGTTCGCGAGATATGCGAGTTTGAAACTGAAGAATGGTTGAGAAACCAACAAAATTTTCGCAAGTCTGATACTCGAAACCAATAACTACAATGGCCTAGGGGAAATATTCACATACCGTTGTAATCGGGCGTGCTTCTGCTTTCAGATACAACAGGAATTTCTCGAGTTCGTCAATCCGCTCGCGAGATATGGGAGTTTGAAGTTAAGGAATGGTTGAGAAACCATAACAATTTTTGCAAGTCTGATACTCGAAACCAATAACTGGAATGGCCTAGGGGAAAAGTTCACACGCCATTGTAATCGGGCGAGTTTCTACTTTCAGATGCAACAGGAATTTCTCGAGTTCGTCAATCCGTTCGCGAGATATGGGAGTATGAAGTTAAGGAATGGTTGACAATCCATCAAAATTTTCGCAAATCTGATACTCGAAACCAATAACTGGAATGGCCTAGGGGAAAAATTCACACACCATTGTAATCGGGCGAGTTTCTACTTTCAGATGCAACAGGAATTTCTCGAGTTCGTCAATCCGTTCGCGAGATATGGGAGTATGAACTTAAGGAGTGGTTGACATACCATCAAAATTTTCGCAAATCTGATACTCAAAACCAATAACTGGAATGGCCTAGGGGAAAAGTACACATACCGTTGTAATGGGGCGAGTTTCTACTTTCAGATGCAACAGGAATTTCTCGACTTCCTCAATCCGTTCACTAGATTTGGGAGCTTGAAGTTAAGGAATGGATGAGAAACCATCAAAGTTTTCGCAAGTCTGATACTCGAAAACATTAACTACTATGGCCTAGGGCAAAAATACACATACCGTTGTAATCGGGCGAGTTTCTGCTTTCAGATGCAACAGAAATTTCTCTTGTTCGTCAATCCGTTCGCGAGATATGGGAGTTTGAAGTTAAGGAATGGTTGAGAAACCATCAAAATTTTCGGAATCTGATACTCGGAACCATTAACTACTATGGTCTAGGGCAAAAATACACATACCGTTTTAATCGGGCGAGTTTCTGCTTTCAGATGCAACAGGAATTTCTCGAGTTCGTCAATCCGTTCGCGAGATATGGGGGTTTGAAGTTAAGGAAAGGTTGAGAAACCATCAAAATTTTCGGAATCTGATGCGCGGAACCAATAACTACTATGGTCTAGGGCAAAAATACACACACCGTTGTAATCGGGCGAGTTTTTGCTTTCAGATGCAACAGGAATTTCTCGAGTTCGTCAATCTGCTCGCGAGATATGGGAGTTTGAAGTTAAGGAATGGTTGAGAAACCATAAAAATTTTCGCAAGTCTGATACTCGAAACCATTAACTACTATGGCCTAGGGCAAAAATACACATACCGTTGTAATCGGGCGAGTTTCTGCTTTCAGATGCAACAGGAATTTCTCGAGTTCGTCGATCCGTTCGCGAGATATGGGGGTTTGAAGTTAAGGAAAGGTTGAGAAACCATCAAAATTTTCGGAATCTGATACTCGGAACCATTAACTACTATGGTCTAGGGCAAAAATACACATACCGTTTTAATCGGGCGAGTTTCTGCTTTCAGATGCAACAGGAATTTCTCGAGTTCGTCAATCCGTTCGCGAGATATGGGAGTTTGAAGTTAAGGAAAGGTTGAGAAACCATAAAAATTTTTGCAAGTCTGATACTCGAAACCAATAACTGGAATGGCCTAGGGGAGAAGTACACACACCATTGTAATCGGGCGAGTTTCTACTTTCAGATGCAACAGGAATTTCTCGGGTTCGTCAATCCGTTCGCGAGATATGAGAGTATGAATTTAAGGAATGGTTGACAATCCATCAAAATTTTCGCAAATCTGATACTCCAAACCAATAACTGGAATGGCCTAGGGGAAAAGTACACACACCATTGAAATCGGGCGAGTTTCTACTTTCAGATGCAACTGGAATTTCTCGAGTTCGTCAATCCGTTCGCGAGATATGCGAGTTTGAAGTTAAGGAATGGTTGAGAATCGATTAAAATTTTCGCAAATCTGATAGTCGAAACCAATAACTGGAATGGCCTAGGGGAAAAATACACATACCTTTGTAATCGGGCGAGTTTCTACTTTCAGATGCAACAGGAATTGCTCGATTTCCTCAATCCGTTCGCGAGATATGGGAATTTGAAGTTAAGGAATGGTTGAGAAACCATCAAAATTTTCGCAAATCTGATACTCGAAACCAATAACTGGAATGGCCTAGGGGAAAAGTACACACACCATTGTAATCGGGCGAGTTTCTCCTTTCAGATGCAACAGGAATTTCTCGAGTTCGTCAATCCCTTCGCGAGATATGGGAGTATGAAGTTAAGGAATGGTTGACAAACCATCAAAATTTTCGCAAATCTGATACTCGAAACCAATAACTGGAATGGCCTAGGGGAAAAGTACACACACCATTGTAATCGGGCGAGTTTCTACTTTCAGATGCAACAGGAATTTCTCGAGTTCGTCAATCCGTTCGCGAGATATGGGTGTATGAAGTTAAGGAATGGTTGACAAACCATCAAAATTTTCGCAAATCTGATACTCGAAACCAATAACTGGAATGGCCTAGAGGAAAAGTACACATACCGTTGTAATGGGGCGAGTTTCTACTTTGAGATGCAACAGGAATTTCTCGATTTCCTCAATCCGTTCTTGAGATATGGGAGTTTGAAGTTAAGGAATGGTTGAGAAACCATCAAAATTTTCGCAATTCTGATACTCGAAACCATTAACTACTATGGCCTAGGGAAAAAATACACATACCGTTGTAATCGGGCGAGTTTCTGCTTTCAGATGCAACAGAAATTTCTCGAGTTCGTCAATCCGTTCGCGAGATATGGGAGTTTGAAGTTAAGGAATGATTGAAAATCCTTCAAAATTTTCGCAAATCTGATACTCGAAACCAATAACTGGAATGGCCTAGGGGAAAAGTACACACACCATTGTAATCGGGCGAGTTTCTACTTTCAGATGCAACAGGAATTTCTGGAGTTCGTCAATCCGTTCGCGAGATATGGGTGTATGAAGTTAAGGAATGGTTGACAAACCATCAAAATTTTCGCAAATCTGATACTCGAAACCAATAACTGGAATGGCCTAGAGGAAAAGTACACATACCGTTGTAACGGGGCGAGTTTCTACTTTGAGATGCAACAGGAATTTCTCGATTTCCTCAATCCGTTCTTGAGATATGGGAGTTTGAAGTTAAGGAATGGTTGAGAAACCATCAAAATTTTCGCAATTCTGATACTCGAAACCATTAACTACTATGGCCTAGGGAAAAAATACACATACCGTTGTAATCGGGCGAGTTTCTGCTTTCAGATGCAACAGAAATTTCTCGAGTTCGTCAATCCGTTCGCGAGATATGGGAGTTTGAAGTTAAGGAATGATTGAAAATCCTTCAAAATTTTCGCAAATCTGATACTCGAAACCAATAACTGGAATGGCCTAGGGGAAAAGTACACACACCATTGTAATTGGGCGAGTTTCTCCTTTCAGATGCAACAGGAATTTCTCGATTTCCTCAATCCGTTCACGAGATATGGGAGTTTGAAGTTAAGGAATGGTTGAGAAACCATCAAAATTTTCGGAATCTGATACTCGGAACCATTAACTACTATGGTCTAGGGCAAAAATACACATACCGTTGTAATCGGGCGAGCTTCTGCTTTCAGATACAGCAGGAATTTCTCGAGTTCGTCAATCCGTTCGCGAGATATGGGGGTTTGAAGTTAAGGAAAGCTTGAGAAACCATCAAAATTTTCGGAATCTGATACTCGAAACCAAGAACTACTATGGTCTAGGGCAAAAATACACATACCGTTGTAATCGGGCGAGTTTCTGCTTTCAGATGCACCAGGAATTTCTCGAGTTCGTCAATCCGCTCGCGAGATATGGGAGTTTGAAGTTAAGGAATGGTTGAGAAACCATAAAAATTTTTGCAAGTCTGATACTCGAAACCAGTAACTGGAATGGCCTAGGGGAAAAGTACACACACCACTGTAATCGGGCGAGTTTCTACTGTCAGATGCAACAGGAATTTCTCGAGTTCGTCAATCCGTTCGCGACATATGGGAGTATGAAGTTAAGGAATGATTAACAATCCATCAAAATTTTCGCAAATCTGATACTCGAAACCAATAACTGGAATGGCCCAGGGGAAAAGTACACATACCGTTGTAATGGGGCGAGTTTCTACTTTCAGATGCAACAGGAATTTCTCGATTTCCTCAATCCGTTCACGAGATATGGGAGTTTGAAGTTAAGGAATGGTTGAGAAACCATCAAAATTTTCGGAATCTGATACTCGGAACCATTAACTACTATGGTCTAGGGCAAAAATACACATACCGTTGTAATCGGGCGAGTTTCTGCTTTCAGATGCAATAGGAATTTCTCGAGTTCGTTAATCCGTTCGCGAGATATGCGAGTTTGAAACTGAGGAATGGTTGAGAAACCATCAAAATTTTCGCAAGTCTGATACTCGAAACCAATAACTACAATGGCCTAGGGGAAATATTCACATACCGTTGTAATCGGGCGTGCTTCTGCTTTCAGATACAACAGGAATTTCTCGAGTTCGTCAGTCCGCTCGCGAGATATGGGAGTTTCAAGTTAAGGAATGGTTGAGAATCCATAAAAATTTTTGCAAGTCTGATACTCGAAACCGATAACTGGAATGGCCTAGGGGAAAAGTACACACACCATTGTAATCGGGCGAGTTTCTACTTTCAGATGCAACAGGAATTTCTAGAGTTCGTCAATCCGTTCGCGAGATATGGGAGTATGAAGTTAAGGAATGGTTGACAAACCATCAAAATTTTCGCAAATCTGATACTCGAAACCAATAACTGGAATGGCCGAGGGGAAAAGTACACATACCGTTGTAATGGGGCGAGTTTCTACTTTCAGATGCAACAGGAATTTCTCGATTTCCTCAATCCGTTCACGAGATTTGGGAGCTTGAAGTTAAGGAATGGATGAGAAACCATCAAAGTTTTCGCAAGTCTGATACTCGAAAACATTAACTACTATGGCCTAGGGCAAAAATGCACATAGCGTTGTAATCGGGCGAGTTTTTGCTTTCAGATGCAACAGGAATTTCTCGAGTTCGTCAATCCGCTCGCGAGATATGGGAGTTTGAAGTTAAGGAATGGTTGAGAAACCATAAAAATTTTTGCAAGTCTGATACTCGAAACCAATAACTGGAATGGCCTAGGGGAAAAGTACACACGCCGTTGTAATCGGGCGAGTTTCTACTTTCAGATGCAACAGGAATTTCTCGAGTTCGTCAATCCGTTCGCGAGATATGAGAGTATGAAGTTAAGGAATGGTTGACAATCCATCAAAATTTTCGCAAATCTGATACTCCAAACCAATAACTGGAATGGCCTAGGGGAAAAGTACACACACCATTGAAATCGGGCGAGTTTCTACTTTCAGATGCAACTGGAATTTCTCGAGTTCGTCAATCCGTTCGCGAGATATGCGAGTTTGAAGTTAAGGAATGGTTGAGAATCCATCAAAATTTTCGCAAATCTGATAGTCGAAACCAATAACTGGAATGGCCTAGGGGAAAAGTACACACACCATTGTAATGGGGCGAGTTTCTACTTTCAGCTGCAACAGGAATTTCTCGATTTCCTCAATCCGTTCACGAGATGTGGGAGTTTGAAGTTAAGGAATGGTTGAGAAACCATCAAAATTTTCGGAATCTGATACTCGGAACCATTAACTACTATGGTCTAGGGCAAAAATACACATACCGTTGTAATCGGGCGAGTTTCTGCTTTCAGATGCAACAGGAATTTCTCGAGTTCGTCAATCCGTTCGCGAGATATGCGAGTTTGAAACTGAGGAATGGTTGAGAAACAACCAAAATTTTCGCAAGTCTGGTACTCGAAACCAATAACTACAATGGCCTAGGGGAAATATTCACATACCGTTGTAATCGGGCGAGCTTCTGCTTTCAGATGCAACAGGAATTTCTCGAGTTCGTCAATCCGTTCGCGAGATATGGGAGTTTGAAGTTAAGGAATGGTTGAGAAACCATCAAAATTTTCGGAATCTGATACTCGGAACCATTAACTACTATGGTCTAGGGCAAAAATACACATACCGTTGTAATCGGGCGAGTTTCTGCTTTCAGATGCAACCGAAATTTCTGTTGTTCGTCAATCCGTTCGCGAGATATGGGAGTTTGAAGTTAAGGAATGGTTGAGAAACAATCAAAATTTTCGGAATCTGATACTCGGAACCATTAACTACTATGGTCTAGGGCAAAAATACACATACCGTTGTAATCGGGCGAGTTTCTGCTTTCAGATGCAACAGGAATTTCTCGAGTTCGTCAATCCGTTCGCGAGATATGGGGGTTTGAAGTTAAGGAAAGGTTGAGAAACCATCAAAATTTTCGGAATCTGATGCTCGGAACCATTAACTACTATGGTCTAGGGCAAAAATACACATACCGTTGTAATCGGGCGAGTTTCTGCTTTCAGATGCAACAGGAATTTCTCGAGTTCGTCAATCCGTTCGCGAGATATGGGGGTTTGAAGTTAAGGAAAGGTTGAGAAACCATCAAAATTTTCGGAATCTGATGCTCGGAACCAATAACTACTATGGTCTAGGGCAAAAATACACATACCGTTGTAATCGGGCGAGTTTTTGCTTTCAGATGCAACAGGAATTTCTCGAGTTCGGCAATCCGCTCGCGAGATATGGGAGTTTGAAGTTAAGGAATGGTTGAGAAACCATAAAAATTTTTGCAAGTCTGATTCTCGAAACCAATAACTGGAATGGCCTAGGGGAAAAGTACACACACCGTTGTAATCGGGCGAGTTTCTACTTTCAGCTGCAACAGGAATTTCTCGATTTCCTCAATCCGTTCACGAGATGTGGGAGTTTGAAGTTAAGGAATGGTTGAGAAACCATCAAAATTTTCGGAATCTGATACTCGGAACCATTAACTACTATGGTCTAGGGCAAAAATACACATACCGTTGTAATCGGGCGAGTTTCTGCTTTCAGATGCAACAGGAATTTCTCGAGTTCGTCAATCCGTTCGCGAGATATGCGAGTTTGAAACTGAGGAATGGTTGAGAAACAACCAAAATTTTCGCAAGTCTGGTACTCGAAACCAATAACTACAATGGCCTAGGGGAAATATTCACATATCGTTGTAATCGGGCGAGCTTCTGCTTTCAGATGCAACAGGAATTTCTCGAGTTCGTCAATCCGTTCGCGAGATATGGGAGTTTGAAGTTAAGGAATGGTTGAGAAACCATCAAAATTTTCGGAATCTGATACTCGGAACCATTAACTACTATGGTCTAGGGCAAAAATACACATACCGTTGTAATCGGGCGAGTTTCTGCTTTCAGATGCAACCGAAATTTCTGTTGTTCGTCAATCCGTTCGCGAGATATGGGAGTTTGAAGTTAAGGAATGGTTGAGAAACAATCAAAATTTTCGGAATCTGATACTCGGAACCATTAACTACTATGGTCTAGGGCAAAAATACACATACCGTTGTAATCGGGCGAGTTTCTGCTTTCAGATGCAACAGGAATTTCTCGAGTTCGTCAATCCGTTCGCGAGATATGGGGGTTTGAATTTAAGGAAAGGTTGAGAAACCATCAAAATTTTCGGAATCTGATGCTCGGAACCAATAACTACTATGGTCTAGGGCAAAAATACACATACCGTTGTAATCGGGCGAGTTTTTGCTTTCAGATGCAACAGGAATTTCTCGAGTTCGGCAATCCGCTCGCGAGATATGGGAGTTTGAAGTTAAGGAATGGTTGAGAAACCATAAAAATTTTTGCAAGTCTGATTCTCGAAACCAATAACTGGAATGGCCTAGGGGAAAAGTACACACACCGTTGTAATCGGGCGAGTTTCTACTTTCAGATGCAACAGGAATTTCTCGAGTTCGTCAATCCGTTCGCGAGATATGAGAGTATGAAGTTAAGGAATGGTTGACAATCCATCAAAATTTTCGCAAATCTGATACTCCAAACCAATAACTGGAATGGCCTAGGGGAAAAGTACACACACCATTGAAATCGGGCGAGTTTCTACATTCAGATGCAACAGGAATTTCTCGAGTTCGTCAATCCGTTCGCGAGATATGCGAGTTTGAAGTTAAGGAATGGTTGAGAATCCATCAAAATTTTCGCAAATCTGATAGTCGAAACCAATAACTGGAATGGCCTAGGGGAAAAATACACATACCTTTGTAATCGGGCGAGTTTCTACTTTCAGATGCAACAGGAATTTCTCGATTTCCTCAATCCGTTCACGAGATTTGGGAGGTTGAAGTTAAGGAATGGATGAGAAACCATCAAAGTTTTCACAAGTCTGATACTCGAAAACATTAACTACTATGGCCTAGGGCAAAAATACACATACCGTTGTAATCGGGCGAGTTTCTGCTTTCAGATGCAACAGAAATTTCTCTTGTTCGTCAATCCGTTCGCGAGATATGGGAGTTTGAAGTTAAGGAATGGTTGAGAACCCATCAAAATTTTCGAAATCTGATACTCGGAACCATTAACTACTATGGTCTAGGGCAAAAATACACATACCGTTGTAATCGGGCGAGTTTCTGCTTTCAGATGCAACAGGAATTTCTCGAGTTCGTCAATCCGTTCGCGAGATATGGGAGTTTGAAGTTAAGGAATGGTTGAGAAACCATCAAAATTTTCGGAATCTGATACTCGGAACGATTAACAACTATGGTCTAGGGCAAAAATACACATACCGTTGTAATCGGGCGAGTTTCTGTTTTCAGATGCAACAGGAATTTCTCGAGTTCGTCAATCCGTTCGCGAGATATGGGGGTTTGAAGTTAAGGAAAGGTTGAGAAACCATCAAAATTTTCGGAATCTGATGCTCGGAACCAATAACTACTATGGTCTAGGGCAAAAATACACATACCGTTGTAATCGTGCGAGTTTATGCTTTCAGATGCAACAGAAATTTCTCGAGTTCGTCAATCCGTTCGCGAGATATGGGAGTTTGAAGTTAAGGAATGGTTGAGAAACCATAAAAATTTTCGCAAGTCTGATACTCGAAACCAATAACTGGAATGGCCTAGGGGAAAAGTACACACACCGTTGTAATCGGGCGAGTTTCTACTTTCAGCTGCAACAGGAATTTCTCGATTTCCTCAATCCGTTCACGAGATATGGGAGTTTGAAGTTAAGGAATGGTTGAGAAACCATCAAAATTTTCGGAATCTGATACTCGGAACCATTAACTACTATGGTCTAGGGCAAAAATACACATACCGTTGTAATCGGGCGAGTTTCTACTTTCAGATGCAACTGGAATTTCTCGAGTTCGTCAATCCGTTAGCGAGATATGCGAGTTTGAAGTTAAGGAATGGTTGAGAATCCATCAAAATTTTCGCAAATCTGATAGTCGAAACCAATAACTAGAATGGCCTAGGGGAAAAATACACATACCTTTGTAATCGGGCGAGTTTCTACTTTCAGATGCAACAGGAATTGCTCGATTTCCTCAATCCGTTCGCGAGATATGGGAATTTGAAGTTAAGGAATGGTTGAGAAACCATCAAAATTTTCGCAAATCTGATACTCGAAACCAATAACTGGAATGGCCTAGGGGAAAAGTACACATACCGTTGTAATGGGGCGAGTTTCTACTTTCAGATGCAACAGGAATTTCTCGATTTCCTCAATCCGTTCACGAGATTTGGGAGCTTGAAGTTAAGGAATGGATGAGAAACCATCAAAGTTTTCGCAAGTCTGATACTCGAAAACATTAACTACTATGGCCTAGGGCAAAAATACAAATACCGTTGTAATCGGGCGAGTTTCTGCTTTCAGATGCAACAGAAATTTCTCTTGTTCGTCAATCCGTTCGCGAGATATGGGAGTTTGAAGTTAAGGAATGGTTGAGGGACCATCAAAATTTTCGGAATCTGATACTCGGAACCATTAACTACTATGGTCTAGGGCAAAAATACACATACCGTTGTAATCGGGCGAGTTTCTGCTTTCAGATGCAACAGGAATTTCTCGAGTTCGTCAATCCGTTCGCGAGATATGGGGGTTTGAAGTTAAGGAAAGGTTGAGAAACCATCAAAATTTTCGGAATCTGATGCTCGGAACCAATAACTACTATGGTCTAGGGCAAAAATACACATACCGTTGTAATCGGGCGAATTTTTGCTTTCAGATGCAACAGGAATTTCTCGAGTTCGTCAATCCGTTCGCGAGATATGAGAGTATGAATTTAAGGAATGGTTGACAATCCATCAAAATTTTCGCAAGTCTGACACTCGAAACCATAGACTACTATGGCCTAGGGCAAAAATACACATACCGTTGTAATCGGGCGAGTTTCTGCTTTCAGATGCAACAGAAATTTCTCGAGTTCGTCAATCCGTTCGCGAGATATGGGAGTTTGAAGTTAAGGAATGGTTGAGAAACCATCAAAATTTTCGCAAGTCTGACACTCGAAACCATTGACTACTATGGCCTAGGGCAAAAATACACATACCGTTGTAATCGGGCGAGTTTCTGCTTTCAGATGCAACAGAAATTTCTCGAGTTCGTCAATCCGTTCGCGACATATGGCAGTATGAAGTTAAGGAATGATTGACAATCCATCAAAATTTTCGCAAATCTGATACTCGAAACCAATAACTGGAATGGCCTAGGGGAAAAGTACACACACCGTTGTAATCGGGCGAGTTTCTACTTTCAGATGCAACAGGAATTTCTCGAGTTCGTCAATCCGTTCGCGAGATATGAGAGTATGAATTTAAGGAATGGTTGACAATCCATCAAAATTTTCGCAAATCTGATACTCCAAACCAATAACTGGAATGGCCTAGGGGAAAAGTACACACACCATTGAAATCGGGCGAGTTTCTACTTTCAGATGCAACTGGAATTTCTCGAGTTCGTCAATCCGTTAGCGAGATATGCGAGTTTGAAGTTAAGGAATGGTTGAGAATCCATCAAAATTTTCGCAAATCTGATAGTCGAAACCAATAACTGGAATGGCCTAGGGGAAAAATACACATACCTTTGTAATCGGGCGAGTTTCTACTTTCAGATGCAACAGGAATTGCTCGATTTCCTCAATCCGTTCGCGAGATATGGGAATTTGAAGTTAAGGAATGGTTGAGAAACCATCAAAATTTTCGCAAATCTGATACTCGAAACCAATAACTGGAATGGCCTAGGGGAAAAGTACACATACCGTTGTAATGGGGCGAGTTTCTACTTTCAGATGCAACAGGAATTTCTCGATTTCCTCAATCCGTTCACGAGATTTGGGAGCTTGAAGTTAAGGAATGGATGAGAAACCATCAAAGTTTTCGCAAGTCTGATACTCGAAAACATTAACTACTATGGCCTAGGGCAAAAATACAAATACCGTTGTAATCGGGCGAGTTTCTGCTTTCAGATGCAACAGAAATTTCTCTTGTTCGTCAATCCGTTCGCGAGATATGCGAGTTTGAATCTGAGGAATGGTTGAGAAACCATCATAATTTTCGCAAGTCTGATACTCGAAACCAATAACTACAATGGCCTAGGGGAAATATTCACATACCGTTGTAATCGGGCGAGCTTCTGCTTTCAGATACAACAGGAATTTCTCGAGTTCGTCAATCCGTTCGCTAGATATGGGGTATGAAGTTAAGGAAAGGTTGAGAAACCATCAAAATTTTCGCAAGTCTGATACTCGAAACCATTGACTACTATGGCCTAGGGCAAAAATACACATACCGTTGTAATCGGGCGAGTTTCTGCTTTCAGATGCAACAGAAATTTCTCGAGTTCGTCAATCCGTTCGCGACATATGGGAGTATGAAGTTAAGGAATGATTGACAATCCATCAAAATTTTCGCAAATCTGATACTCGAAACCAATAACTGGAATGGCCTAGGGGAAATGTACACACACCATTGTAATCGGGCGAGTTTCTCCTTTCAGATGCAACAGGAATTTCTCGAGTTCGTCAATCCGCTCGCGAGCCATGGGAGTTTGAAGTTAAGGAATGGTTGAGAAACCATAAAAATTTTTGCAAGTCTGATACACGAAACCAGTAACTGGAATGGCCTAGGGGAAAAGTACACACACCACTGTAATCGGGCGAGTTTCTACTTTCAGATGCAACAGGAATTTCTCGAGTTCGTCAATCCGTTCGCGACATATGGGAGTATGAAGTTAAGGAATGATTGACAATCCATCAAAATTTTCGCAAATCTGATACTCGAAACCAATAACTGGAATGGCCTAGGGGAAAAGTACACACACCATTGTAATCGGGCGAGTTTCTCCTTTCAGATGCAACAGGAATTTCTCGAGTTCGTCAATCCGTTCGCGAGATATGGGAGTATGAAGTTAAGGAATGGTTGACAAACCATCAAAATTTTCGCAAATCTGATACTCGAAACCAATAACTGGAATGGCCTAGGGGAAAAGTACACATACCGTTGTAATGGGGCGAGTTTCTACTTTCAGCTGCAACAGGAATTTCTCGATTTCCTCAATCCGTTCACGAGATATGGGAGTTTGAAGTTAAGGAATGGTTGAGAAACCATCAAAATTTTCGGAATCTGATACTCGGAACCAGTAACTGGAATGGCCTAGGGGAAAAGTACACATACCGTTGTAATGGGGCGAGTTTCTACTTTCAGCTGCAACAGGTATTTCTCGAGTTCGTCAATCCATTCGTGAGATATGCGAGTTTGAAACTGAGGAATGGTTGAGAAACCATAAAAATTTTTGCATGTCTGATACTCGAAACCAATAACTGGAATGGGCTAGGGGAAAAGTACACATACCGTTGTAATGGGGCGAGTTTCTACTTTCAGATGCAACAGGAATTTCTCGATTTCCTCAATCCGTTCACGAGATTTGGGAGCTTGAAGTTAAGGAATGGATGAGAAACCATCAAAGTTTTCGCAAGTCTGATACTCGAAAACATTAACTACTATGGCGTAGGGCAAAAATACCCATACCGTTGTAATCGGGCGAGTATCTGCTTTCAGATGCAACAGAAATTTCTCTTGTTCGTCAATCCGTTCGCGAGATATGGGAGTTTGAAGTTAAGGAATGGTTGAGAAACCATCAAAATTTTCGGAATCTGATACTCGGAACCATTAACTACTATGGTGTAGGGCAAAAATACACATACCGTTTTAATCGGGCGAGTTTCTGCTTTCAGATGCAACAGGAATTTCTCGAGTTCGTCAATCCGTTCGCGAGATATGGGGGTTTGAAGTTAAGGAAAGGTTGAGAAACCATCAAAATTTTCGGAATCTGATGCTCGGAACCAATAACTACTATGGTCTAGGGCAAAAATACACATACCGTTGTAATCGGGCGAGTTTTTGCTTTCAGATGCAACAGGAATTTCTCGAGTTCGTCAATCCGCTCGCGAGATATGGGAGTTTGAAGTTAAGGAATGGTTGAGAAACCATAAAAATTTTCGCAAGTCTGATACTCGAAACCATTAACTACTATGGCCTAGGGCAAAAATACACATACCGTTGTAATCGGGCGAGTTGCTACTTTCAGATGCAACAGGAATTTCTCGAGTTCGACAATCGGTTCGCGAGATATGCGAGTTTGAAACTGAGGAATGGTTGAGAGTTCATTAAAATTTTCGCAAGTCTGATACTCGAAACCAATATCTGGAATGGCCTAGGAGAAAAGTACACACACCATTGTAATCGGGCGAGTTTCTACTTTCAGATGCAACAGGAATTTCTCGATTTCCTCAATCCGCTCTTGAGATATGGGAGTTTGAAGTTAAGGAATGGTTGAGAAACCATCAAAATTTTCGCAAGTCTGACACTCGAAACCATTGACTACTATGGCCTAGGGCAAAAATACACACACCGTTGTAATCGGGCGAGTTTCTGCTTTCAGATGCAACAGAAATTTCTCGAGTTCGTCAATCCGTTCGCGAGATATGGGAGTTTGAAGTTAAGGAATGGTTGAGAAACCATAAAAATTTTTGCAAGTCTGATACTCGAAACCAGTAACTGGAATGGCCTAGGGGAAAAGTACACACACCACTGTAATCGGGCGAGTTTCTACTTTCAGATGCAACAGGAATTTCTCGAGTTCGTCAATCCGTTCGCGACATATGGGAGTATGAAGTTAAGGAATGATTGACAATCCATCAAAATTTTCGCAAATCTGATACTCGAAACCAATAACTGGAATGGCCTAGGGGAAAAGTACACATACCGTTGTAATGGGGCGAGTTTCTACTTTCAGATGCAACAGGAATTTCTCGATTTCCTCAATCCGTTCACGAGATATGCGAGTTTGAAGTTAAGGAATGCTTGAGAAACCATCAATATTTTCGGAATCTGATACTCGGAACCAGTAACTGGAATGGCCTAGGGGAAAAGTACACATACCGTTGTAATGGGGCGAGTTTCTACTTTCAGCTGCAACAGGAATTTCTCGATTTCCTCAATCCGTTCACGAGATATGGGAGTTTGAAGTTAAGGAATGGTTGAGAAACCATCAAAATTTTCGGAATCTGATACTCGGAACCATTAACTACTATGGTCTAGGGCAAAAATACACATACCGTTGTAATCGGGCGAGTTTCTGCTTTCAGATGCAACAGGAATTTCTCGAGTTCGTCAATCCGTTCGCGAGATATGCGAGTTTGAAACTGAGGAATGGTTGCGAAACAATCAAAATTTTCGCAAGTCTGATACTCGAAACCAATAACTACAATGGCCTAGGGGAAATATTCACATACCGTTGTAATCGGGCGAGCTTCTGCTTGCAGATACAGCAGGAATTTCTCGAGTTCGTCAATCCGTTCACGAGATATGGGGGTTTGAAGTTAAGGAAAGCTTGAGAAACCATCAAAATTTTCGGAATCTGATACTCGAAACCAATAACTACTATGGTCTGGGGCAAAAATACACATACCGTTGTAATCGGGCGAGTTTCTGCTTTCAGATGCACCAGGAATTTCTCGAGTTCGTCAATCCGTTCGCGAGATATGGGAGTATGAAGTTAAGGAATGGTTGACAATCCATCAAAATTTTCGCAAATCTGATACTCGAAACCAATAACTGGAATGGCCTAGGGGAAAAGTTCACACACCATTGTAATCGGGCGAGTTACTACTTTCAGATGCAACAGGAATTTCTCGAGTTCGTCAATCCGTTCGCGAGATATGGGAGTATGAAGTTAAGGAATGGTTGACAAACCATCAAAATTTTCGCAAATCTGATACTCGAAACCAATAACTGGATTGGCCTAGGGGAAAAGTACACATACCGTTGTAATGGGGCGAGTTTCTACTTTCAGCTGCAACAGGAATTTCTCGATTTCCTCAATCCGTTCACGAGATATGGGAGTTTGAAGTTAAGGAATGGTTGAGAAACCATCAAAATTTTCGCAAATCTGATACTCGAAACCAATAACTGGAATGGCCTAGGGGAAAAGTACACATACCGTTGTAATGGGGCGAGTTTCTACTTTCAGATGCAACAGGAATTTCTCGATTTCCTCAATCCGTTCACGAGATTTGGGAGCTTGAAGTTAAGGAATGGATGAGAAACCATCAAAGTTTTCGCAAGTCTGATACTCGAAAACATTAACTACTATGGCCTAGGGCAAAAATACACATACCGTTGTAATCGGGCGAGTTGCTACTTTCAGATGCAACAGGAATTTCTCGAGTTCGACAATCGGTTCGCGAGATATGCGAGTTTGAAACTGAGGAATGGTTGAGAGTTCATTAAAATTTTCGCAAGTCTGATACTCGAAACCAATATCTGGAATGGCCTAGGAGAAAAGTACACACACCATTGTAATCGGGCGAGTTTCTACTTTCAGATGCAACAGGAATTTCTCGATTTCCTCAATCCGTTCTTGAGATATGGGAGTTTGAAGTGAAGGAATGGTTGAGAAACCATCAAAATTTTCGCAAGTCTGACACTCGAAACCATTGACTACTATGGCCTAGGGCAAAAATACACATACCGTTGTAATCGGGCGAGTTTCTGCTTTCAGATGCAACAGAAATTTCTCGAGTTCGTCAATCCGTTCGCGAGATATGGGAGTTTGAAGTTAAGGAATGGTTGAGAAACCATAAAAATTTTTGCAAGTCTGATACTCGAAACCAGTAACTGGAATGGCCTAGGGGAAAAGTACACACACCACTGTAATCGGGCGAGTTTCTACTTTCAGATGCAACAGGAATTTCTCGAGTTCGTCAATCCGTTCGCGACATATGGGAGTATGAAGTTAAGGAATGATTGACAATCCATCAAAATTTTCACAAATCTGATACTCGAAACCAATAACTGGAATGGCCTAGGGGAAAAGTACACATACCGTTGTAATGGGGCGAGTTTCTACTTTCAGATGCAACAGGAATTTCTCGATTTCCTCAATCCGTTCACGAGATATGCGAGTTTGAAGTTAAGGAATGCTTGAGAAACCATCAATATTTTCGGAATCTGATACTCGGAACCAGTAACTGGAATGGCCTAGGGGAAAAGTACACATACCGTTGTAATGGGGCGAGTTTCTACTTTCAGCTGCAACAGGAATTTCTCGATTTCCTCAATCCGTTCACGAGATATGGGAGTTTGAAGTTAAGGAATGGTTGAGAAACCATCAAAATTTTCGGAATCTGATACTCGGAACCATTAACTACTATGGTCTAGGGCAAAAATACACATACCGTTGTAATCGGGCGAGTTTCTGCTTTCAGATGCAACAGGAATTTCTCGAGTTCGTCAATCCGTTCGCGAGATATGCGAG
This sequence comes from Ptiloglossa arizonensis, assembly GCF_051014685.1. Classification (NCBI taxonomy): domain Eukaryota; kingdom Metazoa; phylum Arthropoda; class Insecta; order Hymenoptera; family Colletidae; genus Ptiloglossa; species Ptiloglossa arizonensis. The sequence continues at coordinate 466,433 of NW_027478427.1, forward strand.
TTTGAAACTGAGGAATGGTTGCGAAACAATCAAAATTTTCGCAAGTCTGATACTCGAAACCAATAACTACAATGGCCTAGGGGAAATATTCACATACCGTTGTAATCGGGCGAGCTTCTGCTTGCAGATACAGCAGGAATTTCTCGAGTTCGTCAATCCGTTCACGAGATATGGGGGTTTGAAGTTAAGGAAAGCTTGAGAAACCATCAAAATTTTCGGAATCTGATACTCGAAACCAATAACTACTATGGTCTGGGGCAAAAATACACATACCGTTGTAATCGGGCGAGTTTCTGCTTTCAGATGCACCAGGAATTTCTCGAGTTCGTCAATCCGTTCGCGAGATATGGGAGTATGAAGTTAAGGAATGGTTGACAATCCATCAAAATTTTCGCAAATCTGATACTCGAAACCAATAACTGGAATGGCCTAGGGGAAAAGTTCACACACCATTGTAATCGGGCGAGTTACTACTTTCAGATGCAACAGGAATTTCTCGAGTTCGTCAATCCGTTCGCGAGATATGGGAGTATGAAGTTAAGGAATGGTTGACAAACCATCAAAATTTTCGCAAATCTGATACTCGAAACCAATAACTGGATTGGCCTAGGGGAAAAGTACACATACCGTTGTAATGGGGCGAGTTTCTACTTTCAGCTGCAACAGGAATTTCTCGATTTCCTCAATCCGTTCACGAGATATGGGAGTTTGAAGTTAAGGAATGGTTGAGAAACCATCAAAATTTTCGCAAATCTGATACTCGAAACCAATAACTGGAATGGCCTAGGGGAAAAGTACACATACCGTTGTAATGGGGCGAGTTTCTACTTTCAGATGCAACAGGAATTTCTCGATTTCCTCAATCCGTTCACGAGATTTGGGAGCTTGAAGTTAAGGAATGGATGAGAAACCATCAAAGTTTTCGCAAGTCTGATACTCGAAAACATTAACTACTATGGCCTAGGGCAAAAATACAAATACCGTTGTAATCGGGCGAGTTTCTGCTTTCAGATGCAACAGAAATTTCTCTTGTTCGTCAATCCGTTCGCGAGATATGGGAGTTTGAAGTTAAGGAATGGTTGAGGGACCATCAAAATTTTCGGAATCTGATACTCGGAACCATTAACTACTATGGTCTAGGGCAAAAATACACATACCGTTGTAATCGGGCGAGTTTCTGCTTTCAGATGCAACAGAAATTTCTCGAGTTCGTCAATCCGTTCGCGAGATATGGGAGTATGAAGTTAAGGAATGATTGACAATCCATCAAAATTTTCGCAAATCTGATACTCGAAACCAGTAACTGGAATGGCCTAGGGGAAATGTACACACACCATTGTAATCGGGCGAGTTTCTCCTTTCAGATGCAACAGGAATTTCTCGAGTTCGTCAATCCGTTCGCGAGATATGGGAGTATGAAGTTAAGGAATGGTTGACAAACCATCAAAATTTTCGCAAATCTGATACTCGAAACCAATAACTGGAATGGCCTAGGGGAAAAGTACACATACCGTTGTAATGGAGCGAGTTTCTACTTTCAGCTGCAACAGGAATTTCTCGATTTCCTCAATCCGTTCACGAGATATGGGAGTTTGAAGTTAAGGAATGGTTGAGAAACCATCAAAATTTTCGGAATCTGATACTCGAAACCAATAACTACTATGGTCTAGGGCAAAAATACACATACCGTTGTAATCGGGCGAGTTTCTGCTTTCAGATGCACCAGGAATTTCTCGAGTTCGTCAATCCGCTCGCGAGCCATGGGAGTTTGAAGTTAAGGAATGGTTGAGAAACCATACAAATTTTTGCAAGTCTGATACTCGAAACCAGTAACTGGAATGGCCTAGGGGAAAAGTACACACACCACTGTAATCGGGCGAGTTTCTACTTTCAGATGCAACAGGAATTTCTCGAGTTCGTCAATCCGTTCGCGACATATGGGAGTATGAAGTTAAGGAATGATTGACAATCCATCAAAATTTTCGCAAATCTGATACTCGAAACCAATAACTGGAATGGCCTAGGGGAAAAGTACACACACCATTGTAATCGGGCGAGTTTCCCCTTCCAGATGCAACAGGAATTTCTCGAGTTTGTCAATCCGTTCGCGAGATATGGGAGTATGAAGTTAAGGAATGGTTGACAAACCATCAAAATTTTCGCAAATCTGATACTCGAAACCAATAACTGGAATGGCCTAGGGGAAAAGTACACATACCGTTGTAATGGGGCGAGTTTCTACTTTCAGCTGCAACAGGAATTTCTCGATTTCCTCAATCCGTTCACGAGATATGGGAGTTTGAAGTTAAGGAATGGTTGAGAAACCATCAAAATTTTCGGAATCTGATATTCGGAACCAGTAACTGGAATGGCCTAGGGGAAAAGTACACCTACCGTTGTAATGGGGCGAGTTTCTACTTTCAGCTGCAACAGGTATTTCTCGAGTTCGTCAATCCATTCGTGAGATATGCGAGTTTGAAACTGAGGAATGGATGAGAAACCATCAAAGTTTTCGCAAGTCTGATACTCGAAAACATTAACTACTATGGCCTAGGGCAAAAATACACATACCGTTGTAATCGGGCGAGTTTCTGATTTCAGATGCACCAGGAATTTCTCGAGTTCGTCAATCCGCTCGCGAGATATGGGAGTTTGAAGTTAAGGAATGGTTGAGAAACCATAAAAATTTTTGCAAGTCTGATACTCGAAACCAATAACTGGGATGGCCTAGGGGAAAAGTACAGACACCTTTGTAATCGGGCGAGTTTCTACTTTCAGGTGCAACTGGAATTTCTCGAGTTCGTCAATCCGTTCGCGAGATATGGGAGTTTGATGTTAGGGAATGGTTGAGAAACCATCAAAATTTTCGCTGGTCTGATACTCGAAACCAATAAGTGGAATGGCCTAGGGGAAAAGTACACACACCCTTGTAATCGTGCGAGGTTTCTACTTTCAGGTGCGACAGGAATTTTTCGAGTTCGTCAATCCGTTCGCGAGATATGGGAGTTTGAAGTTAAGGAATGATTGAGAAACCATCAAAATTTTCGCAAGTCTGATACTCGAAACCAATAACTACAATGGCCTAGGGAAAAATATACATACCGTTGTAATCGGGCTGGTTTCTTGTTTCTGATGCAACAGGAATTTCTCGAGTTCATCAATCCGTTCGCGAGATATGGGAGTTTGAAGTTAAGGAATGGTTGAGAAACCATCACAATTTTCGCAAGTCTGATACTCGAAACCAATAACTACAATGGCCTAGGGCAAAAAAACACATACCGTTGTAATCGGGCGGGTTTCTACTTTCAGATGCAATAGGAAATTCTCGAGTTCGTCAATCTGTTCGCGAGATATGAAAGTTTGAAGTTAAGGAATGGTTGAGAAACCATCAAAATTTTCGCAATTCTGATGCTAGAAACGAATAACTACAATGGCCTAGGGGAAAAGTACACGCACCATTGTAATCGAGCGAGTTTCTGCTTCCACATGCAGCAGGAATTTCTCGAGTTCGTCAATCCGTTCGCGAGATATGGGAGTTTGAATTTAAGGAATGGTTGAGAAACCATCACAATTTTCGCAAGTCTGATACTCGAAACCAATAACTACAAATGCCTAGGGGAAAAATACACATACCGTTGTAATCGGGCGAGATTCTACTTTTACGTGCAACAGGAATTTCTCGAGTTCGTCAATCCGTTCGCGAGATATGGGAGTTTGAAGTTAAGGAATGTTTGAGGAACCATCAAAATTTTCGCAATTCTGATGCTAGAAACGAATAACTGGAATGGTCTAGGGTTAAAGTACACGCACCATTGTAATCGGGCGAGTTTCTACTTCCACATGCAATAGGAATTTCTCGAGTTCGTCAATGCGTTCGCGCGATATGGGAGGTTGAAGTTAAGGAATGGTTGCGAAACCATCAAAATTTTCGCAATTCTGATGCTAGAAACGAATAACTGGAATGGCCTAGGGGAAAAGCATACACACCGTTGTAATCGGGCGAGTTTCTACTTCCACATGCAACAGGAATTTCTCGAGTTCGTCAATCCTTTCGCGAGATATGGGAGTTTGAAGTTAAGGAAAGGTTGAGAAACCACCAAAATTTTCGCAATTCTGATGCTAGAAACGAATAACTGGAATGGCCTAGGGGAAAAGTACACACACCATTGTAATCGGTCGAGTTTCTACTTCCACATGCAACAGGAATTTCTCGAGTTCGTCAATCCGTTCGCCGAGATATGGGAGTTTGAAGTTAAGGAATGGTTGAGAAACCATCAAAATTTTCGCAAGTCTGATACTCGAAACCAATAACTACAAAGGCCTAGGGGGAAAACACACATACAGTTGTAATCGGGCGAGATTCTACTTTCAGGTGCAACAGGAATTTCTCGAGTTCGTCAATCCGTTCGCGAGATGTGGGGGTTTGAAGTTAAGGAATGGTTGAGAAACCATCACAATTTTCGCAAGTCTGATACTTGAAACCAATAACTACAAATGCCCAGGGGAAAAATACACATACCGTTGTAATCGGGCGAGATTCTACTTTCACATGCAACAGGAATTTCTCGCGTTCGTCAATCCGTTCGCGAGATATGGGAGTTTGAAGTTACGGAATGGTTGAGTAATCATCAAAATTATCGCAAGTCTGATACTCGAATCCAATAACTACAATGGCCTAGGGCAAAAATACACATACCGTTGTAATCGGGCGCGTTTCTACTTTCAGATGCAACAGGAATTTCTCGAGTTCGGCAATCCGTTCGCGAGATATGGGAGGTTGAAGTTAAGGAATGGATGCGAAACCATCAAAATTTTCGCTGGTCTGATAGTCGAAACCAATAACTGGAATGGCCTAGGGGAAAGGTACACACACCATTGTACTCGGGCGAGTTTCTGCTTTCAGATGCAACAGGAATTTCTCGAGTTCGTCAATCCGTTCGCGAGATATGGGAGTTTGAAGTTAAGGAATGGTTGAGAAGCTATCAAAATTTTCGCAAGTCTGATACACGAAACCATTAACTACAAAGGCCTAGGTGAAAAACGCACATATCTTTGTAATCGGGCGAGTTTCCACTTTCAGATGCAACAGGAATTTCTCGAGTTCGTCATTCCGTTCGCGAGATATGGGAGTTTGAAGTTGAGGAATGGTTGAGAAACCATCAAAATTTTCGCAATTCTGACGCTAGAAACCAATAACTACAATGCCCTAGGGGAAAATACACACACCACTGTAATCGGGCGAGTTTCTGCTTCCAGGTGCAACAGGAATTTCTCGAGTTCGTCAATCCGTTCGCGAGATATGGGAGCTTGAACTTAAGGAATGGTTGAGAAACGATCAAAATTTTCGCAATTCTGATACTCGAAACCAATAAGTGGAATGGCCTAGGGGGAAAGTACACACACCCTTGTAATCGTGCGAGTTTCTACTTTCAGATGCAACATGAATTTCTCGAGTTCGTCATTCCGTTCGCGAGATATGGGAGTTTGAATTTAAGGAATGGTTGAGCAACCATCAAAATTTTCGCAAGTCTGATACTCGAAACCAATAACTACAAAGGCCTAGGTGAAAAACGCACATATCTTTCTAATCGGGCGAGTTTCTACTTTCAGATGCAACAGGAATTTCTCGAGTTCGTCATTCCGTTCGCGAGATATGGAAGTTTGAAGTTAAGGAATGGTTGAGAAACTATCAAAATTCTCGCAAATCTGATACTCGAAACCAGTAACTACAAAGGCCTAGGGGGAAAACACACATATCTTTGTAATCGGGCGAGATTCTACTTTCAGGTGCAACAGGAATTTCTCGAGTTCGTCAATCCTTTCGCGAGATATGGAAGTTTGAAGTTAAGGAATGGTTGAGAAACCATCAATATTTTTGCAAGTCTGATACTCGAAACAAATAACTGGAATGGCCTGGGGGAAAAGTACAGACACCATTGTAATCGGGGGAGTTTCTACTTTCAGATGCAGCAGGAATTTCTCGAGTGCGTCAACCCGTTCGCGAGATATAGGTGTTTGAAGTTAAGGAATGGTTGAGAAACCATCAAAATTTTCGCAAGTCTGATACTCGAAGCCAATAACTACAAAGGCCTAGGGGGAAAACACACATATCTTTGTAATCGGGCGAGTTTCTACTTTCAGGTGCGACAGGAATTTTTCGAGTTCGTGAATCCGTTCGCGAGATATGGGAGTTTGAAGTTAAGGAATGGTTGAGAAACCATCAAAATTTTCGCAAGTCTGATACTCGAAACCAATAACTACAATGGCCTAGGGGAAAAATATTCATACCGTTGTAATCGGGCTGGTTTCTTGTTTCTGATGCAACAGGAATTTCTCGAGTTCATCAATCCGTTCGCGAGATATGGGAGTTTGAAGTTAAGGAATGGTTGAGAAACCATCACAATTTTCGCAAGTCTGATACTCGAAACCAATAACTACAATGGCCTAGGGCAAAAATACACATACCGTTGTAATCGGGCGGGTTTCTACTTTCAGATGCAATAGGAAATTCTCGAGTTCGTCAATCTGTTCGCGAGATATGAAAGTTTGAAGTTAAGGAATGGTTGAGGAACCATCAAAATTTTCGCAATTCTGATGCTAGAAACGAATAACTACAATGGCCTAGGGGAAAAGCACACGCACCATTGTAATCGAGCGAGTTTCTGCTTCCACATGCAGCAGGAATTTCTCGAGTTCGTCAATCCGTTCGCGAGATGTGGGAGTTTGAATTTAAGGAATGGTTGAGAAACCATCACAATTTTCGCAAGTCTGATACTCGAAACCAATAACTACAAATGCCTAGGGGAAAAATACACATACCGTTGTAATCGGGCGAGATTCTACTTTTACGTGCAACAGGAATTTCTCGAGTTCGTCAATCCGTTCGCGAGATATGGGAGTTTGAAGTTAAGGAATGGTTGAGGAACCATCAAAATTTTCGCAATTCTGATGCTAGAAACGAATAACTGGAATGGTCTAGGTTTAAAGTACACGCACCATTGTAATCGGGCGAGTTTCTACTTCCACATGCAACAGGAATTTCTCGAGTTCGTCAATCCGTTCGCGAGATATGGGAGTTTGAAATTAAGGAATGGTTGAGAAACAATCAAAATTTTCGCAAGTCTGATACTCGAAACCAATAACTACAATGGCCTAGGGGAAAAATACACATACCATTGTAATCGGGCGAGTTTCTACTTTCAGATGCAACAGGAATTTCTCGAGTTCGTCAATCCGTTCGCGAGATATGGGAGTTTGAAGTTAAAGAATGGTTGTGAAACCATCACAATTTTCGCAAGTCTGATACTCGAAACCAATAACTACAAATGCCTAGGGGAAAAATACACATACCGTTGTAATTGGGCGAGATTCTACTTTTACGTGCAACAGGAATTTCTCGAGTTCGTCAATCCGTTCGCGAGACATGGGAGTTTGAAGTTAAGGAATGGTTGAGAAACCATCAAAATTTTCGCAATTCCGATGCTAGAAACGAATAACTGGAATGGCCTAGGGGAAAAGTATACACACCGTTGTAATCGGGCGAGTTTCTACTTCCACATGCAACAGGAATTTCTCGAGTTCGTCAATCCTTTCGCGAGATATGGGAGTTTGAAGTTAAGGAAAGGTTGAGAAACCACCAAAATTTTCGCAATTCTGATGCTAGAAACGAATAACTGGAATGGCCTAGGGGAAAAGTATACACACCGTTGTAATCGGGCGAGTTTCTACTTCCACATGCAACAGGAATTTCTCGAGTTCGTCAATCCTTTCGCGAGATATGGGAGTTTGAAGTTAAGGAAAGGTTGAGAAACCACCAAAATTTTCGCAATTCTGATACTCGAAACCATTAAGTGGAATGGCCTAGGGGAAAAGTACACACACCCTTGTAATCGTGCGAGTTTCTACTTTCAGATGCAACATGAATTTCTCGAGTTCGTCATTCCGTTCGCGAGATATGGGAGTTTGAATTTAAGGAATGGTTGAGCAACCATCAAAATTTTCGCAAGTCTGATACTCGAAACCAATAACTACAAAGGCCTAGGTGAAAAACGCACATATCTTTCTAATCGGGCGAGTTTCTACTTTCAGATGCAACAGGAATTTCTCGAGTTCGTCAATCCGTTCGCCGAGATATGGGAGTTTGAAGTTAAGGAATGGTTGAGAAACCATCAAAATTTTCGCAAGTCTGATACTCGAAACCAATAACTACAAAGGCCTAGGGGGAAAACACACATACAGTTGTAATCGGGCGAGATTCTACTTTCAGGTGCAACAGAAATTTCTCGAGTTCGTCAATCCGTTCGCGAGATGTGGGGGTTTGAAGTTAAGGAATGGTTGAGAAACCATCACAATTTTCGCAAGTCTGATACTTGAAACAAATAACTACAAATGCCCAGGGGAAAAATACACATACCGTTGTAATCGGGCGAGATTCTACTTTCACATGCAACAGGAATTTCTCGCGTTCGTCAATCCGTTCGCGAGATATGGGAGTTTGAAGTTACGGAATGGTTGAGTAATCATCAAAATTATCGCAAGTCTGATACTCGAATCCAATAACTACAATGGCCTAGGGCAAAAATACACATACCGTTGTAATCGGGCGCGTTTCTACTTTCAGATGCAACAGGAATTTCTCGAGTTCGTCAATCGGTCAGCGAGATATGGGAGTTTGAAGTTAAGGAGTGGTTGAGAAACCAACAAAATTTTTGCTGGTCTGATACTCGAAACCAACAATTGGAATGGCCTAGGGGAAAAGCACACACACCGTTGTAATCGGGCGAGTTTCTGCTCTCAGATGCAATAGGAAATTCTCGAGTTCGTCAATCCGTTCGCGAGATATGGAAGTTTGAAGTTAAGGAATGCTTGAGAAACCATCAAAATTTTCGCTGGTCTGATACTCGAAACCAACAACTGGAATGGCCTAGGGGAAAAGCACACACACCTTTGTAATCGGGCGAGTTTCTGCTTTCAGATGCAATAGAAAATTCTCGAGTTCGTCAATCCGTTCGCGAGATATGGGAGTTTGAAGTTAAGGAATGGTTGAGAAACCATCGAAATTTTCGCAAGTCTGATACCCGAAACCATTAACTACAAAGGCCTAGGGGAAAAATACACATACCGTTGCAATCGGACGAGTTTCTACTTCCACATGCAACAGGAATTTCTCGAGTTCGTCAATCCGTTCGCGAGAAATGGGAGTTTGAAGTTAAGGAATTGTTGAGAAACCATCAAAATTTTCGCAAGTCTGATGCTAGAAACGAATAACTGGAATGGCCTAGGGGAGAAGTACACACACCATTGTAATCGGGCGTGTTTCTACTTTCAGGTGCAACAGGAATTTCTCGAGTTCGTCAATCGGTTCGCGAGATATGGGAGTTTGAAGTTAAGGAATGGTTGAGAAACCATCAAAGTTTTCGCAAGTCTGATTCTCGAATCTAATAACTACTATGGCCTAGGGCCAAAATACACATACCGTTGTAATCGGGCTAGTTACTGCTTTCAGATGCAATAGGAAATTCTCGAGTTCGTCAATCCGATCCCGAGATATGGAAGTTTGAAGTTAAGGTATGGTTGAGAAACGATCAAAATTTTCGCAAGTCTGATACTCGAAACGTAATCGGGCGAGATTCTACTTTCAGATGCAACAGGAATTTCTCGAGTTCGTCAATCCGTTCGCGAGAAATGGGGGTCTGAAGTTAAGGAATGGTTGAGAAACCATCAAAATTTTCGCAAGTCTGATACTCGAAACCAATAACTACAAATGCCTAGGGGAAAAATACACATACAGTTGTAAACGGGCGAGATTCTGCTTTCACATGCAACAGGAATTTCTCGATTTCGTCAATACGTTCGCGAGATATGGGAGTTTGAAGTTAAGGAATGGTTGAGAAACCATCAAAATTTTCTCTGGTCTGATACTCGAAACCAATAACTGGAATGGCCTCGGGGAAAAGTACACGCACCATTGTATTCGGACGAGTTTCTGCTTTCAGATGCAATAGGAATTTCTCGAGTTCGCCAATCCGTTCGCGAGATATGGGAGTTTGAAGTTAAGGAATGGTTGAGAAACCATCAAACTTTTCGCAATTCTGATGCTAGAAACGAATAACTGGAATGGCCTAGGGGAAAAGTACACACACCATTGTAATCGGGCGAGTTTCTTCTTTCAGATGCAACAGGAATTTCTCGAGTTCGTCAATCCGTTCGCGAGATATGGGAGTTTGAAGTTAAGGAATGGTTGAGAAAGCATCAAAATTTTCGCTGGTCTGATACTCGAAACCAATAACTGGATTGGCCTAGGGGAATAGTACACACACCATTGTATTCGGGCGAGTTTCTGCTTTCAGATGCAATAGGAATTTCTCGAGTTCGTCAATCCGTTCGCGAGATATGGGAGTTTGAAGTTAAGGAATGGTTGAGAAACCATCAACATTTTCGCAATTCTGATGCTAGAAACGAATAACTGGAATGGCCTAGGGGAGAAGTACACACACCATTGTAATCGGGCGTGTTTCTACTTTCAGGTGCAACAGGAATTTCTCGAGTTCGTCAATCCGTTCGCGAGATATGGGAGTTTGAAGTTAAGGAATGGTTGAGAAACCATCAAAATTTTCGCAATTCTGATACTCGAAACCAGTAACTACAAATGCCTAGGGGAAAAATACACTTACCGTTGTAATCGGGCGAGTTTCTACTTTTAGATGCAACAGGAATTTCTCGAGTTCGTCAATCTTTTCGCGAGATATGGGAGTTTGAAGTTAAGGAATGCTTGAGACACCATCAAAATTTTCGCAAGTCTGATACTCGAAACCAATATCTACATTTGCCTAGGGGGAAAACACACATACCTTTGTAATCGGGCGAGTTTCTGCTTTCAGATGCAATAGGAAATTCTCGAGTTCGCCAATCCGTTCGCGAGATATGGGAGTGTGAAGTTAAGGAATGGTTGAGAAACCAACAAAATTTTCGCAAGTCTGATACTCGAAACCAATAACTACAAAGGCCTAGGGGAAAAATACACATACCGTTGTAATCGGGCGACTTTCTACTTCCACATGTAACAGGAGTTTCTCGAGATCGTCAATCCGTTCGCGAGATATGGGAGTTTGCAGTTAAGGAATGGTTGAGAAACCATCAAAATTTTCGCTGGTCTGATACTCGAAACCAATAACTGGATTGGCCTAGGGGAAAAGTACACACACCATTGTATTCGGACGAGTTTCTGCTTTCAGATGCAATAGGAATTTCTCGTGTTCGCCAATCCGTTCGCGAGATATGGGAGTTTGAAGTTAAGGAATGGTTGAGAAACCATCAAAATTTTCGCAATTCTGATGCTAGAAACGAATACCTGGAATGGCCGAGGGGAAAAGTACACACACCATTGTAATCGGGCGAGTTTCTACTTTCAGATGCAACAGGAATTTCTCGAGTTCGTCAATCCGTTCGCGAGATATGGGAGTTTGAAGTTAAGGAATGGTTGAGAAACCATCAAAATTTTCGCAAGTCAGATACTCGAAACCAATAACTACAAATGCCTAGGGGAAAAATACACTTACCGTTGTAATCGGGCGAGTTTCTACTTTCAGATGCAACAGGAATTTCTCGAGTTCGTCAATCCGTTCGCGAGATATGGGAGTTTGAAGTAAAGGAATGGTTGAGACACCATCAAAATTTTCGCAAGTCTGATACTCGAAACCCATAAATACAAAGGCCTTGGGTGGAAACACACACACCATTGTATTCGGGCGAGTTTCTGCTTTCAGATGCAATAGGAATTTCTCGAGTTCGTCAATCCGTTCGCGAGATATGGGAGTTTGAAGTTAAGGAATGGTTGAGAAACCGTCAAAATTTTCGCAAGTCTTATACTCGAAACCAATAACTACAAAGGCCTAGGGGGAAAACACACATATCTTTGTAATCGGGCGTGTTTCTACTTTCAGGTGCAACAGGAATTTCTCGAGTTCGTCAATCCGTTCGCGAGATATGGGAGTTTGAAGTTAAGGAATGGTTGAGAAACCAACAAAATTTTCGCAAGTCTGATACTCGAAACCAATAACTACAAAGGCCCAGGGGGAAAAATACACATACCGTTGTAATCGGGCGAGTTTCTACTTCCACATGTAACAGGAATTTCTCGAGTTCGTCAATCCGTTCGCGAGATATGGGAGTTTGAAGTTAAGGAATGGTTGAGAAACCATCAAAATTTTCGCTGGTCTGATACTCGAAACCAATAACTACAAAGGCCTAGGGGGAAAACACACATATCTTTGTAATCGGGCGTGTTTCTACTTTCAGGTGCAACAGGAATTTCTCGAGTTCGTCAATCCGTTCGCGAGATATGGGAGTTTGAAGTTAAGGAATGGTTGAGAAACCATCAAAATTTTCGCAAGTCTGATACTCGAAACCAATAACTACAATGGCCTAGGGCAAAAATACACATACCGTTGTAATCGGGCGAGTTTCTTCTTTCAGATGCAATGGCACATTCTCGAGTTCGTCAATACGTTCGCGAGATATGGGAGTTTGAAGTGAAGGAATGGTTGAGAAACCATCAAACATTTTCGCAAGTCTGATACTCGAAACCAATAACTACAATGGCCTAGGGCAAAAAATACACATACCGTTGTAATCGGGCGAGTTTCTGCTTCCAGGTACAATAGGAAATTCTCGAGTTCGTCAATGCGTTCGCGAGATATGGGAGTTTGAAGTTAAGGAATGCTTGAGAAACCAACAAAATGTTTGCTGGTCTGATACTCGAAACCAACAATTGGAATGGCCTAGGGGAAAAGCACACACACCGTTGTAATCGGGCGAGTTCTCTGCTTTCAGATGCAATAGGAAAATTCTCGAGTTCGTCAATCCGTTCGCGAGATATGGGAGTTTGAAATTAAGGAATGGTTGAGAAACCATCGAAATTTTCGCAAGTCTGATACTCGAAACCAATAACCACTATGGCTTAGGGCAAAAATACACATACCGTTGTAATCGGGCGGGTTTCTACTTTCAGATGCAACAGTAATTTCTCGAGTTCGTCAATCCGTCAGCGAGATATGGGAGTTTGAAGTTAAGGAGTGGTTGAGAAACCATCATAATTTTCGCAAATCTGATACTCGAAACCAATAACTACTATGGCCTAGGGCAAAAATAACACATACCGTTGTAATCGGGCGAGTTTCTGCTTTCAGATGCAGTAGGAAATTCTCGAGGTTCGGTCAATCCCGTTCGCGAGATATGAAAGTTTGAAGTTAAGGAATGCTTGAGAAACCAACAAAATTTTTGCTGGTCTGATACTCGAAACCAACAATTGGAATGGCCTAGGGGAAAAGCACACACACCGTTGTAATCGGGCGAGTTTCTGCTTTTCAGATGCAATAGGAAATTCTCGAGTTCGTCAATCCGTTCGCGAGATATGGGAGTTTGAAGTTAAGGAATGGTTGAGAAACCATACCGTTGTAATCGGGCCGAGTTTCTGCTCTCAGATGCAATAGGAAATTCTCGAGTTCGTCAATCCGTTCGCGAGATATGGAAGTTTGAAGTTAAGGAATGCTTGAGAAACCATCAAAATTTTCGCTGGTCTGATACTCGAAACCAACAACTGGAATGGCCTAGGGGAAAAGCACACACACCTTTGTAATCGGGCGAGTTTCTGCTTTCAGATGCAATAGAAAATTCTCGAGTTCGTCAATCCGTTCGCGAGATATGGGAGTTTGAAGTTAAGGAATGGTTGAGAAACCATCGAAATTTTCGCAAGTCTGATACCGAAACCATTAACTACAAAGGCCTAGGGGAAAAATACACATACCGTTGCAATCGGACGAGTTTCTACTTCCACATGCAACAGGAATTTCTCGAGTTCGTCAATCCGTTAGCGAGAAATGGGAGTTTGAAGTTAAGGAATTGTTGAGAAACCATCAAAATTTCGCAAGTCCTGATACTCGAAACCAATAACTACAAAGAGCCTAGGGGGAAAACACACATACAGTTGTAATCGGGCGAGATTCTACTTTCAGGTGCAACAGGAATTTCTCGAGTTCGTCAATCCGTTCGCGAGATGTGGGGGTTTGAAGTTAAGGAATGGTTGAGAAACCATCACAATTTTCGCAAGCCTGATACTTGAAACCAATAACTACAAATGCCCAGGGGGAAAAATACACATACCGTTGTAGATCGGGCGAGATTCTACTTTCACATGCAACAGGAATTTCTCGCGTTCGTCAATCCGGTTCGCGAGATATGGGAGTTTGAAGTTACGGAATGGTTGAGAAATCATCAAAATTATCGCAAGTCTGATACTCGAATCCAATAACTACAATGGCCTAGGGCAAAAATACACATACCGTTGTAATCGGGCGCGTTTCTACTTTCAGATGCAACAGGAATTTCTCGAGTTCGTCAATCGGTCAGCGAGATATGGGAGTTTGAAGTTAAGGAGTGGTTGAGAAACCATCACAATTTTCGCAAGTCTGATACTCGAAACCAATAACTACTATGGCCTAGGGCAAAAAATACACTACCGTTGTAAATCGGGCGAGTTTCTGCTTTCAGATGCAATAGGAAATTCTCGAGTTCGTTAATCCCGTTCCGCGAGATATGAAAGTTTGAAGTTAAGGAATGCTTGAGAAACCAACAAAATTTTTGCTGGTCTGATACTCGAAACCAACAATTGGAATGGCCTAGGGGAAAAGCACACACACCGTTGTAATCGGGCGAGTTTCTGCTTTCAGATGCAATAGGGAAATTCTCGAGTTCGTCAATCCCGTTCGCGAGATATGGGAGTTTTGAAATTAAGGAATGGTTGAGAAACCAATCGAAATTTTCGCAAGTCTGATAGCTCGAAACCAATAACCACTATGGCTTAGGGCAAAAATACACATACCGTTGTAATCGGGCGGGTTTCTACTTTCAGATGCAACAGTAATTTCTCGAGTTCGTCAATCCGTCAGCGAGATATGGGAGTTTGAAGTTAAGGAGTGGTTGAGAAACCATCATAATTTTTCGCAAATCTGATACTCGAAACCAATAACTACTATGGCCTAGGGGCAAAAATACACATACCGTTGTAATCGGGCGAGTTTCTGCTTTCAGATGCAGTAGGAAATTCTCCGAGTTCGTCAATCCGATCCCGAGATATGGAAGTTTGAAGTTAAGGTATGGTTGAGAAACGATCAAAATTTTCGCAAGTCTGATACTCGAAACCAATAACTACAATGGCCTAGGGCAAAAAATACACATACCGTTGTAATCGGGCGAGATTCTACTTTCAGATGCAACAGGCGAATTTCTCGAGTTCGTCAATCCGTTCGCGAGAAATGGGGGTCTGAAGTTAAGGAATGGTTGAGAAACCATCAAAATTTTCGCAAGTCTGATACTCGAAACCAATAACTACAAATCCCTAGGGGAAAAATACACATACAGTTGTAAACGGGCGAGATTCTGCTTTCACATGCAACAGGAATTTCTCGATTTCGTCAATACGTTCGCGAGATATGGGAGTTTGAAGTTAAGGAATGGTTGAGAAACCATCAAAATTTTCTCTGGTCTGATACTCGAAACCAATAACTGGAATGGCCTCGGGGAAAAGTACACACACCATTGTATTCGGACGAGTTTCTGCTTTCAGATGCAATAGGAATTTCTCGAGTTCGCCAATCCGTTCGCGAGATATGGGAGTTTGAAGTTAAGGAATGGTTGAGAAACGCATCAAACTTTTCGCAATTCTGATGCTAGAAACGAATAACTGGAATGGCCTAGGGGGAAAAGTACACACACCATTGTAATCGGGCGAGTTTCTTCTTTCAGATGCAACAGGAATTTCTCGAGTTCGTCAATCCGTTCGCGAGATATGGGAGTTTGAAGTTAAGGAATGGTTGAGAAAGCATCAAAATTTTCGCTGGTCTGATACTCGAAACCAATAACTGGATTGGCCTAGGGGAATAGTACACACTACCATTGTATTCGGGCGAGTTTCTGCTTTCAGATGCAACAGGGAATTTCTCGAGTTCGTCAATCCGTTCGCGAGATATGGGAGTTTGAAGTTAAGGAATGGTTGAGAAACCATCAACATTTTCGCAATTCTGATGCTTAGAAACGAATAACTGGGAATGGCCTAGGGGGAGAAGTACACACACCATTGTAATCGGGCGTGTTTCTACTTTCAGGTGCAACAGGAATTTCTCGAGTTCGTCAATCCGTTCGCGAGATATGGGAGTTTGAAGTTAAGGGAATGGTTGAGAAACCATCAAAATTTTCGCAATTCTGATACTCGAAACACAGTAACTACAAATGCCTAGGGGAAAAATACACTTACCGTTGTAATCGGGCGAGTTTCTACTTTTAGATGCAACAGGAATTTCTCGAGTTCGTCAATCTTTTCGCGAGATATGCGAGTTTGAAGTTAAGGAATGCTTGAGACACCATCAAAATTTTCGCAAGTCTGATACTCGAAAACCAATATCTACATTTGCCTAGGGGGAAAACACACATACCTTTGTAATCGGGCGAGTTTCTGCTTTCAGATGCAATAGGAAATTCTCGAGTTCGCCAATCCGTTCGCGAGATATGGGAGTGTGAAGTTAAGGAATGGTTGAGAAACCAACAAAATTTTCGCAAGTCTGATACTCGAAACCAATAACTACAAAGGCCTAGTGGGGAAAAATACACATACCGTTGTAATCGGGCGAGTTTCTACTTCCACATGTAACAGGAGTTTCTCGAGATCGTCAATCCGTTCGCGAGATATGGGAGTTTGAAGTTAAGGAATGGTTGAGAAACCATCAAAAATTTTCGCTGGTCTGATACTCGAAACCAATAACTGGATTGGCCTAGGGGAAAAGTACACACACCATTGTATTCGGACGAGTTTCTGCTTTCAGATGCAATAGGAATTTCTCGTGTTCGCCAATCCGTTCGCGAGATATGGGAGTTTGAAGTTAAGGAATGGTTGAGAAACCATCAAAATTTTCGCAATTCTGATGCTAGAAACGAATACCTGGAATGGCCGAGGGGAAAAGTACACACACCATTGTAATCGGGCGAGTTTCTACTTTCAGATGCAACAGGAATTTCTCGAGTTCGTCAATCCGTTCGCGAGATATGGGAGTTTGAAGTTAAGGAATGGTTGAGAAACCATCAAAATTTTCGCAAGTCTGATACTCGAAACCAATAACTACAAAGGCCTAGGGGGAAAACACACATATCTTTGTAATCGGGCGTGTTTCTACTTTCAGGTGCAACAGGAATTTCTCGAGTTCGTCAATCCGTTCGCGAGATATGGGAGTTTGAAGTTAAGGAATGGTTGAGAAACCATCACAATTTTCGCAAGTCTGATACTCGAAACCAATCAACAATATGGCCTAGGGCAAGAATACACATACCGTTGTAATCGGGCGAGTTTCTGCTTTCAGATGCAATAGCACATTCTCGAGTTCGTCAATACGTTCGCGAGATATGGGAGTTTGAAGTTAAGAAATGATTGAGAAACCATCAAAATTTTCGCTGGTCTGATACTCGCAACCAATAACTGGAATGGCCTAGGGGAAAAGTACACATACCATTGTAATCGGGCGAGTTTCTACTTTCAGATACAACAGGAATTTCTCGAGTTCGTCAATCCGTTCGCGAGAAATGGGGGTCTGAAGTTAAGGAATGGTTGAGAAACCATCAACATTTTCGCAAGTCTGATACTCGAAACCAATAACTACAAATGCCTAGGGGAAAAATACACATACCATTGTAAACGGGCGAGATTCTACTTTCACATGCAACAGGAATTTCTCGATTTCGTCAATACGTTCGCGAGATATGGGAGTTTGAAGTTAAGGAATGGTTGAGGAACCATCAAAGTTTTCGCAAGTCTGATTCTCGAATCTAATAACTACTATGGCCTAGGGCAAAAATACACATACCGTTGTAATCGGGCGAGTTTCTGCTTTCAGATGCAATAGGAAATTCTCGAGTTCGTCAATCCGATCCCGAGATATGGAAGTTTGAAGTTAAGGAATGGTTGAGAAACGATCAAAATTTTCGCAAGTCTGATACTCGAAGCCAATAACTACAATGGCCTAGGGGAAAAATACACATACCGTTGTAATCGGGCGAGTTTCTGCTTTCAGATGCAATAGCACATTCTCGAGTTCGTCAATACGTTCGCGAGATATGGGAGTTTGAAGTTAAGAAATGATTGAGAAACCATCAAAATTTTCGCTGGTCTGATACTCGAAACCAATAACTGGAATGGCCTAGGGGATAAGTACACACACCATTGTATTCGGACGAGTTTCTGCTTTCAGATGCAACAGGAATTTCTCGAGTTCGCCAATCCGTTCGCGAGATATGGGAGTTTGAAGTTAAGCAATGGTTGAGAAACCATCAAAATTTTCGCAATTCTGATGCTAGAAACGAATAACTGGAACGGCCTAGGGGAAAAGTACACACACCATTGTAATCGGGCGAGTTTCTACTTTCAGATGCAACAGGAATTTCTCGAGTTCGTCAATCCGTTCGCGAGATATGGGAGTTTGAAGTTAAGGAATGGTTGAGAAACCATCAAAATTTTCGCAATTCTGATACTCGAAACCAGTAACGACAAATGCCTAGGGGAAAAATACACTTACCGTTGTAATCGGGCGAGTTTCTACTTTTAGATGCAACAGGAATTTCTCGAGTTCATCAATCCGTTCGCGAGATATGGGAGTTTGAAGTTAAGGAATGCTTGAGACACCATCAAAATTTACGCAAGTCTTATACTCGAAACCAATATCTACATTTGCCTAGGGGGAAAACACACATATCTTTGTAATCGGGCGAGTTTCTGCTTTCAGATGCAATAGGAAATTCTCGAGTTCGCCAATCCGTTCGCGAGATATGGGAGTGTGAAGTTAAGGAATGGTTGAGAAACCAACAAAATTTTCGCAAGTCTGATACTCGAAACCAATAACTACAAAGGCCTAGGGGAAAAATACACATACCATTGTAAACGGGCGAGATTCTACTTTCACATGCAACAGGAATTTCTCGATTTCGTCAATACGTTCGCGAGATATGGGAGTTTGAAGTTAAGGAATGGTTGAGAAACCATCAAAATTTTCGCAAGTCTGATACTCGAAACCAATAACTACAAAGGCCTAGGGGGAAAACACACATATCTTTGTAATCGGGCGTGTTTCTACTTTCAGGTGCAACAGGAATTTCTCGAGTTCGTCAATCCGTTCGCGAGATATGGGAGTTTGAAGCTAAGGAATGGTTGAGAAATCATCACAATTTTCGCAAGTCTGATACTCGAAACCAATCACCAATATGGCCTAGGGCAAGAATACACATACCGTTGTAATCGGGCGAGTTTCTGCTTTCAGATGCAATAGCACATTCTCGAGTTCGTCAATACGTTCGCGAGATATGGGAGTTTGAAGTTAAGAAATGATTGAGAAACCATCAAAATTTTCGCAATTCTGATGCTAGAAACGAATAACTAGAATGGCCTAGGGGAAAAGTACACACACCATTGTAATCGGGCGAGTTTCTACTTTCAGATGCAACAGGAATTTCTCGAGTTCGTCAATCCGTTCGCGAGATATGGGAGTTTGAAGTTAAGGAATGGTTGAGAAACCATCAAAATTTTCGCAAGTCAGATACTCGAAACCAATAACTACAAATGCCTAGGGGAAAAAATACACATACCGTTGTAATCGGGCGAGTTTCTACTTTCAGATGCAACAGGAATTTCTCGAGTTCGTCAATCCGTTCGCGAGATATGGGAGTTTGAAGTAAAGGAATGGTTGAGACACCATCAAAATTTTCGCAAGTCTGATACTCGAAACCCATAAATACAAAGGCCTTGGGTGGAAACACACACACCATTGTATTCGGGCGAGTTTCTGCTTTCAGATGCAATAGGAATTTCTCGAGTTCGTCAATCCGTTCGCCAGATATGGGAGTTTGAAGTTAAGGAATGGTTGAGAAACCGTCAAAATTTTCGCAAGTCTTATACTCGAAACCAATAACTACAAAGGCCTAGGGGGAAAACACACATATCTTTGTAATCGGGCGTGTTTCTACTTTCAGGTGCAACAGGAATTTCTCGAGTTCGTCAATCCGTTCGCGAGATATGGGAGTTTGAAGTTAAGGAATGGTTGAGAAACCAACAAAATTTTCGCAAGTCTGATACTCGAAACCAATAACTACAAAGGCCCAGGGGAAAAATACACATACCGTTGTAATCGGGCGAGTTTCTACTTCCACATGTAACAGGAATTTCTCGAGTTCGTCAATCCGTTCGCGAGATATGGGAGTTTGAAGTTAAGGAATGGTTGAGAAACCATCAAAATTTTCGCTGGTCTGATACTCGAAACCAATAACTACAAAGGCCTAGGGGGAAAACACACATATCTTTGTAATCGGGCGTGTTTCTACTTTCAGGTGCAACAGGAATTTCTCGAGTTCGTCAATCCGTTCGCGAGATATGGGAGTTTGAAGTTAAGGAATGGTTGAGAAACCATCAAAATTTTCGCAAGTCTGATACTCGAAACCAATAACTACAATGGCCTAGGGCAAAAATACACATACCGTTGTAATCGGGCGAGTTTCTTCTTTCAGATGCAATGGCACATTCTCGAGTTCGTCAATACGTTCGCGAGATATGGGAGTTTGAAGTGAAGGAATGGTTGAGAAACCATCAAAATTTTCGCAAGTCTGATACTCGAAACCAATAACTACAATGGCCTAGGGCAAAAATACACATACCGTTGTAATCGGGCGAGTTTCTGCTTCCAGGTACAATAGGAAATTCTCGAGTTCGTCAATGCGTTCGCGAGATATGGGAGTTTGAAGTTAAGGAATGCTTGAGAAACCAACAAAATGTTTGCTGGTCTGATACTCGAAACCAACAATTGGAATGGCCTAGGGGAAAAGCACACACACCGTTGTAATCGGGCGAGTTTCTGCTTTCAGATGCAATAGGAAATTCTCGAGTTCGTCAATCCGTTCGCGAGATATGGGAGTTTGAAATTAAGGAATGGTTGAGAAACCATCGAAATTTTCGCAAGTCTGATACTCGAAACCAATAACCACTATGGCTTAGGGCAAAAATACACATACCGTTGTAATCGGGCGGGTTTCTACTTTCAGATGCAACAGTAATTTCTCGAGTTCGTCAATCCGTCAGCGAGATATGGGAGTTTGAAGTTAAGGAGTGGTTGAGAAACCATCATAATTTTCGCAAATCTGATACTCGAAACCAATAACTACTATGGCCTAGGGCAAAAATACACATACCGTTGTAATCGGGCGAGTTTCTGCTTTCAGATGCAGTAGGAAATTCTCGAGTTCGTCAATCCGTTCGCGAGATATGAAAGTTTGAAGTTAAGGAATACTTGAGAAACCAACAAAATTTTTGCTGGTCTGATACTCGAAACCAACAATTGGAATGGCCTAGGGGAAAAGCACACACACCGTTGTAATCGGGCGAGTTTCTGCTTTCAGATGCAATAGGAAATTCTCGAGTTCGTCAATCCGTTCGCGAGATATGGGAGTTTGAAGTTAAGGAATGGTTGAGAAACCATACCGTTGTAATCGGGCGAGTTTCTGCTCTCAGATGCAATAGGAAATTCTCGAGTTCGTCAATCCGTTCGCGAGATATGGAAGTTTGAAGTTAAGGAATGCTTGAGAAACCATCAAAATTTTCGCTGGTCTGATACTCGAAACCAACAACTGGAATGGCCTAGGGGAAAAGCACACACACCTTTGTAATCGCGCGAGTTTCTGCTTTCAGATGCAATAGAAAATTCTCGAGTTCGTCAATCCGTTCGCGAGATATGGGAGTTTGAAGTTAAGGAATGGTTGAGAAACCATCGAAATTTTCGCAAGTCTGATACCCGAAACCATTAACTACAAAGGCCTAGGGGAAAAATACACATACCGTTGCAATCGGACGAGTTTCTACTTCCACATGCAACAGGAATTTCTCGAGTTCGTCAATCCGTTCGCGAGAAATGGGAGTTTGAAGTTAAGGAATTGTTGAGAAACCATCAAAATTTTCGCAAGTCTGATACTCGAAACCAATAACTACAAAGGCCTAGGGGGAAAACACACATACAGTTGTAATCGGGCGAGATTCTACTTTCAGGTGCAACAGGAATTTCTCGAGTTCGTCAATCCGTTCCCGAGATGTGGGGGTTTGAAGTTAAGGAATGGTTGAGAAACCATCACAATTTTCGCAAGCCTGATACTTGAAACCAATAACTACAAATGCCCAGGGGAAAAATACACATACCGTTGTAATCGGGCGAGATTCTACTTTCACATGCAACAGGAATTTCTCGCGTTCGTCAATCCGTTCGCGAGATATGGGAGTTTGAAGTTACGGAATGGTTGAGAAATCATCAAAATTATCGCAAGTCTGATACTCGAATCCAATAACTACAATGGCCTAGGGCAAAAATACACATACCGTTGTAATCGGGCGCGTTTCTACTTTCAGATGCAACAGGAATTTCTCGAGTTCGTCAATCGGTCAGCGAGATATGGGAGTTTGAAGTTAAGGAGTGGTTGAGAAACCATCACAATTTTCGCAAGTCTGATACTCGAAACCAATAACTACTATGGCCTAGGGCAAAAATACACAACCGTTGTAATCGGGCGAGTTTCTGCTTTCAGATGCAATAGGAAATTCTCGAGTTCGTCAATCCGTTCGCGAGATATGAAAGTTTGAAGTTAAGGAATGCTTGAGAAACCAACAAAATTTTTGCTGGTCTTATACTCGAAACCAACAATTGGAATGGCCTAGGGGAAAAGCACACACACCGTTGTAATCGGGCGAGTTTCTGCTTTCAGATGCAATAGGAAATTCTCGAGTTCGTCAATCCGTTCGCGAGATATGGGAGTTTGAAATTAAGGAATGGTTGAGAAACCATCGAAATTTTCGCAAGTCTGATACTCGAAACCAATAACCACTATGGCTTAGGGCAAAAATACACATACCGTTGTAATCGGGCGGGTTTCTACTTTCAGATGCAACAGTAATTTCTCGAGTTCGTCAATCCGTCAGCGAGATATGGGAGTTTGAAGTTAAGGAGTGGTTGAGAAACCATCATAATTTTCGCAAATCTGATACTCGAAACCAATAACTACTATGGCCTAGGGCAAAAATACACATACCGTTGTAATCGGGCGAGTTTCTGCTTTCAGATGCAGTAGGAAATTCTCGAGTTCGTCAATCCGTTCGCGAGATATGAAAGTTTGAAGTTAAGGAATGCTTGAGAAACCAACAAAATTTTTGCTGGTCTGATACTCGAAACCAACAATTGGAATGGCCTAGGGGAAAAGCACACACACCGTTGTAATCGGGCGAGTTTCTGCTTTCAGATGCAATAGGAAATTCTCGAGTTCGTCAATCCGTTCGCGAAATATGGAAGTTTGAAGTTAAGGAATGCTTGAGAAACCATCAAAATTTTCGCTGGTCTGATACTCGAAACCAACAACTGGAATGGCCTAGGGGAAAAGCACACACACCTTTGTAATCGGGCGAGTTTCTGCTTTCAGATGCAATAGAAAATTCTCGAGTTCGTCAATTCGTTCGCGAGATATGGGAGTTTGAAGTTAAGGAATGGTTGAGAAACCATCGAAATTTTCGCAAGTCTGATACCCGAAACCATTAACTACAAAGGCCTAGGGGATAAATACACATACCGTTGCAATCGGACGAGTTTCTACTTCCACATGCAACAGGAATTTCTCGAGTTCGTCAATCCGTTCGCGAGAAATGGGAGTTTGAAGTTAAGGAATTGTTGAGAAGCCATCAAAATTTTCGCAAGTCTGATACTCGAAAGCAATAACTACAATGGCCTAGGGCAAAAATACACATACCGTTGTAATCGGGCGAGTTTCTGCTTTCAGATGCAGTAGGAAATTCTCGAGTTCGTCAATCCGTTCGCGAGATATGAAAGTTTGAAGTTAAGGAATGCTTGAGAAACCAACAAAATTTTTGCTGGTCTGATACACGAAACCAACAATTGGAATGGCCTAGGGGAAAAGCACACACACCGTTGTAATCGGGCGAGTTTCTGCTTTCAGATGCAATAGGAAATTCTCGAGTTCGTCAATCCGTTCGCGAAATATGGAAGTTTGAAGTTAAGGAATGCTTGAGAAACCATCAAAATTTTCGCTGGTCTGATACTCGAAACCAACAACTGGAATGGCCTAGGGGAAAAGCACACACACCTTTGTAATCGGGCGAGTTTCTGCTTTCAGATGCAATAGAAAATTCTCGAGTTCGTCAATCCGTTCGCGAGATATGGGAGTTTGAAGTTAAGGAATGGTTGAGAAACCATCGAAATTTTCGCAAGTCTGATACCCGAAACCATTAACTACAAAGGCCTAGGGGAAAAATACACATACCGTTGCAATCGGACGAGTTTCTACTTCCACATGCAACAGGAATTTCTCGAGTTCGTCAATCCGTTCGCGAGAAATGGGAGTTTGAAGTTAAGGAATTGTTGAGAAACCATCAAAATTTTCGCAAGTCTGATACTCGAAAGCAATAACTACAATGGCCTAGGGCAAAAATACACATACCGTTGTAATCGGGCGAGATTCTACTTTCAGATGCAACAGGAATTTCTCGAGTTCGTGAATCCGTTCGCGAGATATGGGAGTTTGAAGTAAAGGAATGGTTGAGACACCATCAAAATTTTCGCAAGTCTGATACTCGAAACCCATAACTACAAAGGCCTTGGGGGGAAACACACATATCTTTGTAATCGGGCGTGTTTCTACTTTCAGGTGCAACAGGAATTTCTCGAGTTCGTCAATCCGTTCGCGAGATATGGGAGTTTGAAGTTAAGGAATAGTTGAGAAACCATTAAAATTTTCGCAATTCTGATGCTAGAAACGAATAACTGGCATGGCCTAGGGGAAAAGTACACATACCGTTGTAATCGGGCGAGTTTCTACTTTCAGATGCAACAGGAATTTCTCGAGTTCGTCAATCCGTTCCCGAGATATGGGAGTTTGAAGTTAAGGAATGCTTGAGACACCATCAAAATTTTCGCAAGTCTGATACTCGAAACCAATATTTACAAAGGCCTAGGGGGAAAACACACATATCTTTGTAATCAGGCGAGTTTCTGCTTTCAGATGCAATAGGAAATTCTCGAGTTCGCCAATCCGTTCGCGAGATATGGGAGTGTGAAGTTAAGGAATGGTTGAGAAACCAACAAAATTTTCGCAAGTCTGATACTCGAAACCAATAACTACAAAGGCCTAGGGCAAAAATACACATACCGTTGTAATCGGGCGAGTTTCTGCTTTCAGATGCAACAGGAAATTCTCGAGTTCGTCAATCCGTTCGCGAGATATGGAAGTTTGAAGTTAAGAAATGATTGAGAAACCATCAAAATTTTCGCTGGTCTGATACTCGAAACCAATAACTGGAATGGCCTAGGGGAAAAGTACACATACCATTGTAATCGGGCGAGTTTCTACTTTCAGATACAACAGGAATTTCTCGAGTTCGTCAATCCGTTCGCGAGAAATGGGGGTCTGAAGTTAAGGAATGGTCGAGAAACCATCAAAATTTTCGCAAGTCTGATACTCGAAACCAATAACTACAAATGCCTAGGGGAAAAATACACATACCGTTGTAAACGGGCGAGATTCTGCTTTCACATGCAACAGGAATTTCTCGATTTCGTCAATACGTTCGCGAGATATGGGAGTTTGAAGTTAAGGAATGGTTGAGAAACCATCATAATTTTCTCTGGTCTGATACTCGAAACCAATAACTGGAATGGCCTAGGGGAAAAGTACACACACCATTGTATTCGGACGAGTTTCTGCTTTCAGATGCAATAGGAATTTCTCGAGTTCGCCAATCCGTTCGCGAGATATGGGAGTTTGAAGTTAAGGAATGGTTGAGAAACCATCAACATTTTCGCAATTCTGATGCTAGAAACGGATAACTGGAATGGCCTAGGGGAGAAGTACACACACCATTGTAATCGGTCGTGTTTCTACTTTCAGGTGCAACAGGAATTTCTCGAGTTCGTCAATCCGTTCGCGAGATATGGGAGTTAGAAGTTAAGGAATGGTTGAGAAACCATCAAAATTTTCGCAAGTCTGATACGCGAAACCAATAACTACAAAGGCCTAGGGGAAAATACACATACCGTTGTAATCGGGCGAGTTTCTACTTCCATATGTAACAGGAATTTCTCGTGTTCGTCAATGCGTTCGCGAGATATGGAAGTTTGAAGTTAAGAAATGATTGAGAAACCATCAAAATTTTCGCTGGTCTGATACTCGAAACCAATAACTGGAATGGCCTAGGGGAAAAGTACACATACCATTGTAATCGGGCGAGTTTCTACTTTCAGATACAACAGGAATTTCTCGAGTTCGTCAATCCGTTCGCGAGAAATGGGGGTCTGAAGTTAAGGAATGGTTGAGAAACCATCAAAATTTTCGCAAGTCTGATACTCGAAACCAATAACTACAAATACCTAGGGGAAAAATACACATACCGTTGTAAACGGGCGAGATTCTGCTTTCACATGCAACAGGAATTTCTCGATTTCGTCAATACGTTCGCGAGATATGGGAGTTTGAAGTTAAGGAATGGTTGAGAAACCATCAAAATTTTCTCTGGTCTGATACTCGAAACCAATAACTGGAATGGCCTAGGGGAAAAGTACACACACCATTGTATTCGGACGAGTTTCTGCTTTCAGATGCAATAGGAATTTCTCGAGTTCGCCAATCCGTTCGCGAGATATGGGAGTTTGAAGTTAAGGAATGGTTGAGAAACCATCAACATTTTCGCAATTCTGATGCTAGAAACGGATAACTGGAATGGCCTAGGGGAGAAGTACACACACCATTGTAATCGGGCGTGTTTCTACTTTCAGGTGCAACAGGAATTTCTCGAGTTCGTCAATCCGCTCGCGAGATATGGGAGTTAGAAGTTAAGGAATGGTTGAGAAACCATCAAAATTTTCGCAAGTCTGATACTCGAAACCAATAACTACAAAGGCCTAGGGGAGAATACACATACCGTTGTAATCGGGCGAGATTCTACTTCCATATGTAACAGGAATTTCTCGTGTTCGTCAATGCGTTCGCGAGATATGGGAGTTTGAAGTTAAGGAATGGTTGAGAAACCATCAGAATTTTCGCTGGTTTGATACTCGAAACCAATAACTGGATTGGCCTAGGGGAAAAGTACACACACCATTGTATTCGGACGAGTTTCTGCTTTCAGATGCAATAGGAATTTCTCGAGTTCGCCAATCCGTTCGCGAGATATGGGAGTTTGAAGTTAAGGAATGGTTGAGAAACCATCAAAATTTTCGCAATTCTGATGCTAGAAATGAATACCTGGAATGGCCTAGGGGAAAAGTACACACACCATTGTAATCGGGCGAGTTTCTACTTTCACATGCAACAGGAATTTCTCGAGTTCGTCAATCCGTTCGCGAGATATGGGAGTTTGAAGTTAAGGAATGGTTGAGAAACCATCAAAATTTTCGCAATTCTGATGCTAGAAACGAATAACTGGAATGGCCTAGGGGAGAAGTACACACACCTTTGTAATCGGGCGTGTTTCTACTTTCAGGTGCAACAGGAATTTCTCGAGTTCGTCAATCGGTTCGCGAGATATGGGAGTTTGAAGTTAAGGAATGGTTGAGAAACCATCAAAGTTTTCGCAAGTTTGATTCTCGAATCTAATAACTACTATGGCCTAGGGCAAAAATACACATACCGTTGTAATCGGGGCTAGTTACTGCTTTCAGATGCAATAGGAAATTCTCGAGTTCGTCAATCCGATCCCGAGATATGGAAGTTTGAAGTTAAGGTATGGTTGAGAAACGATCAAAATTTTCGCAAGTCTGATACTCGAAACCAATAACTACAATGGCCTAGGGCAAAAATACACATACCGTTGTAATCGGGCGAGATTCTACTTTCAGATGCAACAGGAATTTCTCGAGTTCGTCAATCCGTTCGCGAGAAATGGGGGTCTGAAGTTAAGGAATGGTTGAGAAACCATCAAAATTTTCGCAAGTCTGATACTCGAAACCAATAACTACAAATGCCTAGGGGAAAAATACACATACAGTTGTAAACGGGCGAGATTCTGCTTTCACATGCAACAGGAATTTCTCGATTTCGTCAATACGTTCGCGAGATATGGGAGTTTGAAGTTAAGGAATGGTTGAGAAACCATCAAAATTTTCTCTGGTCTGATACTCGAAACCAATAACTGGAATGGCCTCGGGGAAAAGTACACACACCATTGTATTCGGACGAGTTTCTGCTTTCAGATGCAATAGGAATTTCTCGAGTTCGCCAATCCGTTCGCGAGATATGGGAGTTTGAAGTTAAGGAATGGTTGAGAAACCATCAAACTTTTCGCAATTCTGATGCTAGAAACGAATAACTGGAATGGCCTAGGGGAAAAGTACACACACCATTGTAATCGGGCGAGTTTCTTCTTTCAGATGCAACAGGAATTTCTCGAGTTCGTCAATCCGTTCGCGAGATATGGGAGTTTGAAGTTAAGGAATGGTTGAGAAAGCATCAAAATTTTCGCTGGTCTGATACTCGAAACCAATAACTGGATTGGCCTAGGGGAATAGTACACACACCATTGTATTCGGGCGAGTTTCTGCTTTCAGATGCAATAGGAATTTCTCGAGTTCGTCAATCCGTTCGCGAGATATGGGAGTTTGAAGTTAAGGAATGGTTGAGAAACCATCAAAATTTTCGCAATTCTGATACTCGAAACCAGTAACTACAAATGCCTAGGGGAAAAATACACTTACCGTTGTAATCGGGCGAGTTTCTACTTTTAGATGCAACAGGAATTTCTCGAGTTCGTCAACCTTTTCGCGAGATATGGGAGTTTGAAGTTAAGGAATGCTTGAGACACCATCAAAATTTTCGCAAGTCTGATACTCGAAACCAATATCTACATTTGCCTAGGGGGAAAACACACATATCTTTGTAATCGGGCGAGATTCTGCTTTCAGATGCAATAGGAAATTCTCGAGTTCGCCAATCCGTTCGCGAGATATGGGAGTGTGAAGTTAAGGAATGGTTGAGAAACCAACAAAATTTTCGCAAGTCTGATACTCGAAACCAATAACTACAAAGGCCTAGGGGAAAAATACACATACCGTTGTAATCGGGCGAGTTTCTACTTCCACATGTAACAGGAGTTTCTCGAGATCGTCAATCCGTTCGCGAGATATGGGAGTTTGAAGTTAAGGAATGGTTGAGAAACCATCAAAATTTTCGCTGGTCTGATACTCGAAACCAATAACTGGATTGGCCTAGGGGAAAAGTACACACACCATTGTATTCGGACGAGTTTCTGCTTTCAGATGCAATAGGAATTTCTCGAGTTCGCCAATCCGTTCGCGAGATATGGGAGTTTGAAGTTAAGGAATGGTTGAGAAACCTTCAAAATTTTCGCAATTCTGATGCTAGAAACGAATACCTGGAATGGCCGAGGGGAAAAGTACACACACCATTGTAATCGGGCGAGTTTCTACTTTCAGATGCAACAGGAATTTCTCGAGTTCGTCAATCCGTTCGCGAGATATGGGAGTTTGAAGTTAAGGAATGGTTGAGAAACCATCAAAATTTTCGCAAGTCTGATACTCGAAACCAATAACTACAAAGGCCTAGGGGGAAAACACACATATCTTTGTAATCGGGCGTGTTTCTACTTTCAGGTGCAACAGGAATTTCTCGAGTTCGTCAATCCGTTCGCGAGATATGGGAGTTTGAAGTTAAGGAATGGTTGAGAAACCATCACAATTTTCGCAAGTCTGATACTCGAAACCAATCACCAATATGGCCTAGGGCAAGAATACACATACCGTTGTAATCGGGCGAGTTTCTGCTTTCAGATGCAATAGCACATTCTCGAGTTCGTCAATACGTTCGCGAGATATGGGAGTTTGAAGTTAAGAAATGATTGAGAAACCATCAAAATTTTCGCTGGTCTGATACTCGAAACCAATAACTGGAATGGCCTAGGGGAAAAGTACACATACCATTGTAATCGGGCGAGTTTCTACTTTCAGATACAACAGGAATTTCTCGAGTTCGTCAATCCGTTCGCGAGAAATGGGGGTCTGAAGTTAAGGAATGGTTGAGAAACCATCAACATTTTCGCAAGTCTGATACTCGAAACCAGTAACGACAAATGCCTAGGGGAAAAATACACTTACCGTTGTAATCGGGCGAGTTTCTACTTTTAGATGCAACAGGAATTTCTCGAGTTCGTCAATCCGTTCGCGAGATATGGGAGTTTGAAGTTAAGGAATGCTTGAGACACCATCAAAATTTACGCAAGTCTTATACTCGAAACCAATATCTACATTTGCCTAGGGGGAAAACACACATATCTTTGTAATCGGGCGAGTTTCTGCTTTCAGATGCAATAGGAAATTCTCGAGTTCGCCAATCCGTTCGCGAGATATGGGAGTGTGAAGTTAAGGAATGGTTGAGAAACCAACAAAATTTTCGCAAGTCTGATACTCGAAACCAATAACTACAAAGGCCTAGGGGAAAAATACACATACCATTGTAAACGGGCGAGATTCTACTTTCACATGCAACAGGAATTTCTCGATTTCGTCAATACGTTCGCGAGATATGGGAGTTTGAAGTTAAGGAATGGTTGAGAAACCATCAAAATTTTCGCAAGTCTGATACTCGAAACCAATAACTACAAAGGCCTAGGGGGAAAACACACATATCTTTGTAATCGGGCGTGTTTCTACTTTCAGGTGCAACAGGAATTTCTCGAGTTCGTCAATCCGTTCGCGAGATATGGGAGTTTGAAGTTAAGGAATGGTTGAGAAATCATCACAATTTTCGCAAGTCTGATACTCGAAACCAATCACCAATATGGCCTAGGGCAAGAATACACATACCGTTGTAATCGGGCGAGTTTCTGCTTTCTGATGCAATAGCACATTCTCGAGTTCGTCAATACGTTCGCGAGATATGGGAGTTTGAAGTTAAGAAATGATTGAGAAACCATCAAAATTTTCGCAATTCTGATGCTAGAAACGAATAACTAGAATGGCCTAGGGGAAAAGTACACACACCATTGTAATCGGGCGAGTTTCTACTTTCAGATGCAAGAGGAATTTCTCGAGTTCGTCAATCCGTTCGCGAGATATGGGAGTTTGAAGTTAAGGAATGGTTGAGAAACCATCAAAATTTTCGCAAGTCAGATACTCGAAACCAATAACTACAAATGCCTAGGGGAAAAATACACATACCGTTGTAATCGGGCGAGTTTCTACTTCCACATGTAACAGGAATTTCTCGAGTTCGTCAATCCGTTCGCGAGATATGGGAGTTTGAAGTTAAGGAATGGTTCAGAAACCAACAAAATTTTCGCAAGTCTGATACTCGAAACCAATAACTACAAAGGCCCAGGGGAAAAATACACATACCGTTGTAATCGGGCGAGTTTCTACTTCCACATGTAACAGGAATTTCTCGAGTTCGTCAATCCGTTCGCGAGATATGGGAGTTTGAAGTTAAGGAATGGTTGAGAAACCATCAAAATTTTCGCTGGTCTGATACTCGAAACCAATAACTACAAAGGCCTAGGGGGAAAACACACATATCTTTGTAATCGGGCGTGTTTCTACTTTCAGGTGCAACAGGAATTTCTCGAGTTCGTCAATCCGTTCGCGAGATATGGGAGTTTGAAGTTAAGGAATGGTTGAGAAACCATCAAAATTTTCGCAAGTCTGATACTCGAAACCAATAACTACAATGGCCTAGGGCAAAAATACACATACCGTTGTAATCGGGCGAGTTTCTGCTTTCAGATACAATGGCACATTCTCGAGTTCGTCAATACGTTCGCGAGATATGGGAGTTTGAAGTGAAGGAATGGTTGAGAAACCATCAAAATTTTCGCAAGTCTGATACTCGAAACCAATAACTACAATGGCCTAGGGCAAAAATACGCATACCGTTGTAATCGGGCGAGTTTCTGCTTCCAGGTACAATAGGAAATTCTCGAGTTCGTCAATGCGTTCGCGAGATATGGGAGTTTGAAGTTAAGGAATGGTTGAGAAACCATCAAAATTTTCGCAATTCTGATACTCGAAACCAGTAACGACAAATGCCTAGGGGAAAAATACACTTACCGTTGTAATCGGGCGAGTTTCTACTTTTAGATGCAACAGGAATTTCTCGAGTTCGTCAATCCGTTCGCGAGATATGGGAGTTTGAAGTTAAGGAATGCTTGAGACACCATCAAAATTTACGCAAGTCTTATACTCGAAACCAATATCTACATTTGCCTAGGGGGAAAACACACATATCTTTGTAATCGGGCGAGTTTCTGCTTTCAGATGCAATAGGAAATTCTCGAGTTCGCCAATCCGTTCGCGAGATATGGGAGTGTGAAGTTAAGGAATGGTTGAGAAACCAACAAAATTTTCGCAAGTCTGATACTCGAAACCAATAACTACAAAGGCCTAGGGGAAAAATACACATACCGTTGTAATCGGGCGAGTTTCTACTTCCACATGTAACAGGAGTTTCTCGAGATCGTCAATCCGTTCGCGAGATATGGGAGTTTGAAGTTAAGGAATGGTTGAGAAACCATCAAAATTTTCGCTGGTCTGATACTCGAAACCAATAACTGGATTGGCCTAGGGGAAAAGCACACACACCATTGTATTCGGACGAGTTTCTGCTTTCAGATGCAATAGGAATTTCTCGAGTTCGCCAATCCGTTCGCGAGATATGGGAGTTTGAAGTTAAGGAATGGTTGAGAAACCATCAAAATTTTCGCAATTCTGATGCTAGAAACGAATACCTGGAATGGCCGAGGGGAAAAGTACACACACCATTGTAATCGGGCGAGTTTCTACTTTCAGATGCAACAGGAATTTCTCGAGTTCGTCAATCCGTCCGCGAGATATGGGAGTTTGAAGTTAAGGAATGGTTGAGAAACCATCAAAATTTTCGCAAGTCTGATACTCGGAACCAATAACTACAAAGGCCTAGGGGGAATACACACATATCTTTGTAATCGGGCGTGTTTCTACTTTCAGGTGCAACAGGAATTTCTCGAGTTCGTCAATCCGTTCGCGAGATATGGGAGTTTGAAGTTAAGGAATGGTTGAGAAATCATCACAATTTTCGCAAGTCTGATACTCGAAACCAATCACCAATATGGCCTACGGCAAGAATACACATACCGTTGTAATCGGGCGAGTTTCTGCTTTCAGATGCACTAGCACATTCTCGAGTTCGTCAATACGTTCGCGAGATATGGGAGTTTGAAGTTAAGAAATGATTGAGAAACCATCAAAATTTTCGCAATTCTGATGCTACAAACGAATAACTGGAATGGCCTAGGGGAAAAGTACACACACCATTGTAATCGGGCGAGTTTCTACTTTCAGATGCAACAGGAATTTCTCGAGTTCGTCAATCCGTTCGCGAGATATGGGAGTTTGAAGTTAAGGAATGGTTGAGAAACCATCAAAATTTTCGCAAGTCAGATACTCGAAAAAAATAACTGCAAATGCCTAGGGGAAAAATACACATACCGTTGTAATCGGGCGAGTTTCTACTTTCAGATGCAACAGGAATTTCTCGAGTTCGTCAATCCGTTCGCGAGATATGGGAGTTTGAAGTAAAGGAATGGTTGAGACACCATCAAAATTTTCGCAAGTCTGATACTCGAAACCCATAAATACAAAGGCCTTGGGTGGAAACACACACACCATTGTATTCGGGCGAGTTTCTGCTTTCAGATGCAATAGGAATTTCTCGAGTTCGTCAATCCGTTCGCGAGATATGGGAGTTTGAAGTTAAGGAATGGTTGAGAAACCGTCAAAATTTTCGCAAGTCTTATACTCGAAACCAATAACTACAAAGGCCTAGGGGGAAAACACACATATCTTTGTAATCGGGCGTGTTTCTACTTTCAGGTGCAACAGGAATTTCTCGAGTTCGTCAATCCGTTCGCGAGATATGGGAGTTTGAAGTTAAGGAATGGTTGAGAAACCAACAAAATTTTCGCAAGTCTGATACTCGAAACCAATAACTACAAAGGCCCAGGGGGAAAATACACATACCGTTGTAATCGGGCGAGTTTCTACTTCCACATGTAACAGGAATTTCTCGAGTTCGTCAATCCGTTCGCGAGATATGGGAGTTTGAAGTTAAGGAATGGTTGAGAAACCATCAAAATTTTCGCTGGTCTGATACTCGAAACCAATAACTACAAAGGCCTAGGGGGAAAACACACATATCTTTGTAATCGGGCGTGTTTCTACTTTCAGGTGCAACAGGAATTTCTCGAGTTCGTCAATCCGTTCGCGAGATATGGGAGTTTGAAGTTAAGGAATGGTTGAGAAACCATCAAAATTTTCGCAAGTCTGATACTCGAAACCAATAACTACAATGGCCTAGGGCAAAAATACACATACCGTTGTAATCGGGCGAGTTTCTGCTTTCAGATGCAATGGCACATTCTCGAGTTCGTCAATACGTTCGCGAGATATGGGAGTTTGAAGTGAAGGAATGGTTGAGAAACCATCAAAATTTTCGCAAGTCTGATACTCGAAACCAATAACTACAATGGCCTAGGGCAAAAATACACATACCGTTGTAATCGGGCGAGTTTCTGCTTCCAGGTACAATAGGAAATTCTCGAGTTCGTCAATGCGTTCGCGAGATATGGGAGTTTGAAGTTAAGGAATGGTTGAGACACCATCAAAATTTTCGCAAGTCTGATACTCGAAACCCATAACTACAAAGGCCTAGGGGGGAAACACACATATCTTTGTAATCGGGCGTGTTTCTACTTTCAGGTGCAACAGGAATTTCTCTAGTTCGTCAATCCGTTCGCGAGATATGGGTGTTTGAAGTTAAGGAATGTTTGAGAAACCATCAAAATTTTCGCTGGTCTGATACTCGAAACCAATAACTGGAATGGCCTAGGGGAAAAGTACACACACCATTGTATTCGGACGAGTTTCTGCTTTCAGATGCAATAGGAATTTCTCGAGTTCGCCAATCCGTTCGCGAGATATGGGAGTTTGAAGTTAAGGAATGGTTGATAAACCATCAAAATTTTCGCTATTCTGATGCTAGAAACGAATAGCTGGAATGGCCTAGGGGAAAAGTACACACACCATTGTAATCGGGCGAGTTTCTACTTTCAGATGCAACAGGAATTTCTCGAGTTCGTCAATCCGTTCGCGAGATATGGGAGTTCGAAGTTAAGGAATGTTTGAGAAACCTTCAAAATTTTCGCAAGTCTGATACTCGAAACCAATAACTACAAATGCCTAGGGGAAAAATACACATACCGTTGTAATCGCGCGAGTTTCTACTTTCCGATGCAACAGGAATTTCTCGAGTTCGTCAATCCGTTCGCGAGATATGGGAGTTTGAAGTTAAGGAATGCTTGAGACACCATCAAAATTTTCGCAAGTCTGATACTCGAAACCAATAACTACAAAGGCCTAGGGGGAAAACACACATATCTTTGTAATCGGGCGAGTTTCTGCTTTCAGATGCAATAGGAAATTCTCGAGTTCGCCAATCCGTTCGCGAGATATGGGAGTGTGAAGTTAAGGAATGGTTGAGAAACCAACAAAATTTTCGCAAGTCTGATACTCGAAACCAATAACTACAAAGGCCTAGGTCAAAAATACACATACCGTTGTAATCGGGCGAGTTTCTACTTTCCGATGCAACAGGAATTTCTCGAGTTCGTCAATCCGTTCGCGAGATATGGGAGTTTGAAGTTAAGGAATGGTTGAGAAACCATCAAAATTTTCGCAAGTCTGATACTCGAAACCAATAACTACAAAGGCCTAAGGGGAAAACACACATATCTTTGTAATCGGGCGAGTTTCTGCTTTCAGATGCATAGGAAATTCTCGAGTTCGCCAATCCGTTCGCGAGATATGGGAGTGTGAAGTTAAGGAATGGTTGAGAAACCAACAAAATTTTCGCAAGTCTGATACTCGAAACCAATAACTACAAAGGCCCAGGGGAAAAATACACATACCATTGTAATCGGGCGAGTTTCTACTTCCACATGTAACAGGAATTTCTCGAGTTCGTCAATCCGTTCGCGAGATATGGGAGTTTGAAGTTAAGGAATGGTTGAGAAACCATTAAAATTTTCGCTGGTCTGATACTCGAAACCAATAACTACAAAGGCCTAAGGGGAAAACACACATATCTTTGTAATCGGGCGAGTTTCTGCTTTCAGATGCAATAGGAAATTCTCGAGTTCGCCAATCCGTTCGCGAGATATGGGAGTGTGAAGTTAAGGAATGGTTGAGAAACCAACAAAATTTTCGCAAGTCTGATACTCGAAACCAATAACTACAAAGGCCCAGGGGAAAAATACACATACCATTGTAATCGGGCGAGTTTCTACTTCCACATGTAACAGGAATTTCTCGAGTTCGTCAATCCGTTCGCGAGATATGGGAGTTTGAAGTTAAGGAATGGTTGAGAAACCATCAAAATTTTCGCTGGTCTGATACTCGAAACCAATAACTACAAAGGCCTAGGGGGAAGACACACATATCTTTGTAATCGGGCGTGTTTCTACTTTCAGGTGCAAGAGGAATTTCTCGAGTTCGTCAATCCGTTCGCGAGATATGGGAGTTTGAAGTTAAGGAATGGTTGAGAAACCAACAAAATTTTCGCAAGTCTGATACTCGAAACCAATAACTACAAAGGCCCAGGGGGAAAATACACATACCGTTGTAATCGGGCAAGTTTCTACTTCCACATGTAACAGGAATTTCTCGAGTTCGTCAATCCGTTCGCGAGATATGGGAGTTTGAAGTTAAGGAATGGTTGAGAAACCATCAAAATTTTCGCTGGTCTGATACTCGAAACCAATAACTACAAAGGCCTAGGGGGAAAACACACATATCTTTGTAATCGGGCGTGTTTCTACTTTCAGGTGCAACAGGAATTTCTCGAGTTCGTCAATCCGTTCGCGAGATATGGGAGTTTGAAGTTAAGGAATGGTTGAGAAACCATCAAAATTTTCGCAAGTCTGATACTCGAAACCAATAACTACAATGGCCTAGGGCAAAAATACACATACCGTTGTAATCGGGCGAGTTTCTGCTTTCAGATGCAATGGCACATTCTCGAGTTCGTCAATACGTTCGCGAGATATGGGAGTTTGAAGTGAAGGAATGGTTGAGAAACCATCAAAATTTTCGCAAGTCTGATACTCGAAACCAATAACTACAATGGCCTAGGGCAAAAATACACATACCGTTGTAATCGGGCGAGTTTCTGCTTCCAGGTACAATAGGAAATCCTCGAGTTCGTCAATGCGTTCGCGAGATATGGGAGTTTGAAGTTAAGGAATGGTTGAGACACCATCAAAATTTTCGCAAGTCTGATACTCGAAACCCATAACTACAAAGGCCTAGGGGGGAAACACACATATCTTTGTAATCGGGCGTGTTTCTACTTTCAGGTGCAACAGGAATTTCTCTAGTTCGTCAATCCGTTCGCGAGATATGGGTGTTTGAAGTTAAGGAATGTTTGAGAAACCATCAAAATTTTCGCTGGTCTGATACTCGAAACCAATAACTGGAATGGCCTAGGGGAAAAGTACACACACCATTGTATTCGGACGAGTTTCTGCTTTCAGATGCAATAGGAATTTCTCGAGTTCGCCAATCCGTTCGCGAGATATGGGAGTTTGAAGTTAAGGAATGGTTGATAAACCATCAAAATTTTCGCAATTCTGATGCTAGAAACGAATAGCTGGAATGGCCTAGGGGAAAAGTACACACACCATTGTAATCGGGCGAGTTTCTACTTTCAGATGCAACAGGAATTTCTCGAGTTCGTCAATCCGTTCGCGAGATATGGGAGTTCGAAGTTAAGGAATGTTTGAGAAACCTTCAAAATTTTCGCAAGTCTGATACTCGAAACCAATAACTACAAATGCCTAGGGGAAAAATACACATACCGTTGTAATCGCGCGAGTTTCTACTTTCCGATGCAACAGGAATTTCTCGAGTTCGTCAATCCGTTCGCGAGATATGGGAGTTTGAAGTTAAGGAATGCTTGAGACACCATCAAAATTTTCGCAAGTCTGATACTCGAAACCAATAACTACAAAGGCCTACGGGGAAAACACACATATCTTTGTAATCGGGCGAGTTTCTGCTTTCAGATGCAATAGGAAATTCTCGAGTTCGCCAATCCGTTCGCGAGATATGGGAGTGTGAAGTTAAGGAATGGTTGAGAAACCAACAAAATTTTCGCAAGTCTGATACTCGAAACCAATAACTACAAAGGCCTAGGTCAAAAATACACATACCGTTGTAATCGGGCGAGTTTCTACTTTCCGATGCAACAGGAATTTCTCGAGTTCGTCAATCCGTTCGCGAGATATGGGAGTTTGAAGTTAAGGAATGGTTGAGAAACCATCAAAATTTTCGCAAGTCTGATACTCGAAACCAATAACTACAAAGGCCTAAGGGGAAAACACACATATCTTTGTAATCGGGCGAGTTTCTGCTTTCAGATGCAATAGGAAATTCTCGAGTTCGCCAATCCGTTCGCGAGATATGGGAGTGTGAAGTTAAGGAATGGTTGAGAAACCAACAAAATTTTCGCAAGTCTGATACTCGAAACCAATAACTACAAAGGCCCAGGGGAAAAATACACATACCATTGTAATCGGGCGAGTTTCTACTTCCACATGTAACAGGAATTTCTCGAGTTCGTCAATCCGTTCGCGAGATATGGGAGTTTGAAGTTAAGGAATGGTTGAGAAACCATCAAAATTTTCGCTGGTCTGATACTCGAAACCAATAACTACAAAGCCCTAGGGGGAAAACACACATATCTTTGTAATCGGGCGTGTTTCTACTTTCAGGTGCAACAGGAATTTCTCGAGTTCGTCAATCCGTTCGCGAGATATGGGAGTTTGAAGTTAAGGAATGGTTGAGAAACCAACAAAATTTTCGCAAGTCTGATACTCGAAACCAATAACTACAAAAGCCCAGGGGGAAAATACACATACCGTTGTAATCGGGCAAGTTTCTACTTCCACATGTAACAGGAATTTCTCGAGTTCGTCAATCCGTTCGCGAGATATGGGAGTTTGAAGTTAAGGAATGGTTGAGAAACCATCAAAATTTTCGCTGGTCTGATACTCGAAACCAATAACTACAAAGGCCTAGGGGGAAAACACACATATCTTTGTAATCGGGCGTGTTTCTACTTTCAGGTGCAACAGGAATTTCTCGAGTTCGTCAATCCGTTCGCGAGATATGGGAGTTTGAAGTTAAGGAATGGTTGAGAAACCATCAAAATTTTCGCAAGTCTGATACTCGAAACCAATAACTACAATGGCCTAGGGCAAAAATACACATACCGTTGTAATCGGGCGAGTTTCTGCTTTCAGATGCAATGGCACATTCTCGAGTTCGTCAATACGTTCGCGAGATATGGGAGTTTGAAGTGAAGGAATGGTTGAGAAACCATCAAAATTTTCGCAAGTCTGATACTCGAAACCAATAACTACAATGGCCTAGGGCAAAAATACACATACCGTTGTAATCGGGCGAGTTTCTGCTTCCAGGTACAATAGGAAGTTCTCGAGTTCGTCAATGCGTTCGCGAGATATGGGAGTTTGAAGTTAAGGAATGGTTGAGACACCATCAAAATTTTCGCAAGTCTGATACTCGAAACCCATAACTACAAAGGCCTAGGGGGGAAACACACATATCTTTGTAATCGGGCGTGTTTCTACTTTCAGGTGCAACAGGAATTTCTCTAGTTCGTCAATCCGTTCGCGAGATATGGGTGTTTGAAGTTAAGGAATGGTTGAGAAACCATCAAAATTTTCGGAAGTCTGATACTCGAAACCAATAACTACAATGGCCTAGGGGAAAAGTACACACACCATTGTATTCGGACGAGTTTCTGCTTTCAGATGCAATAGGAATTTCTCGAGTTCGCCAATCCGTTCGCGAGATATGGGAGTTTGAAGTTAAGGAATGGTTGAGAAACCATCAAAATTTTCGCAATTCTGATGCTAGAAACGAATACCTGGAATGGCCGAGGGGAAAAGTACACACACCATTGTAATCGGGCGAGTTTCTACTTTCAGATGCAACCGGAATTTCTCGAGTTCGTCAATCCGTTCGCGAGATATGGGAGTTTGAAGTTAAGGAATGGTTGAGAAACCATCAAAATTTTCGCTGGTCTGATACTCGAAACCAATAACTACAAAGGCCTAGGGGGAAAACACACATATCTTTGTAATCGGGCGTGTTTCTACTTTCAGGTGCAACAGGAATTTCTCTAGTTCGTCAATCCGTTCGCTAGATATGGGAGTGTGAAGTTAAGGAATGCTTGAGACACCATCAAAATTTTCGCAAGTCTGATACTCGAAACCAATAACTACAAAGGCCTAGGGGGAAAACACACATATCTTTGTAATCGGGCGAGTTTCTGCTTTCAGATGCAATAGGAAATTCTCGAGTTCGCCAATCCGTTCGCGAGATATGGGAGTGTGAAGTTAAGGAATGGTTGAGAAACCAACAAAATTTTCGCAAGTCTGATACTCGAAACCAATAACTACAAAGGCCTAGGGGGAAAACACACATATCTTTGTAATCGGGCGGGTTTCTACTTTCAGGTGCAACAGGAATTTCTCGAGTTCGTCAATCCGTTCGCGAGATATGGGAGTTTGAAGTTAAGGAATGGTTGAGAAACCATCAAAATTTTCGCAAGTCTGATACTCGAAACCAATAACTACAATGGCCTAGGGCAAAAATACACATACCGTTGTAATCGGGCGAGTTTCTGCTTTCAGATGCAATGGCACATTCTCGAGTTCGTCAATACGTTCGCGAGATATGGGAGTTTGAAGTGAAGGAATGGTTGAGACACCATCAAAATTTTCGCAAGTCTGATACTCGAAACACATAACTACAAAGGCCTAGGGGGGAAACACACATAACTTTGTAATCGGGCGTGTTTCTACTTTCAGGTGCAACAGGAATTTCTCTAGTTCGTCAATCCGTTCGCGAGATATGGGTGTTTGAAGTTAAGGAATGTTTAAGAAAC
This sequence comes from Ptiloglossa arizonensis, assembly GCF_051014685.1. Lineage (NCBI taxonomy): Eukaryota > Metazoa > Arthropoda > Insecta > Hymenoptera > Colletidae > Ptiloglossa > Ptiloglossa arizonensis. The sequence continues at coordinate 507,566 of NW_027478427.1, forward strand.
CATCAAAATTTTCGCTGGTCTGATACTCGAAACCAATAACTGGAATGGCCTAGGGGAAAAGTACACACACCATTGTATTCGGACGAGTTTCTGCTTTCAGATGCAATAGGAATTTCTCGAGTTCGTCAATCCGTTCGCGAGATATGGGAGTTTGAAGTTAAGGAATGTTTGAGAAACCTTCAAAATTTTCGCAAGTCTGATACTCGAAACCAATAACTACAAATGCCTAGGGGAAAAATACACATACCGTTGTAATCGGGAGAGTTTCTACTTTCCGATGCAACAGGAATTTCTCGAGTTCGTCAATCCGTTCGCGAGATATGGGAGTTTGAAGTTAAGGAATGCTTGAGACACCATCAAAATTTTCGCAAGTCTGATACTCGAAACCAATAACTACAAAGGCCTAGGGGGAAAACACACATATCTTTGTAATCGGGCGAGTTTCTGCTTTCAGATGCAATAGGAAATTCCCGAGTTCGCCAATCCGTTCGCGAGATATGGGAGTGTGAAGTTATGGAATGGTTGAGAAACCAACAAAATTTTCGCAAGTCTGATACTCGAAACCAATAACTACAAAGGCCTAGGCCAAAAATACACATACCGTTGTAATCGGGCGAGTTTCGGCTTTCAGATGCAACAGGAAATTCTCGAGTTCGTCAATCCGTTCGCGAGATATGGAAGTTTGAAGTTAAGAAATGATTGAGAAACCATCAAAATTTTCGCTGGTCTGATACTCGAAACCAATAACTGGAATGGCCTAGGGGAAAAGTACACATACCATTGTAATCGGGCGAGTTTCTACTTTCAGGTGCAACAGGAATTTCTCGAGTTCGTCAATCCGTTCGCGAGATATGGGAGTTTGAAGTTAAGGAATGGTTGAGAAACCATCAAAATTTTCGCAAGTCTGATACTCGAAACCAATAACTACAAAGGCCTAGGGGGAAAACACACATATCTTTGTAATCGGGCGAGTTTCTGCTTTCAGATGCAATAGGAAATTCTCGAGTTCGCCAATCCGTTCGCGAGATATGGGAGTGTGAAGTTAAGGAATGGTTGAGAAACCAACAAAATTTTCGCAAGTCTGATACTCGAAACCAATAACTACAAAGGCCTAGGGGAAAAATACACATATCTTTGTAATCGGGCGAGTTTCTGCTTTCAGATGCAATAGGAAATTCTCGAGTTCGCCAATCCGTTCGCGAGATATGGGAGTGTGAAGTTAAGGAATGGTTGAGAAACCAACAAAATTTTCGCAAGTCTGATACTCGAAACCAATAACTACAAAGGCCTAGGGGAAAAATACACATACCGTTGTAATCGGGCGAGTTTCGGCTTTCAGATGCAACAGGAAATTCTCGAGTTCGTCAATCCGTTCGCGAGATATGGAAGTTTGAAGTTAAGAAATGATTGAGAAACCATCAAAATTTTCGCTGGTCTGATACTCGAAACCAATAACTGGAATGGCCTAGGGGAAAAGTACACATACCATTGTAATCGGGCGAGTTTCTACTTTCAGGTGCAACAGGAATTTCTCGAGTTCGTCAATCCGTTCGCGAGATATGGGAGTTTGAAGTTAAGGAATGGTTGAGAAACCATCAAAATTTTCGCAAGTCTGATACTCGAAACCAATAACTACAAAGGCCTAGGGGGAAAACACACATATCTTTGTAATCGGGCGAGTTTCTGCTTTCAGATGCAATAGGAAATTCTCGAGTTCGCCAATCCGTTCGCGAGATATGGGAGTGTGAAGTTAAGGAATGGTTGAGAAACCAACAAAATTTTCGCAAGTCTGATACTCGAAACCAATAACTACAAAGGCCTAGGGGAAAAATACACATACCGTTGTAATCGGGCGAGTTTCTACTTCCACATGTAACAGGAATTTCTCGAGTTCGTCAATCCGTTCGCGAGATATGGGAGTTTGAAGTTAAGGAATGGTTGAGAAACCATCAAAATTTTCGCTGGTCTGATACTCGAAACCAATAACTGGATTGGCCTAGGGGAAAAGTACACACACCATTGTATTCGGACGAGTTTCTGCTTTCAGATGCAATAGGAATTTCTCGAGTTCGCCAATCCGTTCGCGAGATATGGGTGTTTGAAGTTAAGGAATGGTTGTGAAACCATCACAATTTTCGCAAGTCTGATACTCGAAACCAATAACTACAATGGCCTAGGGGAAAAATACACATATCGTTGTAATCGGGGCGAGATTCTACTTTCAGATGCAACAGGAATTTCTCGACTTCGTGAATCCGTTCGCGAGATATGGGAGTTTGAAGTGAAGGAATGGTTGAGACACCTTCGAAATTTTCGCAAGTCTGATACTCGAAACACATAACTACAAAGGCCTAGGGGGGAAACACACATAACTTTGTAATCGGGCGTGTTTCTACTTTCAGGTGCAACAGGAATTTCTCTAGTTCGTCAATCCGTTCGCGAGATATGGGTGTTTGAAGTTAAGGAATGTTTAAGAAACCATCAAAATTTTCGCTGGTCTGATACTCGAAACCAATAACTGGAATGGCCTAGGGGAAAAGTACACACACCATTGTATTCGGACGAGTTTCTGCTTTCAGATGCAATAGGAATTTCTCGAGTTCGTCAATCCGTTCGCGAGATATGGGAGTTTGAAGTTAAGGAATGTTTGAGAAACCTTCAAAATTTTCGCAAGTCTGATACTCGAAACCAATAACTACAAATGCCTAGGGGAAAAATACACATACCGTTGTAATCGGGAGAGTTTCTACTTTCCGATGCAACAGGAATTTCTCGAGTTCGTCAATCCGTTCGCGAGATATGGGAGTTTGAAGTTAAGGAATGCTTGAGACACCATCAAAATTTTCGCAAGTCTGATACTCGAAACCAATAACTACAAAGGCCTAGGGGGAAAACACACATATCTTTGTAATCGGGCGAGTTTCTGCTTTCAGATGCAATAGGAAATTCCCGAGTTCGCCAATCCGTTCGCGAGATATGGGAGTGTGAAGTTAAGGAATGGTTGAGAAACCAACAAAATTTTCGCAAGTCTGATACTCGAAACCAATAACTACAAAGGCCTAGGCCAAAAATACACATACCGTTGTAATCGGGCGAGTTTCGGCTTTCAGATGCAACAGGAAATTCTCGAGTTCGTCAATCCGTTCGCGAGATATGGAAGTTTGAAGTTAAGAAATGATTGAGAAACCAACAAAATTTTCGCTGGTCTGATACTCGAAACCAATAACTGGAATGGCCTAGGGGAAAAGTACACATACCATTGTAATTGGGCGAGTTTCTACTTTCAGATGCAACAGGAATTTCTCGAGTTCGTGAATCCGTTCGCGAGATATGGGAGCTTGAAGTAAAGGAATGGTTGAGACACCATCAAAATTTTCGCAAGTCTGATACTCGAAACACATAACTACAAAGACCTTGGGGGGAAACACACATATCTTTGTAATCGGGCGTGTTTCTACTTTCAGGTGCAACAGGAATTTCTCGAGTTCGTCAATCCGTTCGCGAGATATGGGAGTTTGAAGTTAAGGAATGGTTGAGAAACCATCAAAATTTTCGCAAGTCTGATACTCGAAACCAATAACTACAAAGGCCTAGGGGGAAAACACACATATCTTTGTAATCGGGCGAGTTTCTGCTTTCAGATGCAATAGGAAATTCTCGAGTTCGCCAATCCGTTCGCGAGATATGGGAGTGTGAAGTTAAGGAATGGTTGAGAAACCAACAAAATTTTCGCAAGTCTGATACTCGAAACCAATAACTACAAAGGCCTAGGGGAAAAATACACATACCGTTGTAATCGGGCGAGTTTCTACTTCCACATGTAACAGGAATTTCTCGAGTTCGTCAATCCGTTCGCGAGATATGGGAGTTTGAAGTTAAGGAATGGTTGAGAAACCATCAAAATTTTCGCTGGTCTGATACTCGAAACCAATAACTGGATTGGCCTAGGGGAAAAGTACACACACCATTGTATTCGGACGAGTTTCTGCTTTCAGATGCAATAGGAATTTCTCGAGTTCGCCAATCCGTTCGCGAGATATGGGTGTTTGAAGTTAAGGAATGGTTGTGAAACCATCACAATTTTCGCAAGTCTGATACTCGAAACCAATAACTACAATGGCCTAGGGGAAAAATACACATATCGTTGTAATCGGGGCGAGATTCTACTTTCAGATGCAACAGGAATTTCTCGACTTCGTGAATCCGTTCGCGAGATATGGGAGTTTGAAGTAAAGGAATGGTTGAGACACCATCAAAATTTTCGCAAGTCTGATACTCGAAACACATAACTACAAAGACCTTGGGGGGAAACACACATATCTTTGTAATCGGGCGTGTTTCTACTTTCAGGTGCAACAGGAATTTCTCGAGTTCGTCAATCCGTTCGCGAGATATGGGAGTTTGAAGTTAAGGAATGGTTGAGAAACCATCAAAATTTTCGCTGGTCTGATACTCGAAACCAATAACTGGATTGGCCTAGGGCAAAAATACACATACCGTTGTAATCGGGCGAGTTTCTGCTTTCAGATGCAGTAGCACATTCTCGAGTTCGTCAATGCGTTCGCGAGATATGGGAGTTTGAAGTTAAGGAATGGTTGAGACACCATCAAAATTTTCGCAAGTCTGATACTCGAAACCCATAACTACAAAGGCCTAGGGGGGAAACACACATATCTTTGTAATCGGGCGTGTTTCTACTTTCAGGTGCAACAGGAATTTCTCTAGTTCGTCAATCCGTTCCCGAGATATGGGTGTTTGAAGTTAAGGAATGTTTGAGAAACCATCAAAATTTTCGCTGGTCTGATACTCGAAACGAATAACTGGAATGGCCTAGGGGAAAAGTACACACACCATTGTATTCGGACGAGTTTCTGCTTTCAGATGCAATAGGAATTTCTCGAGTTCGCCAATCCGTTCGCGAGATATGGGAGTTTGAAGTTAAGGAATGGTTGAGAAACCATCAAAATTTTCGCAAGTCTGATACTCGAAACCAATAACTACAAATGCCTAGGGGAGAAATACACATACCGTTGTAATCGGGCGAGTTTCCACTTTCAGATGCAACAGGAATTTCTCGAGTTCGTCAATCCGTTCGCGAGATATGGGAGTTTGAAGTTAAGGAATGCTTGAGACACCATCAAAATTTTCGCAGGTCTGATACTCGAAACCAATAACTGGAATGGCCTAGGGGAAAAGTACACATACCATTGTAATCGGGCGAGTTTCTACTTTCAGATACAACAGGTATTTCTCGAGTTCGTCAATCCGTTCGCGAGAAATGGGGGTCTGAAGTTAAGGAATGGTTGAGAAACCATCAACATTTTCGCAAGTCTGATACTCGAAACCAATAACTACAAATGCCTAGGGGAAAAATACACATACCGTTGTAAACGGGCGAGATTCTACTTTCACATGCAACAGGAATTTCTCGATTTCGTCAATACGTTCGCGAGATATGGGAGTTTGAAGTTAAGGAATGGTTGAGGAACCATCAAAGTTTTCGCAAGTCTGATTCTCGAATCTAATAACTACTATGGCCTAGGGCAAAAATACACATACCGTTGTAATCGGGCGAGTTTCTGCTTCCAGGTGCAATAGGAAATTCTCGAGTTCGTCAATCCGTTCGCGAGATATGGGAGTTTGAAGTTAAGGAATGGTTGGGAAACCATCAAAATTTTCGCAAGTCTGATACTCGAAACCAATAACTACAATGGCCTAGGGGAAAAATACACATACCGTTGTAATCGGGCGAGATTCTACTTTCAGATGCAACAGGAATTTCTCGAGTTCGTGAATACGTTCGCGAGATATGGGAGTTTGAAGTTAAGGAATGTTTGAGAAACCATCAAAATTTTCGCAAGTCTGATACTCGAAACCAATAACTACAAATGCCTAGGGGAAAAATACACATACCGTTGTAATCGGGCGAGTTTCTACTTTCAGATGCAACAGGAATTTCTCGAGTTCGTCAATCCGTTCGCGAGATATGGGAGTTTGAAGTTAAGGAATGCTTGAGACACCATCAAAATTTTCGCAAGTCTGATACTCGAAACCAATAACTACTATGGCCTAGGGCAAAAATACACATACCGTTGTAATCGGGCGAGTTTCTGCTTCCAGGTGCAATAGGAAATTCTCGAGTTCGTCAATCCGTTCGCGAGATATGGGAGTTTGAAGTTAAGGAATGGTTGGGAAACCATCAAAATTTTCGCAAGTCTGATACTCGAAACACATAACTACAAAGGCCTAGGGGGGAGACACACATAACTTTGTAATCGGGCGTGTTTCTACTTTCAGGTGCAACAGGAATTTCTCTAGTTCGTCAATCCGTTCGCGAGATATGGGTGTTTGAAGTTAAGGAATGTTTAAGAAACCATCAAAATTTTCGCTGGTCTGATACTCGAAACCAATAACTGGAATGGCCTAGGGGAAAAGTACACACACCATTGTATTCGGACGAGTTTCTGCTTTCAGATGCAATAGGAATTTCTCGAGTTCGCCAATCCGTTCGCGAGATATGGGAGTTTGAAGTTAAGGAATGGTTGATAAACCATCAAAATTTTCGCAATTCTGATGCTAGAAACGAATAGCTGGAATGGCCTAGGGGAAAAGTACACACACCATTGTAATCGGGCGAGTTTCTACTTTCAGATGCAACAGGAATTTCTCGAGTTCGTCAATCCGTTCGCGAGATATGGGAGTTTGAAGTTAAGGAATGTTTGAGAAACCTTCAAAATTTTCGCAAGTCTGATACTCGAAACCAATAACTACAAATGCCTAGGGGAAAAATGCACATACCGTTGTAATCGGGAGAGTTTCTACTTTCCGATGCAACAGGAATTTCTCGAGTTCGTCAATCCGTTCGCGAGATATGGGAGTTTGAAGTTAAGGAATGCTTGAGACACCATCAAAATTTTCGCAAGTCTGATACTCGAAACCAATAACTACAAAGGCCTAGGGGGAAAACACACATATCTTTGTAATCGGGCGAGTTTCTGCTTTCAGATGCAATAGGAAATTCCCGAGTTCGCCAATCCGTTCGCGAGATATGGGAGTGTGAAGTTAAGGAATGGTTGAGAAACCAACAAAATTTTCGCAAGTCTGATACTCGAAACCAATAACTACAAAGGCCTAGGCCAAAAATACACATACCGTTGTAATCGGGCGAGTTTCGGCTTTCAGATGCAACAGGAAATTCTCGAGTTCGTCAATCCGTTCGCGAGATATGGAAGTTTGAAGTTAAGAAATGATTGAGAAACCATCAAAATTTTCGCAGGTCTGATACTCGAAACCAATAACTGGAATGGCCTAGGGGAAAAGTACACATACCATTGTAATCGGACGAGTTTCTACTTTCAGATACAACAGGAATTTCTCGAGTTCGTCAATCCGTTCGCGAGAAATGGGGGTCTGAAGTTAAGGAATGCTTGAGACACCATCAAAATTTTCGCAAGTCTGATACTCGAAACCAATAACTACAAAGGCCTAGGGGGAAAACACACATATCTTTGTAATCGGGCGAGTTTCTGCTTTCAGATGCAATAGGAAATTCTCGAGTTTGCCAATCCGTTCGCGAGATATGGGAGTGTGAAGTTAAGGAATGGTTGAGAAACCAACAAAATTTTCGCAAGTCTGATACTCGAAACCAATAACTACAAAGGCCTAGGGGAAAAATACACATACCGTTGTAATCGGGCGAGTTTCTGCTTCCAGGTGCAATAGGAAATTCTCGAGTTCGTCAATCCGTTCGCGAGATATGGGAGTTTGAAGTTAAGGAATGGTTGAGATACCATCAAAATTTTCGCTAGTCTGATACTCGAAACCAATAACTACAATGGCCTAGGGGAAAAATACACATATCGTAGTAATCGGGCGAGATTCTACTTTCAGATGCAACAGGAATTTCTCGAGTTCGTGAATCCGTTCGCGAGATATGGGAGTTTGAAGTAAAGGAATGGTTGAGACACCATCAAAATTTTCGCAAGTCTGATACTCGAAACCAATAACTACAAATGCCTAGGGGAAAAATGCACATACCGTTGTAATCGGGAGAGTTTCTACTTTCCGATGCAACAGGAATTTCTCGAGTTCGTCAATCCGTTCGCGAGATATGGGAGTTTGAAGTTAAGGAATGCTTGAGACACCATCAAAATTTTCGCAAGTCTGATACTCGAAACCAATAACTACAAAGGCCTAGGGGGAAAACACACATATCTTTGTAATCGGGCGAGTTTCTGCTTTCAGATGCAATAGGAAATTCCCGAGTTCGCCAATCCGTTCGCGAGATATGGGAGTGTGAAGTTAAGGAATGGTTGAGAAACCAACAAAATTTTCGCAAGTCTGATACTAGAAACCAATAACTACAAAGGCCTAGGCCAAAAATACACATACCGTTGTAATCGGGCGAGTTTCGGCTTTCAGATGCAACAGGAAATTCTCGAGTTCGTCAATCCGTTCGCGAGATATGGGAGTGTGAAGTTAAGGAATGGTTGAGAAACCAACAAAATTTTCGCAAGTCTGATACTCGAAACCAATAACTACAAAGGCCTAGGGGAAAAATACACATACCGTTGTAATCGGGCGAGTTTCTGCTTCCAGGTGCAATAGGAAATTCTCGAGTTCGTCAATCCGTTCGCGAGATATGGGAGTTTGAAGTTAAGGAATGGTTGAGATACCATCAAAATTTTCGCTAGTCTGATACTCGAAACCAATAACTACAATGGCCTAGGGGAAAAATACACATATCGTAGTAATCGGGCGAGATTCTACTTTCAGATGCAACAGGAATTTCTCGAGTTCGTGAATCCGTTCGCGAGATATGGGAGTTTGAAGTAAAGGAATGGTTGAGACACCATCAAAATTTTCGCAAGTCTGATACTCGAAACACATAACTACAAAGGCCTTGGGGGGAAACACACATATCTTTGTAATCGGGCGTGTTTCTACTTTCAGGTGCAACAGGAATTTCTCGAGTTCGTCAATCCGTTCGCGAGATATGGGAGTTTGAAGTTAAGGAATGGTTGAGAAACCATCAAAATTTTCGCTGGTCTGATACTCGAAACCAATAACTGGAATGGCCTAGGGGAAAAGTACACACACCATTGTATTCGGACGAGTTTCTGCTTTCAGATGCAATAGGAATTTCTCGAGTTCGCCAATCTGTTCGCGAGATATGGGAGTTTGAAGTTAAGGAATGGTTGAGAAACCATCAAAATTTTCGCAATTCTGATGCTAGAAACGAATAACTGGAATGGCCTAGGGAAAAGTACACACACCATTGTAATCGGGCGAGTTTCTACTTTCAGATGCAACAGGAATTTCTCGAGTTCGTCAATCCGTTCTCGAGATATGGGAGTTTGAAGTTAAGGAATGGTTGAGAAACCATCAAAATTTTCGCAAGTCTGATACTCGAAACCAATAACTACAAATGCCTAGGGGAAAAATACACATACCGTTGTAATCGGGCGAGTTTCTACTTTCAGATGCAACAGGAATTTCTCGAGTTCGTCAATCCGTTCGCGAGATATGGGAGTTTGAAGTTAAGGAATGCTTGAGACACCATCAAAATTTTCGCAAGTCTGATACTCGAAACCAATAACTACAAAGGCCTAGGGGAAAAATACACATACCGTTGTAATCGGGCGAGTTTCTACTTCCACATGTAACAGGAATTTCTCGAGTTCGTCAATCCGTTCGCGAGATATGGGAGTTTGAAGTTAAGGAATGGTTGAGAAACCATCAAAATTTTCGCTGGTCTGATACTCGAAACCAATAACTGGATTGGCCTAGGGGAAAAGTACACACACCATTGTATTCGGACGAGTTTCTGCTTTCAGATGCAATAGGAATTTCTCGAGTTCGCCAATCCGTTCGCGAGATATGGGTGTTTGAAGTTAAGGAATGGTTGTGAAACCATCACAATTTTCGCAAGTCTGATACTCGAAACCAATAACTACCATGGCCTAGGGGAAAAATACACATATCGTTGTAATCGGGGCGAGATTCTACTTTCAGATGCAACAGGAATTTCTCGAGTTCGTGAATCCGTTAGCGAGATATGGGAGCTTGAAGTAAAGGAATGGTTGAGACACCATCAAAATTTTCGCAAGTCTGATACTCGAAACACATAACTACAAAGACCTTGGGGGGAAACACACATATCTTTGTAATCGAGCGTGTTTCTACTTTCAGGTGCAACAGGAATTTCTCGAGTTCGTCAATCCGTTCGCGAGATATGGGAGTTTGAAGTTAAGGAATGGTTGAGAAACCATCAAAATTTTCGCAAGTCTGATACTCGAAACCAATAACTACAAAGGCCTAGGGGGAAAACACACATATCTTTGTAATCGGGCGAGTTTCTGCTTTCAGATGCAATAGGAAATTCTCGAGTTCGCCAATCCGTTCGCGAGATATGGGAGTGTGAAGTTAAGGAATGGTTGAGAAACCAACAAAATTTTCGCAAGTCTGATACTCGAAACCAATAACTACAAAGGCCTAGGGGAAAAATACACATACCGTTGTAATCGGGCGAGTTTCTACTTTCACATGCAACAGGAATTTCTCGATTTCGTCAATACGTTCGCGAGATATGGGAGTTTGAAGTTAAGGAATGGTTGAGGAACCATCAAAGTTTTCGCAAGTCTGATTCTCGAATCTAATAACTACTATGGCCTAGGGCAAAAATACACATACCGTTGTAATCGGGCGAGTTTCTGCTTCCAGGTGCAATAGGAAATTCTCGAGTTCGTCAATCCGTTCGCGAGATATGGGAGTTTGAAGTTAAGGAATGGTTGGGAAACCATCAAAATTTTCGCAAGTCTGATACTCGAAACCAATAACTACAATGGCCTAGGGGAAAAATACACATACCGTTGTAATCGGGCGAGATTCTACTTTCAGATGCAACAGGAATTTCTCGAGTTCGTGAATCCGTTCGCGAGATATGGGAGTTTGAAGTTAAGGAATGTTTGAGAAACCATCAAAATTTTCGCAAGTCTGATACTCGAAACCAATAACTACAAATGCCTAGGGGAAAAATACACATACCGTTGTAATCGGGCGAGTTTCTACTTTCAGATGCAACAGGAATTTCTCGAGTTCGTCAATCCGTTCGCGAGATATGGGAGTTTGAAGTTAAGGAATGCTTGAGACACCATCAAAATTTTCGCAAGTCTGATACTCGAAACCAATAACTACTATGGCCTAGGTGGAAAACACACATATCTTTGTAATCGGGCGAGTTTCTGCTCTCAGATGCAATAGGAAATTCTCGAGTTCGCCAATCCGTTCGCGAGATATGGGAGTGTGAAGTTAAGGAATGGTTGAGAAACCAACAAAATTTTCGCAAGTCTGATACTCGAAACCAATAACTACAAATGCCTAGGGGAAAAATACACATACGGTTGTAAACGGGCGAGATTCTACTTTCACATGCAACAGGAATTTCTCGATTTCGTCAATACGTTCGCGAGATATGGGAGTTTGAAGTTAAGGAATGGTTGAGGAACCAACAAAATTTTCGCAAGTCTGATACTCGAAACCAATAACTACAAAGGCCTAGGGCAAAAATACACATACCGTTGTAATCGGGCGAGTTTCTGCTTCCAGGTGCAATAGGAAATTCTCGAGTTCGTCAATCCGTTCGCGAGATATGGGAGTTTGAAGTTAAGGAATGCTTGAGACACCATCAAAATTTTCGCAAGTCTGATACTCGAAACCAATAACTACAAAGGCCTAGGTGGAAAACACACATATCTTTGTAATCGGGCGAGTTTCTGCTCTCAGATGCAATAGGAAATTCTCGAGTTCGCCAATCCGTTCGCGAGATATGGGAGTGTGAAGTTAAGGAATGGTTGAGAAACCAACAAAATTTTCGCAAGTCTGATACTCGAAACCAATAACTACAAAGGTCTAGGCCAAAAATACACACACAGTTGTAATCGGGCGAGTTTCTGCTTTCAGATGCAACAGGAAATTCTCGAGTTCGTCAATCCGTTCGCGAGATATGGAAGTTTGAAGTTAAGAAATGATTGAGAAACCATCAAAATTTTCGCTGGTCTGATACTCGAAACCAATAACTGTAATGGCCTAGGGGAAAAGTACACATACCATTGTAATCGGGCGAGTTTCTACTTTCAGATACAACAGGAATTTCTCGAGTTCGTCAATCCGTTCGCGAGAAATGGGGGTCTGAAGTTAAGGAATGGTTGAGAAACCATCAACATTTTCGCAAGTCTGATACTCGAAACCAATAACTACAAATGCCTAGGGGAAAAATACACATACGGTTGTAAACGGGCGAGATTCTACTTTCACATGCAACAGGAATTTCTCGATTTCGTCAATACGTTCGCGAGATATGGGAGTTTGAAGTTAAGGAATGGTTGAGGAACCAACAAAATTTTCGCAAGTCTGATACTCGAAACCAATAACTACAAAGGCCTAGGGGGAAAACACACATATCTTTGTAATCGGGCGAGTTTCTGCTTCCAGGTGCAATAGGAAATTCTCGAGTTCGTCAATCCGATCCCGATATATGGAAGTTTGAAGTTAAGGTATGGTTGAGAAACGATCAAAATTTTCGCAAGTCTGATACTCGAAACCAATAACTACAATGGCCTAGGGCAAAAATACACATACCGTTGTAATCGGGAGAGTTTCTGCTTCCAGGTGCAATAGGAAATTCTCGAGTTCGTCAATCCGTTCGCGAGATATGGGAGTTTGAAGTTAAGGAATGGTTGAGAAACCATCAAAATTTTCGCAAGTCTGATACTCGAAACCAATAACTACAAAGGCCTAGGGGGAAAACACACATATCTTTGTAATCGGGCGAGTTTCTGCTTCCAGGTGCAATAGGAATTTCTCGAGTTCGCCAATCCGTTCGCGAGATATGGGAGTTTGAAGTTAAGGAATGGTTGAGAAACCATCAAAATTTTCGCAAGTCTGATACTCGAAACCAATAACTACAAATGCCTAGGGGAAAAATAAACATACCGTTGTAATCGGGCGAGTTTCCACTTTCAGATGCAACAGGAATTTCTCGAGTTCGTCAATCCGTTCGCGAGATATGGGAGTTTGAAGTTAAGGAATGCTTGAGACACCATCAAAATTTTCGCAGGTCTGATACTCGAACCAATAACTGGAATGGCCTAGGGGAAAAGTACACATACCATTGTAATCGGGCGAGTTTCTACTTTCAGATACAACGGGTATTTCTCGAGTTCGTCAATCCGTTCGCGAGAAATGGGGGTCTGAAGTTAAGGAATGGTTGAGAAACCATCAACATTTTCGCAAGTCTGATACTCGAAACCAATAACTACAAATGCCTAGGGGAAAAATACACATACCGTTGTAAACGGGCGAGATTCTACTTTCACATGCAACAGGAATTTCTTGATTTCGTCAATACGTTCGCGAGATATGGGAGTTTGAAGTTACGGAATGGTTGAGGAACCATCAAAGTTTTCGCAAGTCTGATTCTCGAATCTAATAACTACTATGGCCTAGGGCAAAAATACACATACCGTTGTAATCGGGCGAGTTTCTGCTTCCAGGTGCAATAGGAAATTCTCGAGTTCGTCAATCCGTTCGCGAGATATGGGAGTTTGAAGTTAAGGAATGGTTGGGAAACCATCAAAATTTTCGCAAGTCTGATACTCGAAACCAATAACTACAATGGCCTAGGGGAAAAATACACATACCGTTGTAATCGGGCGAGATTCTACTTTCAGATGCAACAGGAATTTCTCGAGTTCGTGAATCCGTTCGCGAGATATGGGAGTTTGAAGTTAAGGAATGTTTGAGAAACCATCAAAATTTTCGCAAGTCTGATACTCGAAACCAATAACTACAAATGCCTAGGGGAAAAATACACATACCGTTGTAATCGGGCGAGTTTCTACTTTCAGATGCAACAGGAATTTCTCGAGTTCGTCAATCCGTTCGCGAGATATGGGAGTTTGAAGTTAAGGAATGCTTGAGACACCATCAAAATTTTCGCAAGTCTCATACTCGAAACCAATAACTACTATGGCCTAGGGCAAAAATACACATACCGTTGTAATCGGGCGAGTTTCTGCTTTCAGATGCAATAGCAAATTCTCGAGTTCGTCAATCCGATCCCGAGATATGGAAGTTTGAAGTTAAGGAATGGTTGAGAAACGATCAAAATTTTCGCAAGTCTGATACTCGAAACCAATAACTACAATGGCCTAGGGCAAAAATACACATACCGTTGTAATCGGGCGAGTTTCTGCTTCCAGGTGCAATAGGAAATTCTCGAGTTCGTCAATCCGTTCGCGAGATATGGGAGTCTGAAGTTAAGGAATGCTTGAGACACCATCAAAATTTTCGCAAGTCTGATACTCGAAACCAATAACTACAAAGGTCTAGGTGGAAAACACACATATCTTTGTAATCGGGCGAGTTTCTGCTCTCAGATGCAATAGGAAATTCTCGAGTTCGCCAATCCGTTCGCGAGATATGGAAGTTTGAAGTTAAGAAATGATTGAGAAACCATCAAAATTTTCGCTGGTCTGATACTCGAAACCAATAACTGGAATGGCCTAGGGGAAAAGTACACATACCATTGTAATCGGGCGAGTTTCTACTTTCAGATACAACAGGAATTTCTGGAGTTCGTCAATCCGTTCGCGAGAAATGGGGGTCTGAAGTTAAGGAATGGTTGAGAAACCATCAACATTTTCGCAAGTCTGATACTCGAAACCAATAACTACAAATGCCTAGGGGAAAAATACACATACCGTTGTAAACGGGCGAGATTCTACTTTCACATGCAACAGGAATTTCTCGATTTCGTCAATACGTTCGCGAGATATGGGAGTTTGAAGTTAAGGAATGGTTGAGGAACCATCAAAGTTTTCGCAAGTCTGATTCTCGAATCTAATAACTACTATGGCCTAGGGCAAAAATACACATACCGTTGTAATCGAGCGAGTTTCTGCTTTCAGATGCAATAGGAAATTCTCGAGTTCGTCAATCCGATCCCGAGATATGGAAGTTTGAAGTTAAGGAATGGTTGAGAAACGATCAAAATTTTCGCAAGTCTGATACTCGAAACCAATAACTACAATGGCCTAGGGCAAAAATACACATACCGTTGTAATCGGGCGAGTTTCTGCTTCCAGGTGCAATAGCAAATTCTCGAGTTCGTCAATCCGTTCGCGAGATATGGGAGTTTGAAGTTAAGGAATGCTTGAGACACCATCAAAATTTTCGCAAGTCTGGTACTCGAAACCAATAACTACAAAGGCCTAGGGGGAAAACACACAAATCTTTGTAATCGGGCGAGTTTCTGCTCTCAGATGCAATAGGAAATTCTCGAGTTCGCCAATCCGTTCGCGAGATATGGGAGTGTGAAGTTAAGGAATGGTTGAGAAACCAACAAAATTTTCGCAAGTCTGATACTCGAAACCAATAACTACAAAGGCCTAGGGGGAAAACACACATATCTTTGTAATCGGACGTGTTTCTACTTTCAGGTGCAACAGGAATTTCTCGAGTTCGTCAATCCGTTCGCGAGATATGGGAGTTTGAAGTTAAGGAATGGTTGAGAAACCATCAAAATTTTCGCAAGTCTGATACTCGAAACCAATAACTACAATGGCCTAGGGGAAAAATACACATACCTTTGTAATCGGGCGAGTTTCTGCTTTCAGATGCAATAGGAAATTCTCGAGTTCGTCAATCCGATCCCGATATATGGAAGTTTGAAGTTAAGGTATGGTTGAGAAACGATCAAAATTTTCGCAAGTCTGATACCCGAAACCAATAACTACAATGGCCTAGGGCAAAAATACACATACCGTTGTAATCGGGCGAGTTTCTGCTTCCAGGTGCAATAGGAAATTCTCGAGTTCGTCAATCCGTTCGCGAGATATGGGAGTTTGAAGTTAAGGAATGGTTGAGAAACCATCAAAATTTTCGCAAGTCTGATACTCGAAACCAATAACTACAAAGGCCTAGGGGGAAAACACACATATCTTTGTAATCGGGCGAGTTTCTGCTTCCAGGTGCAATAGGAAATTCTCGAGTTCGTCAATCCGTTCGCGAGATATGGGAGTTTGAAGTTAAGGAATGGTTGGGAAACCATCAAAATTTTCGCAAGTCTGATACTCGAAACACATAACTACAAAGGCCTAGGGGGGAGACACACATAACTTTGTAATCGGGCGTGTTTCTACTTTCAGGTGCAACAGGAATTTCTCTAGTTCGTCAATCCGTTCGCGAGATATGGGTGTTTGAAGTTAAGGAATGTTTAAGAAACCATCAAAATTTTCGCTGGTCTGATACTCGAAACCAATAACTGGAATGGCCTAGGGCAAAAATACACATACCGTTGTAATCGGGCGAGTTTCTGCTTTCAGATGCAATAGGAAATTCTCGAGTTCGTCAATCCGATCCCGATATATGGAAGTTTGAAGTTAAGGTATGGTTGAGAAACGATAAAAATTTTCGCAAGTCTGATACTCGAAACCAATAACTACAATGGCCTAGGGCAAAAATACACAAACCGTTGTAATCGGGCGAGTTTCTGCTTTCAGATGTAATAGAAAATTCTCGAGTTCGCCAATCCGTTCGCGAGATATGGAAGTTTGAAATTAAGGAATGATTGAGAAACCATCAAAATTTTCGCTGGTCTGATACTCGAAACCAGTAACTGGAATGGCCTAGGGGAATAGTACACACAGCATTGTATTCGGACGAGTTTCTGCTTTCAGATGCAATAGGAATTTCTCGAGTTCGCCAATCCGTTCGCGAGATAAGGGAGTTTGAAGTTAAGGAATGGTTGAGAAACCATCAAACTTTTCGCAATTCTGATGTTAGAAACGAATAACTGGAATGGCCTAGGGGAAAAGTACACACACCATTGTAATCGGGCGAGTTTCTTCTTTCAGATGCAACAGGAATTTCTCGAGTTCGTGAATCCGTTCGCGAGATATGGGAGTTTGAAGTTAAGGAATGGTTGAGAAACCATCAAAATTTTCGCTGGTCTGATACTCGAAACCAATAACTGGATTGGCCTAGGGGAATAGTACACACACCATTGTATTCGGGCGAGTTTCTGCTTTCAGATGCAACAGGAATTTCTCGAGTTCGTCAATCCGTTCGCGAGATATGGGAGTTTGAAGTTAAGGAATGGTTGAGAAACCATCAAAATTTTCGCAAGTCTGATACTCGAAACCAATAACTACAAAGGCCTAGGGGGAAAACACACATATCTTTGTAATCGGACGTGTTTCTACTTTCAGGTGCAACAGGAATTTCTCGAGTTCGTCAATCCGTTCGCGAGATATGGGAGTTTGAAGTTAAGGAATGGTTGAGAAACCATCATAATTTTCGCAAGTCTGATACTCGAAACCAATAACTGCAAAGGCCTAAGGGGAAAACACACATATCTTTGTAATCGGGCGAGTTTCTGCTTTCAGATGCAATAGGAAATTCTCGAGTTCGCCAATCCGTTCGCGAGATATGGGAGTGTGAAGTTAAGGAATGGTTGAGAAACCAACAAAATTTTCGCAAGTCTGATACTCGAAACCAATAACTACAAAGGCCTAGGGGAAAAATACACATACCGTTGTAATCGGGCGAGTTTCTACTTCCCCATGTAACAGGAATTTCTCGAGTTCGTCAATCCGTTCGCGAGATATGGGAGTTTGAAGTTAAGGAATGGTTGAGAAACCATCAAAATTTTCGCTGGTCTGATACTCGAAACAAATAACTACAAAGGCATAGGGGGAAAACACACATATCTTTGTAATCGGGCGTGTTTCAACTTTCAGGTGCAACAGGAATTTCTCGAGTTCGTCAATCCGTTCGCGAGATATGGGAGTTTGAAGTTAAGGAATGGTTGAGAAACCATCACAGTTTTCGCAAGTCTGATACTCGAAACCAATCACCAATATGGCCTAGGGCAAAAATACACATACCGTTGTAATCGGGCGAGTTTCTGCTTTCAGATGCAATAGCACATTCTCGAGTTCGTCAATACGTTCGCGAGATATGGGAGCTTGAAGTGAAGGAATGGTTGAGAAACCATCAAAATTTTCGCAAGTCTGATACTCGAAACCAATAACTACAATGGCCTAGGGCAAAAATACATATACCGTTGTAATCGGGCGAGTTTCTGCTTCCAGGTGCAATAGGAAATTCTCGAGTTCCTCAATGCGTTCGCGAGATATGGGAGTTTGAAGTTAAGGAATGGTTGAGACACCATCAAAATTTTCGCAAGTCTGATACTCGAAACCCATAACTACAAAGGCCTAGGGGGGAAACACACATATCTTTGTAATCGGGCGTGTTTCTACTTTCAGGTGCAACAGGTATTTCTCTAGTTCGTCAATCCGTTCCCGAGATATGGGTGTTTGAAGTTAAGGAATGTTTGAGAAACCATCAAAATTTTCGCTGGTCTGATACTCGAAACCAATAACTGGAATGGCCTAGGGGAAAGTACACACACCATTGTATTCGGACGAGTTTCTGCTTTCAGATGCAATAGGAATTTCTCGAGTTCGCCAATCCGTTCGCGAGATATGGGAGTTTGAAGTTAAGGAATGGTTGAGAAACCATCAAAATTTTCGCAATTCTGATGCTAGAAACGAATAACTGGAATGGCCTAGGGGAAAAGTACACACACCATTGTAATCGGGCGAGTTTCTACTTTCAGATGCAACAGGAATTTCTCGAGTTCGTCAATCCGTTCGCGAGATATGGGAGTTTGAAGTTAAGGAATGTTTGAGAAACCATCAAAATTTTCGCAAGTCTGATACTCGAAACCAATAACTACAAATGCCTAGGGGAAAAATACACATACCGTTGTAATCGGGCGAGTTTCCACTTTCAGATGCAACAGGAATTTCTCGAGTTCGTCAATCCGTTCGCGAGATATGGGAGTTTGAAGTTAAGGAATGCTTGAGACACCATCAAAATTTTCGCTGGTCTGATACTCGAAACCAATAACTGGAATGGCCTAGGGGAAAAGTACACATACCATTGTAATCGGGCGAGTTTCTACTTTCAGATACAACAGTTATTTCTCGAGTTCGTCAATCCGTTCGCGAGAAATGGGGGTCTGAAGTTAAGGAATGGTTGAGGAACCATCAAAGTTTTCGCAAGTCTGATTCTCGAATCTAATAACTACTATGGCCTAGGGCAAAAATACACATACCGTTGTAATCGGGCGAGTTTCTGCTTTCAGATGCAATAGGAAATTCTCGAGTTCGTCAATCCGATCCCGAGATATGGAAGTTTGAATTTAAGGAATGGTTGAGAAACGATCAAAATTTTCGCAAGTCTGATACTCGAAACCAATAACTACAATGGCCTAGGGCAAAAATAAACATACCGTTGTAATCGGGCGAGTTTCTGCTTCCAGGTGCAATAGGAAATTCTCGAGTTCGTCAATCCGTTCGCGAGATATGGGAGTTTGAAGTTAAGGAATGCTTGAGACCCCATCAAAATTTTCGCAAGTCTGATACTCGAAACCAATAACTACAAAGGCCTTGGGGGAAAACACACATATCTTTGTAATCGGGCGAGTTTCTGCTCTCAGATGCAATAGGAAATTCTCGAGTTCGCCAATCCGTTCGCGAGATATGGGAGTTTGAAGTTAAGGAATGCTTGAGACCCCATCAAAATTTTCGCAAGTCTGATACTCGAAACCAATAACTACAAAGGCCTAGGCCAAAAATACACAAACCGTTGTAATCGGGCGAGTTTCTGCTTTCAGATGCAACAGGAAATTCTCGAGTTCGTCAAACCGTTCGCGAGATATGGAAGTTTGAAGTTAAGATATGATTGAGAAACCATCAAAATTTTCGCTGGTCTGATACTCGAAACCAATAACTGGAATGGCCTAGGGGAAAAGTACACATACCATTGTAATCGGGCGAGTTTCTACTTTCAGATACAACAGGAATTTCTCGAGTTCGTCAATCCGTTCGCGAGAAATGGGGGTCTGAAGTTAAGGAATGGTTGAGAAACCATCAACATTTTCGCAATTCTGATACTCGAAACCAATAACTACAAATGCCTAGGGGAAAAATACACATACCGTTGTAAACGGGCGAGATTCTACTTTCACATGCAACAGGAATTTCTCGATTTCGTCAATACGTTCGCGAGATATGGGAGTTTGAAGTTGAGGAATGGTTGAGGAACCATCAAAGTTTTCGCAAGTCTGATTCTCGAATCTACTAACTACTATGGCCTAGGGCAAAAATACACATACCTTTGTAATCGGGCGAGTTTCTGCTTTCAGATGCAATAGGAAATTCTCGAGTTCGTCAATCCGATCCCGAGATATGGAAGTTTGAAGTTAAGGAATGGTTGAGAAACCATCAAAATTTTCGCTGGTCTGATACTCGAAACCAGTAACTGGAAAGGCCTAGGGGAAAAGTACACACACCATTGTATTCGGACGAGTTTCTGCTTTCAGATGCAATAGGAATTTCTCGAGTTCGCCAATCCGTACGCGAGATAAGGGAGTTTGAAGTTAAGGAATGGTTGAGAAACCATCAAACTTTTCGCAATTCTGACGCTAGAAACGAATAACTGGAATGGCCTAGGGGAAAAGTACACACACCATTGTAATCGGGCGAGTTTCTTCTTTCAGATGCAACAGGAATTTCTCGAGTTCGTCAATCCGTTCGCGAGATATGGGAGTTTGAAGTTAAGGAATGGTTGAGAAACCATCAAAATTTTCGCAAGTCTGATACTCGAAACCAATAACTACAATGGCCTAGGGGAAAAATACACATACCGTTGTAATCGGGCGAGTTTCTGCTTCCAGGTGCAATAGGAAATTCTCGAGTTCGTCAATCCGTTCGCGAGATATGGGAGTTTGAAGTTAAGGAATGGTCGAGAAACCATCAAAATTTTCGCAAGTCTGATACTCGAAACCAATAACTACAATGGCCTAGGGGAATAATACACATACCGTTGTAATCGGGCGAGATTCTACTTTCAGATATAACAGGAATTTCTCGAGTTCGTGAATCCGTTCGCGAGATATGTGGGTTTGAAGTTAAGGAATGGTTGAGAAACCATCAAAATTTTCGCAAGTCTGATACTCGAAACCAATAACTGGAATGGCCTAGGGGAAAAGTGCACACACCGTTGTAATCGGCCGAGTTTTTACTTCCACATGTAACAGGAATTTCTCGAGTTCGTCAATCCGTTCGCGAGATATGGGAGTTTGAAGTTAAGGAATGGTTGAGAAACCATCAAAATTTTCGCTGGTCTGATACTCGAAATCAATAACTTCAAAGGCATAGGGGGAAAACACACATATCTTTGTAATCGGGCGTGTTTCTACTTTCAGGTGCAACAGGAATTTCTCGAGTTCGTCAATCCGTTCGCGAGATATGGGAGTTTGAAGTTAAGGAATGGTTGAGAAACCATCACAGTTTTCGCAAGTCTGATACTCGAAACCAGTCACCAATATGGCCTAGGGCAAAAATACACATACCGTTGTAATCGGGCGAGTTTCTGCTTTCAGATGCAATAGCACATTCTCGAGTTCGTCAATACGTTCGGGAGATATGGGAGTTTGAAGTGAAGGAATGGTTGAGAAACCATCAAAATTTTCGCAAGTCTGATACTCGAAACCAATAACTACAATGGCCTAGGGCAAAAATACGTATACCGTTGTAATCGGGCGAGTTTCTGCTTCCAGGTGCAATAGGAAATTCTCGAGTTCGTCAATGCGTTCGCGAGATATGGGAGTTTGAATTTAAGGAATGGTTGAGACACCATCAAAATTTTCGCAAGTCTGATACTCGAAACCCATAACTACAAAGGCCTAGGGGGGAAACACATATATCTTTGTAATCGGGCGTGTTTCTACTTTCAGGTGCAACAGGAATTTCTCTAGTTCGTCAATCCGTTCCCGAGATATGGGTGTTTGAAGTTAAGGAATGTTTGAGAAACCATCAAAATTTTCGCTGGTCTGATACTCGAAACCAATAACTGGAATGGCCTAGGGGAAAGTACACACACCATTGTATTCGGACGAGTTTCTGCTTTCAGATGCAATAGGAATTTCTCGAGTTCGCCAATCCGTTCGCGAGATATGGGAGTTTGAAGTTAAGGAATGGTTGAGAAACCATCAAAATTTTCGCAATTCTGATGCTAGAAACGAATAACTGGAATGGCCTAGGGGAAAAGTACACACACCATTGTAATCGGGCGAGTTTCTACTTTCAGATGCAAGAGGAATTTCTCGAGTTCGTCAATCCGTTCGCGAGATATGGGAGTTTGAAGTTAAGGAATGTTTGAGAAACCATCAAAATTTTCGCAAGTCTGATACTCGAAACCAATAACTACAAATGCCTAGGGGAAAAATACACATACCGTTGTAATCGGGCGAGTTTCCACTTTCAGATGCAACAGGAATTTCTCGAGTTCGTCAATCCGTTCGCGAGATATGGGAGTTTGAAGTTAAGGAATGCTTGAGACACCATCAAAATTTTCGCTGGTCTGATACTCGAAACCAATAACTGGAATGGCCTAGGGGAAAAGTACACATACCATTGTAATCGGGCGAGTTTCTACTTTCAGATACAACAGTTATTTCTCGAGTTCGTCAATCCGTTCGCGAGAAATGGGGGTCTGAAGTTAAGGAATGGTTGAGAAACCATCAACATTTTCGCAAGTCTGATACTCGAAACCAATAACTACAAATGCCTAGGGGAAAAATACACATACCGTTGTAAACGGGCGAGATTCTACTTTCAGATGCAACAGGAACTTCTCGATTTCGTCAATACGTTCGCGAGATATGGGAGTTTGAAGTTAAGGAATGGTTGAGGAACCATCAAAGTTTTCGCAAGTCTGATTCTCGAATCTAATAACTACTATGGCCTAGGGCAAAAATACACATACCGTTGTAATCGGGCGAGTTTCTGCTTTCAGATGCAATAGGAAATTCTCGAGTTCGTCTATCCGATCCCGAGATATGGAAGTTTGAATTTAAGGAATGGTTGAGAAACGATCAAAATTTTCGCAAGTCTGATACTCGAAACCAATAACTACAATAGCCTAGGGCAAAAATAAACATACCGTTGTAATCGGGCGAGTTTCTGCTTCCAGGTGCAATAGGAAATTCTCGAGTTCGTCAATCCGTTCGCGAGATATGGGAGTTTGAAGTTAAGGAATGCTTGAGACCCCATCAAAATTTTCGCAAGTCTGATACTCGAAACCAATTACTACAAAGGCCTAGGGGGAAAACACACATATCTTTGTAATCGGGCGAGTTTCTGCTCTCAGATGCAATAGGAAATTCTCGAGTTCGCCAATCCGTTCGCGAGATATGGGAGTTTGAAGTTAAGGAATGCTTGAGACCCCATCAAAATTTTCGCAAGTCTGATACTCGAAACCAATAACTACAAAGGCCTAGGCCAAAAATACAAAAACCGTTGTAATCGGGCGAGTTTCTGCTTTCAGATGCAACAGGAAATTCTCGAGTTCGTCAATCCGTTCGCGAGATATGGAAGTTTGAAGTTAAGATATGATTGAGAAACCATCAAAATTTTCGCTGGTCTGATACTCGAAACCAATAACTGGAATGGCCTAGGGGAAAAGTACACATACCATTGTAATCGGGCGAGTTTCTACTTTCAGATACAACAGGAATTTCTCGAGTTCGTCAATCCGTTCGCGAGAAATGGGGGTCTGAAGTTAAGGAATGGTTGAGAAACCATCAACATTTTCGCAAGTCTGATACTCGAAACCAATAACTACAAATGCCTAGGGGAAAAATACACATACCGTTGTAAACGGGCGAGATTCTACTTTCACATGCAACAGGAATTTCTCGATTTCGTCAATACGTTCGCGAGATATGGGAGTTTGAAGTTGAGGAATGGTTGAGGAACCATCAAAGTTTTCGCAAGTCTGATTCTCGAATCTAATAACTACTATGGCCTAGGGCAAAAATACACATACCTTTGTAATCGGGCGAGTTTCTGCTTTCAGATGCAATAGGAAATTCTCGAGTTCGTCAATCCGATCCCGAGATATGGAAGTTTGAAGTTAAGGAATGGTTGAGAAACGATCAAAATTTTCGCAAGTCTGATACTCGAAACCAATAACTACAATGGCCTAGGGCAAAAATACACATACCGTTGTAATCGGGCGAGTTTCTGCTTCCAGGTGCAATAGGAAATTCTCGAGTTCGTCAATCCGTTCGCGAGATATGGGAGTTTGAAGTTAAGGAATGGTTGAGAAACCATCAAAATTTTCGCAAGTCTGATACTCGAAACCAATAACTACAATGGCCTAGGGGAAAAATACACATACCGTTGTAATCGGGCGAGATTCTACTTTCAGATGCAACAGG
The DNA here is from genome assembly GCF_051014685.1 of Ptiloglossa arizonensis. Classification (NCBI taxonomy): domain Eukaryota; kingdom Metazoa; phylum Arthropoda; class Insecta; order Hymenoptera; family Colletidae; genus Ptiloglossa; species Ptiloglossa arizonensis. Next base: position 531,924 of record NW_027478427.1, read on the forward strand.
AATTTCTCCAGTTCGTGAATCCGTTCGCGAGATATGGGAGTTTGAAGTAAAGGAATGGTTGAGACACCATCAAAATTTTCGCAAGTCTGATACTCGAAACCCATAACTACAAAGGCCTAGGGGGGAAACACACATATCTCTGTAATCGAGCGTGTTTCTACTTTCAGGTGCAACAGGAATTTCTCGAGTTCGTCAATCCGTTCGCGAGATATGGGAGTTTGAAGTTAAGGAATGGTTGAGAAACCATCAAAATTTTCGCTGGTCTGATACTCGAAACCAGTAACTGGAATGGCCTAGGGGAAAAGTACACACACCATTGTATTCGGACGAGTTTCTGCTTTCAGATGCAATAGGAATTTCTCGAGTTCGCCAATCCGTTCGCGAGATAAGGGAGTTTGAAGTTAAGGAATGGTTGAGAAACCATCAAACTTTTCGCAATTCAGATGCTAGAAACGAATAACTGGAATGGCCTAGGGGAAAAGTACACACACCATTCTAATCGGGCGAGTTTCTTCTTTCAGATGCAACAGGAATTTCTCGAGTTCGTCAATCCGTTCGCGAGATATGGGAGTTTGAAGTTAAGGAATGGTTGAGAAACCCTGAAAATTTTCGCTGGTCTGATACTCGAAACCAATAACTGTATTGGCCTAGGGGAATAGTACACACACCATTGTATTAAGGCGAGTTTCTGCTTTCAGATGCAATAGGAATTTCTCGAGTTCGTCAATCCGTTCGCGAGATATGGGAGTTTGAAGTTAAGGAATGGTTGAGAAACCATCAACATTATCGCAATTCTGATGCTAGAAACGAATAACTGGAATGGCCTAGGGGAGAAGTACACACACCATTGTAATCGGGGGAGATTCTACTTTGAGATGCAACAGGAATTTCTCGAGTTCGTCAATCCGTTCGCGAGATATGGGAGTTTGAAGTTAAGGAATGGTCGAGCAACCATCAAAATTTTCGCAATTCTGATGCTAGAAACGAATAACTGGCATGGCCTAGGGGAGAAGTACACACACCATTGTAATCGGGGGAGATTCTACTTTGAGATGCAACAGGAATTTCTCGAGTTCGTCAATCCGTTCGCGAGATATGGGATTTTGAAGTTAAGGAATGGTTGAGAAACCATCAAAATTTTCGCAAGTCTGATACTCGAAACCAATAACTACAAAGGCCTAGGGGGAAAACACACATACCTTTGTAATCGGGCGTGTTTCTACTTTCAGGTGCAACAGGAATTTCTCGAGTTCGTCAATCCGTTCGCGAGATATGGGAGTTTGAAGTTAAGGAATGATTGAGAAACCATCACAATTTTCGCAAGTCTGATACTCGAAACCAATCACCAATATGGCCTATGGCAAAAATACACATACCGTTGTAATCGGGCGAGTTTCTGCTTTCAGATGCAATAGAAAATTCTCCAGTTCGTCAATCCGTTCGCGAGATATGGAAGTTTGAAATTAAGGAATGATTGAGAAACCATCAAAATTTTCGCAAGTCTGATACTCGAAACCAATAACTGGATTGGCCTAGGGGAATAGTACACACACCATTGTATTCGGGCGAGTTTCTGCTTTGAGATGCAATAGGAATTTCTCGAGTTCGTCAATCCGTTCGCGAGATATGGGAGTTTGAAGTTAAGGAATGGTTGAGAAACCATCAATATTTTCGCAATTCTGATGCTAGAAACGAATAACTGGAATGGCCTAGGGGAGAAGTACACACACCATTGTAATCGGGAGAGTTTCTACTTTCAGATGCAACAGGAATTTCTCGAGTTCGTCAATCCGTTCGCGAGATATGGGAGTTTGAAGTTAAGGAATGGTTGAGAAACCATCAAAATTTTCGCAAGTCTTATACTCGAAACCAATAACTACAAAGGCCTAGGGGAAAAACACACATATCTTTGAAATCGGGCGTGTTTCTACTTTCAGGTGCAACAGGAATTTCTCGAGTTCGTCAATCCGTTCGCGAGATATGGGAGTTTGAAGTTAAGGAATGGTTGAGAAACCATCACAATTTTCGCTAGTCTGATACTCGAAACCAATCACCAATATGGCCTAGGGCAAAAATACACATACCGTTGTAATCGGGCGAGTTTCTGCTTTCAGATGCAATAGCACATTCTCGAGTTCGTCAATACGTTCGCGAGATATGGGAGTTTGAAGTTAAGGAATGGTTGAGAAACCATCAAACTTTTCGCAATTCAGATGCTAGAAACGAATAACTGGAATGGCCTAGGGGAAAAGTACACACAACATTCTAATCGGGCGAGTTTCTTCTTTGAGATGCAACAGGAATTTCTCGAGTTCGTCAATCCGTTCGCGAGATATGGGAGTTTGAAGTTAAGGAATGGTTGAGAAACCATGAAAATTTTCGCTGGTCTGATACTCGAAACCAATAACTGTATTGGCCTAGGGGAATAGTACACACACCATTGTATTCGGGCGAGTTTCTGCTTTCAGATGCAATAGGAATTTCTCGAGTTCGTCAATCCGTTCGCGAGATATGGGAGTTTGAAGTTAAGGAATGGTTGAGAAACCATCAACATTATCGCAATTCTGATGCTAGAAACGAATAACTGGAATGGCCTAGGGGAGAAGTACACACACCATTGTAATCGGGGGAGATTCTACTTTGAGATGCAACAGGAATTTCTCGAGTTCGTCAATCCGTTCGCGAGATATGGGAGTTTGAAGTTAAGGAATGGTCGAGCAACCATCAAAATTTTCGCAATTCTGATGCTAGAAACGAATAACTGGAATGGCCTAGGGGAGAAGTACACACACCATTGTAATCGGGGGAGATTCTACTTTGAGATGCAACAGGAGTTTCTCGAGTTCGTCAATCCGTTCGCGAGATATGGGATTTTGAAGTTAAGGAATGGTTGAGAAACCATCAAAATTTTCGCAAGTCTGATACTCGAAACCAATAACTACAAAGGCCTAGGGGGAAAACACACATACCTTTGTAATCGGGCGTGTTTCTACTTTCAGGTGCAACAGGAATTTCTCGAGTTCGTCAATCCGTTCGCGAGATATGGGAGTTTGAAGTTAAGGAATGGTTGAGAAACCATCAAAGTTTTCGCAAGTCTGATTCTCGAATCTAATAACTACTATGGCCTAGGGCAAAAATACACATACCGTTGTAATCGGGCGAGTTTCTGCTTTCAGATGCAATAGGAATTTCTCGAGTTCGTCAATACGTTCGCGAGATATGGGAGTTTGATGTTAAGGAATGGTTGAGAAACCATCAAAATTTTCGCAATTCTGATACTCGAAACCAATAACTACAATGGCCTAGGGCAAAAATACACATACCGTTGTAATCGGGCGAGTTTCTGCTTTCAGATGCAATAGAAAATTCTCGAGTTCGTCAATCCGTTCGCGAGATATGGAAGTTTGAAATTAAGGAATGATTGAGAAACCATCAAAATTTTCGCAAGTCTGATACTCGAAACCAATAACTGGATTGGCCTAGTGGAATAGTACACACACCATTGTATTCGGGCGAGTTTCTGCTTTGAGATGCAATAGGAATTTCTCGAGTTCGTCAATCCGTTCGCGAGGTATGGGAGTTTGAAGTTAAGGAATGGTTGAGAAACCATCAATATTTTCGCAATTCTGATGCTAGAAACGAATAACTGGAATGGCCTAGGGGAGAAGTACACACACCATTGTAATCGGGGGAGATTCTACTTTGAGATGCAACAGGAGTTTCTCGAGTTCGTCAATCCGTTCGCGAGATATGGGATTTTGAAGTTAAGGAATGGTTGAGAAACCATCAAAATTTTCGCAAGTCTGATACTCGAAACCAATAACTACAAAGGCCTAGGGGGAAAACACACATACCTTTGTAATCGGGCGTGTTTCTACTTTCAGGTGCAACAGGAATTTCTCGAGTTCGTCAATCCGTTCGCGAGATATGGGAGTTTGAAGTTAAGGAATGGTTGAGAAACCATCAAAGTTTTCGCAAGTCTGATTCTCGAATCTAATAACTACTATGGCCTAGGGCAAAAATACACATACCGTTGTAATCGGGCGAGTTTCTGCTTTCAGATGCAATAGCACATTCTCGAGTTCGTCAATACGTTCGCGAGATATGGGAGTTTGATGTTAAGGAATGGTTGAGAAACCATCAAAATTTTCGCAATTCTGATACTCGAAACCAATAACTACAATGGCCTTGGGCAAAAATACACATACCGTTGTAATCGGGCGAGTTTCTGCTTTCAGATGCAATAGAAAATTCTCGAGTTCGTCAATCCGTTCGCAAGATATGGAAGTTTGAAATTAAGGAATGATTGAGAAACCATCAAAATTTTCGCAAGTCTGATACTCGAAACCAATAACTGGATTGGCCTAGTGGAATAGTACACACACCATTGTATTCGGGCGAGTTTCTGCTTTGAGATGCAATAGGAATTTCTCGAGTTCGTCAATCCGTTCGCGAGGTATGGGAGTTTGAAGTTAAGGAATGGTTGAGAAACCATCAATATTTTCGCAATTCTGATGCTAGAAACGAATAACTGGAATGGCCTAGGGGAGAAGTACACACACCATTGTAATCGGGAGAGTTTCTACTTTCAGATGCAACAGGAATTTCTCGAGTTCGTCAATCCGTTCGCGAGATATGGGAGTTTGAAGTTAAGGAATGGTTGAGAAACCATCAAAATTTTCGCAAGTCTTATACTCGAAACCAATAACTACAAAGGCCTAGGGGGAAAACACACATATCTTTGAAATCGGGCGTGTTTCTACTTTCAGGTGCAACAGGAATTTCTCGAGTTCGTCAATCCGTTCGCGAGATATGGGTGTTTGAAGTTAAGGAATGGTTGAGAAACCATCATAATTTTCGCAAGTCTGATACTCGAAACCAATCACCAATATGGCCTAGTGCAAAAATACACATACCGTTGTAATCGGGCGAGTTTCTGCTTTCAGATGCAATAGCACATTCTCGAGTTCGTCAATACGTTCGCGAGATATGGGAGTTTGAAGTTAAGGAATGGTTGAGAAACCATCAAAATTTTCGCAATTCTGATAATCGAAACCAATAACTACAACGGCCTAGGGCAAAAATACACATACCGTTGTAATCGGGCGAGTTTCTGCTTTCAGATGCAACAGGAATTTCTCGAGTTCGTCAATCCTTTCGCGAGATATGGGAGTATGAAGTTAAGGAATGGTGGAGCAACCATCAAAATTTTCGCAATTCCGATGCTAGAAACGAATAACTGGAATGGCCTAGGGGAATAGTACACACACCATGGTATTCGGGCGAGTTTCTGCTTTCAGATGCAATAGGAATTCCTCGAGTTCGTCAATCCGTTCGCGAGATATGGGAGTTTGAAGTTAAGGAATGGTTGAGAAACCATCAAAATTTTGGCAATTCTGATGCTAGAAACGAATAACGGGAATGGCCTAGGGGGAAAGTACACACACCATTGTAATCGGGCGAGTTTCTACTTTCAGATGCGACAGGAATTTCTCGAGTTCGTCAATCCGTTCGCGAGATATGGGAGTTTGAAGTTAAGGAATGGTTGAGAAACCATGAAAATTTTCGCTGGTCTGATACTCGAAACCAATAACTGTATTGGCCCAGGGGAATAGTACACACACCATTGTATTCGGGCGAGTTTCTGCTTTCAGATGCAATAGGAGATTCTCGAGTTCGTCAATCCGTTCGCGAGATATGGGAGTTTGAAGTTAAGGAATGGTTGAGAAACCATCAAAATTATCGCAAGTCTGATACTCGAAACCAATAACTACAATGGCCTAGGGGAAAAGTACACACACCAATGTAATCGGGCGAGTTTCTACTTTCAGATGCAACAGGAATTTCTCGAGTTCGTCAATCCGTTCGCGAGATATGGGAGTTTGAAGTTAAGGAATGCTTGAGACACCATCAAAATTTTCGCAAGTCTGATACTTGAAACCAATAACTACAAAGGCCTAGGGGAAGAATACACATACCGTTGTAATCGGGCGAGTTTCTACTTTCAGATGCAACAGGAATTTCTCGAGTTCGTCAATCCGTTCGCGAGATATGGGAGTTTGAAGTTAAGGAATGCTTGAGACACCATCAAAATTTTCGCAAGTCTGATACTCGAAACCAATAACTACAAAGGCCTAGGTGGAAAACACACATATCTTTGTAATCGGGCGAGTTTATGCTTTCAGATGCAATAGGAAATTCTGGAGTTCGCCAATCCGTTCGCGAGATATGGGAGTGTGAAGTTAAGGAATGGTTGAGAAACCAACAAAATTTTCGCAAGTCTGATACTCGAAACCAATAACTACAAAGGCCTAGGGGAAAATACACATATCGTTGTAATCGGGCGAGTTTCTACTTCCACATGTAACAGGAATTTCTCGAGTTCGTCAATCCGTTCGCGAGATATGGGAGTTTAAAATTAAGGAATGGTTGAAAAACCATCAAAATTTTCGCTGGTCTGGTACTCGAAACCAATAACTGGATTGGCCTAGGGGAATAGTACACATAACATTGTATTCGGGCGAGTTTCTGCTTTCAGATGCAATAGGAATTTCTCGAGTTCGTCAATCCGTTCGCGAGATATGGGAGTTTGAAGTTAAGGAATGGTTGAGAAACCATCAAAATTTTCGCAATTCTGATGCTAGAAACGAATAACTGGAATGGCCTAGGGGAGAAGTACACACACCATTGTAATCGGGAGAGTTTCTACTTTCAGATGCAACAGGAATTTCTCGAGTTCGTCAATCCGTTCGAGAGATATGGGAGTTTGAAGTTAAGGAATGGTTGAGAAACCATCAAAATTTTCGCAAGTCTTATACTCGAAACCAATAACTACAAAGGCCTAGGGGGAAAACACACATATCTTTGAAATCGGGCGTGTTTCTACTTTCAGGTGCAACAGGAATTTCTCGAGTTCGTCAATCCGTTCGCGAGATATGGGTGTTTGAAGTTAAGGAATGGTTGAGAAACCATCATAATTTTCGCAAGTCTGATACTCGAAACCAATCACCAATATGGCCTAGTGCAAAAATACACATACCGTTGTAATCGGGCGAGTTTCTGCTTTCAGATGCAATAGCACATTCTCGAGTTCGTCTATACGTTCGCGAGATATGGGAGTTTGAAGTTAAGGAATGGTTGAGAAACCATCAAAATTTTCGCAATTCTGATAATCGAAACCAATAACTACAATGGCCTAGGGCAAAAATACACATACCGTTGTAATCGGGCGAGTTTCTGCTTTCAGATGCAACAGGAATTTCTCGAGTTCGTCAATCCTTTCGCGAGATATGGGAGTATGAAGTTAAGGAATGGTGGAGCAACCATCAAAATTTTCGCAATTCCGATGCTAGAAACGAATAACTGGAATGGCCTAGGGGAATAGTACACACACCATGGTATTCGGGCGAGTTTCTGCTTTCAGATGCAATAGGAATTCCTCGAGTTCGTCAATCCGTTCGCGAGATATGGGAGTTTGAAGTTAAGGAATGGTTGAGAAACCATCAAAATTTTGGCAATTCTGATGCTAGAAACGAATAACGGGAATGGCCTAGGGGGAAAGTACACACACCATTGTAATCGGGCGAGTTTCTACTTTCAGATGCGACAGGAATTTCTCGAGTTCGTCAATCCGTTCGCGAGATATGGGAGTTTGAAGTTAAGGAATGGTTGAGAAACCATGAAAATTTTCGCTGGTCTGATACTCGAAACCAATAACTGTATTGGCCTAGGGGAATAGTACACACACCATTGTATTCGGGCGAGTTTCTGCTTTCAGATGCAATAGGAGATTCTCGAGTTCGTCAATCCGTTCGCGAGATATGGGAGTTTGAAGTTAAGGAATGGTTGAGAAACCATCAAAATTATCGCAAGTCTGATACTCGAAACCAATAACTACAATGGCCTAGGGGAAAAGTACACACACCAATGTAATCGGGCGAGTTTCTACTTTCAGATGCAACAGGAATTTCTCGAGTTCGTCAATCCGTTCGCGAGATATGGGAGTTTGAAGTTAAGGAATGCTTGAGACACCATCAAAATTTTCGCAAGTCTGATACTTGAAACCAATAACTACAAAGGCCTAGGGGAAGAATACACATACCGTTGTAATCGGGCGAGTTTCTACTTTCAGATGCAACAGGAATTTCTCGAGTTCGTCAATCCGTTCGCGAGATATGGGAGTTTGAAGTTAAGGAATGCTTGAGACACCATCAAAATTTTCGCAAGTCTGATACTCGAAACCAATAACTACAAAGGCCTAGGTGGAAAACACACATATCTTTGTAATCGGGCGAGTTTATGCTTTCAGATGCAATAGGAAATTCTGGAGTTCGCCAATCCGTTCGCGAGATATGGGAGTGTGAAGTTAAGGAATGGTTGAGAAACCAACAAAATTTTCGCAAGTCTGATACTCGAAACCAATAACTACAAAGGCCTAGGGGAAAATACACATATCGTTGTAATCGGGCGAGTTTCTACTTCCACATGTAACAGGAATTTCTCGAGTTCGTCAATCCGTTCGCGAGATATGGGAGTTTAAAATTAAGGAATGGTTGAAAAACCATCAAAATTTTCGCTGGTCTGGTACTCGAAACCAATAACTGGATTGGCCTAGGGGAATAGTACACATAACATTGTATTCGGGCGAGTTTCTGCTTTCAGATGCAATAGGAATTTCTCGAGTTCGTCAATCCGTTCGCGAGATATGGGAGTTTGAAGTTAAGGAATGGTTGAGAAACCATCAAAATTTTCGCAATTCTGATGCTAGAAACGAATAACTGGAATGGCCTAGGGGAGAAGTACACACACCATTGTAATCGGGAGAGTTTCTACTTTCAGATGCAACAGGAATTTCTCGAGTTCGTCAATCCGTTCGAGAGATATGGGAGTTTGAAGTTAAGGAATGGTTGAGGAACCATCAAAATTTTCGCAAGTCTGATACTCGAAACCAATAACTACAAAGGCCTAGGGGGAAAACACACATATCTTTGTAATCGGGCGTGTTTCTACTTTCAGGTGCAACAGGAATTTCTCGAGTTCGTCAATCCGTTCGCGAGATATGGGAGTTTGAAGTTAAGGAATGGTTGAGAAACCATCACAATTTTCGCAAGTCTGATACTCGAAACCAATCACCAATATGGCCTAGGGCAAAAATACACATACCGTTGTAATCGGGCGAGTTTCTGCTTTCAGATGCAATAGCAAATTCTCGAGTTCGTCAATACGTTCGCGAGATATGGGAGTTTGAAGTTAAGGAATGGTTGAGAAACCATCAAAATTTTCGCAAGTCTGATACTCGAAACCAATAACTACAATGGCCTAGGGCAAAAATACACATACCGTTGTAATCGGGCGAGTTTCTGCTTTCAGATGCAATAGAAAATTCTTGAGTTCGTCAATCCGTTCGCGAGATATGGGAGTTTGAAGTTAAGGAATGGTCGAGCAACCATCAAAATTTTCGCAATTCCGATGCTAGAAACGAATAACTGGAATGGTATAGGGGAAAAGTACACACACCATTGTAATCGGGCGAGTTTCTACTTTCAGATACAACAGGAATTTCTCGAGTTCGTCAAACCGTTCGCGAGAAATGGGGGTCTGAAGTTAAGGAATGGTTAAGAAACCATCAAAATTTTCGCAAGTCTGATACTCGAAACCAATAACTACAATGGCCTAGGGGAAAAATACACATACCGTTGTAATCGGGCGAGTTTCTACTTCCACATGCAACAGGAATTTCTCGAGTTCGTCAATCCGTTCGCGAGAAATGGGGGTCTGAAGTTAAGGAATGGTTAAGAAACCATCAACAGTTTCGCAAGTCTGACACTCGAAACCAATAACTACAAAGGCCTAGGGGGAAAACTCACATATCTTTGTAATCGGGCGTGTTTCTACTTTCAGGTGCAACAGGAATTTCTCGAGTTCGTCAATCCGTTCGCGAGATATGGGAGTTTGAAGTTAAGGAATGCTTGAGACACCATCAAAATTTTCGCAAGTCTGATACTCGAAACCAATAACTACAAACGCCTAGGGGAAAAATACACATACCGTTGTAATCGGGCGAGTTTCTACTTTCAGATGCAACAGGAATTTCTCGAGTTCGTCAATCCGTTCGCGAGATATGGGAGTTTGAAGTTAAGGAATGCTTGAGACACCATCAAAATTTTCGCAAGTCTGATACTCGAAACCAATAACTACAAAGGCCTAGGTGGAAAACACACATATCTTTGTAATCGGGCGAGTTTATGGTTTCAGATGCAATAGGAAATTCTGGAGTTCGCCAATCCGTTCGCGAGATATGGGAGTTTAAAGTTAAGGAATGGTTGAAAAACCATCAAAATTTTCGCTGGTCTGGTACTCGAAACCAATAACTGGATTGGCCTAGGGGAATAGTACACATACCATTGTATTCGGGCGAGTTTCTGCTTCCACATGTAACAGGAATTTCTCGAGTTCGTCAATCCGTTCGCGAGATATGGGAGTTTAAAGTTAAGGAATGGTTGAAAAACCATCAAAATTTTCGCTGGTCTGGTACTCGAAACCAATAACTGGATTGGCCTAGGGGAATAGTACACATACCATTGTATTCGGGCGAGTTTCTGCTTTCAGATGCAATAGGAATTTCTCGAGTTCGTCAATCCGTTCGCGAGATGTGGGAGTTTGAAGTTAAGGAATGGTTGAGAAACCATCAAAATTTTCGCAATTCTGATGCTAGAAACGAATAACTGGAATGGCCTAGGGGAGAAGTACACACACCATTGTAATCGGGAGAGTTTCTACTTTCAGATGCAAAAGGAATTTCTCGAGTTCGTCAATCCGTTCGAGAGATATGGGAGTTTGAAGTTAAGGAATGGTTGAGGAACAATCAAAATTTTCGCAAGTCTGATACTCGAAACCAATAACTACAAAGGCCTAGGGGGAAAACACACATATCTTTGTAATCGGGCGTGTTTCTAATTTCAGGTGCAACAGGAATTTCTCGAGTTCGCCAATCCGTTCGCGAGATATGGGAGTGTGAAGTTAAGGAATGGTTGAGAAACCAACAAAATTTTCGCAAGTCTGATACTCGAAACCAATAACTACAAAGGCCTAGGGGAAAATACACATATCGTTGTAATCGGGCGAGTTTCTACTTCCACATGTAACAGGAATTTCTCGAGTTCGTCAATCCGTTCGCGAGATATGGGAGTTTAAAATTAAGGAATGGTTGAAAAACCATCAAAATTTTCGCTGGTCTGGTACTCGAAACCAATAACTGGATTGGCCTAGGGGAATAGTACACATAACATTGTATTCGGGCGAGTTTCTGCTTTCAGATGCAATAGGAATTTCTCGAGTTCGTCAATCCGTTCGCGAGATATGGGAGTTTGAAGTTAAGGAATGGTTGAGAAACCATCAAAATTTTCGCAATTCTGATGCTAGAAACGAATAACTGGAATGGCCTAGGGAAGAAGTACACACACCATTGTAATCGGGAGAGTTTCTACTTTCAGATGCAACAGGAATTTCTCGAGTTCGTCAATCCGTTCGAGAGATATGGGAGTTTGAAGTTAAGGAATGGTTGAGGAACCATCAAAATTTTCGCAAGTCTGCTACTCGAAACCAATAACTACAAAGGCCTAGGGGGAAAACACACATATCTTTGTAATCGGGCGTGTTTCTACTTTCAGGTGCAACAGGAATTTCTCGAGTTCGTCAATCCGTTCGCGAGATATGGGAGTTTGAAGTTAAGGAATGGTTGAGAAACCATCACAATTTTCGCAAGTCTGATACTCGAAACCAATCACCAATATGGCCTAGGGCAAAAATACACATACCGTTGTAATCGGGCGAGTTTCTGCTTTCAGATGCAATAGCAAATTCTCGAGTTCGTCAATACGTTCGCGAGATATGGGAGTTTGAAGTTAAGGAATGGTTGAGAAACCATCAAAATTTTCGCAAGTCTGATACTCGAAACCAATAACTACAATGGCCTAGGGCAAAAATACACATACCGTTGTAATCGGGCGAGTTTCTGCTTTCAGATGCAATAGAAAATTCTTGAGTTCGTCAATCCGTTCGCGAGATATGGGAGTTTGAAGTTAAGGAATGGTCGAGCAACCATCAAAATTTTCGCAATTCCGATGCTAGAAACGAATAACTGGAATGGTATAGGGGAAAAGTACACACACCATTGTAATCGGGCGAGTTTCTACTTTCAGATACAACAGGAATTTCTCGAGTTCGTCAAACCGTTCGCGAGAAATGGGGGTCTGAAGTTAAGGAATGGTTAAGAAACCATCAAAATTTTCGCAAGTCTGATACTCGAAACCAATAACTACAATGGCCTAGGGGAAAAATACACATACCGTTGTAATCGGGCGAGTTTCTACTTCCACATGCAACAGGAATTTCTCGAGTTCGTCAATCCGTTCGCGAGAAATGGGGGTCTGAAGTTAAGGAATGGTTAAGAAACCATCAACAGTTTCGCAAGTCTGACACTCGAAACCAATAACTACAAAGGCCTAGGGGGAAAACTCACATATCTTTGTAATCGGGCGTGTTTCTACTTTCAGGTGCAACAGGAATTTCTCGAGTTCGTCAATCCGTTCGCGAGATATGGGAGTTTGAAGTTAAGGAATGCTTGAGACACCATCAAAATTTTCGCAAGTCTGATACTCGAAACCAATAACTACAAAGGCCTAGGGGAAAAATACACATACCGTTGTAATCGGGCGAGTTTCTACTTTCAGATGCAACAGGAATTTCTCGAGTTCGTCAATCCGTTCGCGAGATATGGGAGTTTGAAGTTAAGGAATGCTTGAGACACCATCAAAATTTTCGCAAGTCTGATACTCGAAACCAATAACTACAAAGGCCTAGGTGGAAAACACACATATCTTTGTAATCGGGCGAGTTTATGGTTTCAGATGCAATAGGAAATTCTGGAGTTCGCCAATCCGTTCGCGAGATATGGGAGTTTAAAGTTAAGGAATGGTTGAAAAACCATCAAAATTTTCGCTGGTCTGGTACTCGAAACCAATAACTGGATTGGCCTAGGGGAATAGTACACATACCATTGTATTCGGGCGAGTTTCTGCTTCCACATGTAACAGGAATTTCTCGAGTTCGTCAATCCGTTCGCGAGATATGGGAGTTTAAAGTTAAGGAATGGTTGAAAAACCATCAAAATTTTCGCTGGTCTGGTACTCGAAACCAATAACTGGATTGGCCTAGGGGAATAGTACACATACCATTGTATTCGGGCGAGTTTCTGCTTTCAGATGCAATAGGAATTTCTCGAGTTCGTCAATCCGTTCGCGAGATGTGGGAGTTTGAAGTTAAGGAATGGTTGAGAAACCATCAAAATTTTCGCAATTCTGATGCTAGAAACGAATAACTGGAATGGCCTAGGGGAGAAGTACACACACCATTGTAATCGGGAGAGTTTCTACTTTCAGATGCAAAAGGAATTTCTCGAGTTCGTCAATCCGTTCGAGAGATATGGGAGTTTGAAGTTAAGGAATGGTTGAGGAACAATCAAAATTTTCGCAAGTCTGATACTCGAAACCAATAACTACAAAGGCCTAGGGGGAAAACACACATATCTTTGTAATCGGGCGTGTTTCTAATTTCAGGTGCAACAGGAATTTCTCGAGTTCGTCAATCCGTTCGCGAGATATGGGAGTTTGAAGTTAAGGAATGGTTGAGAAACCATCACAATTTTCGCAAGTCTGATACTCGAAACCAATCACCAATATGGCCTAGGGCAAAAATACACATACCGTTGTAATCGGGCGAGTTTCTGCTTTCAGATGCAATAGCAAATTCTCGAGTTCGTCAATACGTTCGCGAGATATGGGAGTTTGAAGTTAAGGAATGGTTGAGAAACCATCAAAATTTTCGCAAGTCTGATACTCGAAACCAATAACTACAATGGCCTAGGGCAAAAATACACATACCGTTGTAATCGGGCGAGTTTCTGCTTTCAGATGCAATAGAAAATTCTTGAGTTCGTCAATCCGTTCGCGAGATATGGAAGTTTGAAGTTAAGGAATGATTGAGAAACCATCAAAATTTTCGCAAGTCTGATACTCGAAACCAATAACTACAAAGGCCTAGGTGGAAAACACACATATCTTTGTAATCGGGCGTGTTTCTACTTTCAGGTGCAACAGGAATTTCTCGAGTTCGTCAATCCGTTCGCGAGATATGGGAGTTTGAAGTTAAGGAATGGTTGAGAAACCATCAAAATTTTCGCAAGTCTGATACTCGAAACCAATAACTACAGTGGCCTAGGGGAAAAATACACATACCGTTGTAATCGGGCGAGTTTCTACTTCCACATGCAACAGGAATTTCTCGAGTTCGTCAATCCTTTCGCCAGATGTGGGAGTTTGAAGTTAAGGAATGGTCGAGCAACCATCAAAATTTTCGCAATTCCGATGCTAGAAACGAATAACTGGAATGGTATAGGGGAAAAGTACACACACTATTGTAATCGGGCGAGTTTCTACTTTCAGATACAACAGGAATTTCTCGAGTTCGTCAAACCGTTCGCGAGAAATGGGGGTCTGAAGTTAAGGAATGGTTAAGAAACCATCAAAATTTTCGCAAGTCTGATACTCGAAACCAATAACTAAAATGGCCTAGGGGAAAAATACACATACCGTTGTAATCGGGCGAGTTTCTACTTCCACATGCAACAGGAATTTCTCGAGTTCGTCAATCCGTTCGCGAGAAATGGGGGTCTGAAGTTAAGGAATGGTTAAGAAACCATCAACAGTTTCGCAAGTCTGACACTCGAAACCAATAACTACAAAGGCCTAGGGGGAAAACTCACATATCTTTGTAATCGGGCGTGTTTCTACTTTCAGGTGCAACAGGAATTCCTCGAGTTCGTCAATCCGTTCGCGAGATATGGGAGTTCGAAGTTAGGGAATGGTTGAGAAACCATCAAAATTTTCGCAAGTCTGATACTCGAAACCAATAACTACAATGGCCTAGGGGAAAAATACGCATACCGTTGTAATCGGGCGAGATTCTACTTTCACATGCAGCAGGAATTTCTCCATTTCGTCAATCCGTTCGCGAGATATGGGAGTTTGAAGTTAAGGAATGGTTGAGAAACCATAAAAATTTTCGCAAGTCTGATACTCGAAACCAATAACTACAATGGCCTAGGGGAAAAATACGCATACCGTTGTAATCGGGCGAGTTCCTACTTTCAGATGCAACAGGAATTTCTCGAGTTCGTCAATCCGTTCGCGAGATATGGGAGTTTTAAGTTAAGGAATGGTTGAGAAACCATCAAAAGTTTCGCAAGTCTGATATCCGAAACCAATAACTACAAAGGCCTAGGGGGAAAACACACATATCTTTGTAACCGGGCGTGTTTCTACTTTCAGGTGCAACTGGAATTTCTCGAGTTCGTCCAACCGTTCGCGAGATATGGGAGTTTGAAGTTAAGCAATGTTTGAGAATCCATCAAAATTTTCGCAATTCTGATGCTAGAAACGAATAACTGGAATGGCCTAGGGGAAAAGTACACACACCATTGTAATCAGGCGAGTTTCTACTTTCAGATGCAACAGGAATTTCTCGATTTCGTCAATCCGTTCCCGAGATATGGGAGTTTGAAGTTAAGGAATGGTTGAGCAACCATCAACAGTTTCGCAAGTCTGATGCTAGAAACGAATAACTGGAATGGCCTAGGGGAGAAGTACACACACCATTGTAATCGGGAGAGTTTCTACTTTCAGATGCAAGAGGAATTTCTCGAGTTCGTCAATCCGTTCGAGAGATATGGGAGTTTGAAGTTAAGGAATGGTTGAGAAACCATCAAAATTTTCGCAAGTCTGATACTCGAAACCAATAACTACAAAGGCCTAGGGGGAAAACACACATATCTTTGTAATCGGGCGTGTTTCTACTTTCAGGTGCAAAAGGAATTTCTCGAGTTCGTCAATCCGTTCGCGAGATATGGGAGTTTGAAGTTAAGGAATGGTTGAGAAACCATCAAAATTTTCGCAATTCTGATGCTAGAAACGAATAACTGGAATGGCCTAGGGGAGAAGTACACACACCATTGTAATCGGGAGAGTTTCTACTTTCAGATGCAACAGGAATTTCTCGAGTTCGTCAATCCGTTCGAGAGATATGGGAGTTTGAAGTTAAGGAATGGTTGAGAAACCATCAAAATTTTCGCAAGTCTGATACTCGAAACCAATAACTACAAAGGCCTAGGGGGAAAACACACATATCTTTGTAATCGGGCGCGTTTCTATTTTCAGGTGCAACAGGAATTTCTCGAGTTCGTCAATCCGTTCGCGAGATATGGGAGTTTGAAGTTAAGGAATGGTTGAGAAACCATCAAAATTTTCGCAAGTCTGATACTCGAAACCAATATCTACAATGGCCTAGGGCAAAAATACAAATACCGTTGTAATCGGGCGAGATTCTGCTTTCAGATGCAATAGAAAATTCTCGAGTTCGTCAATCCGTTCGCGAGATATGGAAGTTTGAAGTTAAGGAATGATTGAGAAACCATCAAAATTTTCGCAAGTCTGATACTCGAAACCAATAACTACAAAGGCCTAGGGGGAAAACACACATATCTTTGTAATCGGGCGTGTTTCTACTTTCAGGTGCAACAGGAATTTCTCGAGTTCGTCAATCCGTTCGCGAGATATGGGAGTTTGAAGTTAAGGAATGGTTGAGAAACCATCAAAATTTTCGCAAGTCTGATACTCGAAACCAATAACTACAGTGGCTTAGGGGAAAAATACACATACCGTTGTAATCGGGCGAGTTTCTACTTCCACATGCAACAGGAATTTCTCGAGTTCGTCAATCCTTTCGCGAGATATGGGAGTTTGAAGTTAAGGAATGGTCGAGCAACCATCAAAATTTTCGCAATTCCGATGCTAGAAACGAATAACTGGAATGGCCTAGGGGAAAAGTACACACACCATTGTAATCGGGCGAGTTTCTGCTTTCAGATACAACAGGAATTTCTCGAGTTCGTCAATCCGTTCGCGAGAAATGGGGGTCTGAAGTTAAGGAATGGTTAAGAAACCATCAAAATTTTCGCAAGTCTGATACTCGAAACCAATAACTACAATGGCCTAGGGGAAAAATACACATACCGTTGTAATCGGGCAAGCTTCTACTTCCACATGCAACAGGAATTTCTCGAGTTCGTCAATCCGTTCGCGAGAAATGGGGGTCTGAAGTTAAGGAATGGTTAAGAAACCATCAAAATTTTCGCAAGTCTGATACTCGAAAGCAATAACTACAATGGCTTACGGGAAAAATACACATACCGTTGTAATCGTGCGAGTTCCTACTTCCACATGCAACAGGAATTTCTCGAGTTCGTCAATCCGTTCGCGAGATATGGGAGTTTGAAGTTAAGGAATGGTCGAGCAACCATCAAAATTTTCGCTGGTCTGATACCCGAAACCAATAACTGGAATGGCCTAGGGGAATAGTACATACACCATTGTACTCGGGCGAGCTTCTGCTTTCAGATGCAATAGGAATTTCTCGAGTTCGTCAATCCGTTCGCGAGATATGGGAGTTTGAAGTTAAGGAATGGTTGAGAAACCATCAATATTTTCGCAATTCTGATGCTAGAAACGAATAACTGGAATGGCCTAGGGGAGAAGTACACACACCATTGTAATCGGGGGAGATTCTACTTTGAGATGCAACAGGAATTTCTCGAGTTCGTCAATCCGTTCGCGAGATATGGGAGTGTGAAGTTAAGGAATGGTTGAGAAACCAACAAAATTTTCGCAAGTCTGATACTCGAAACCAATAACTACAAAGGCCTAGGGGAAAAATACACATACCGTTGTAATCGGGCGAGTTTCTGCTTCCACAGGTAACAGGAATTTCTCGAGTTCGTCAATCCGTTCGCGAGATATGGGAGTTTGAAATTAAGGAATGGTTGAGAAATCATCAAAATTTTCGCTGGTCTGATACTCGAAACCAATAACTGGATTGGCCTAGGGGAATAGTACACACCCCATTGTATTCGAGCGAGTTTCTGCTTTCAGATGCAATAGGAATTTCTCGAGTTCGTCAATCCGTTGGCGAGATATGGGAGTTTGAAGTTAAGGAATGGTTGAGAAACCATCAACATTTTCGCAATTCTGATGCTAGAAACGAATAAGTGGAATGGCCTAGGGGAGAAGTACGCACACCATTGCATTCGAGCGAGTTTCTGCTTTCAGATGCAATAGGAATTTCTCGAGTTCGTCAATCCGTTCGCGAGATATGGGAGTTTGAAGTTAAGGAATGGTTGACTGAATTTTCGCAAGTCTGATACTCGAATCCAATAACTACAAAGGCCTAAAGGGAAAACACACATATCTTTGTAATCGGGCGTGTTTCTACTTTCAGGTGCAACAGGAATTTCTCGAGTTCGTCAATCCGTTCACGAGATATGGGAGTTTGAAGTTAAGGAATGGTTGAGAAACCATCAAAATTTTAGCAAGTCTGATACTCGAAACCAATAACTGGAATGGCCTAGGGGAAAAGTGCACACACCGTTGTAATCGGCCGAGTTTTTACTTTCAGATGCTGGAATGGCCTAGGGGAAAAGTACACACACCATTGTAATCGGGCGACTTTCTACTTTCAGATACAACAGGAATTTCTCGAGTTCGTCAATGCGTTCGCGAGATATGGGAGTTTGCAGTTAAGGAATGGTTGAGAAATCACCAAAATTTTCGCTGGTCTGATACTCGAAACCAATAACTGGATTGGCCTAGGGGAATAGTACACACCCAATTGTATTCGAGCGAGTTTCTGCTTTCAGATGCAATACGAATTTCTCGAGTTCGTCAATCCGTTGGCGAGATATGGGAGTTTGAAGTTAAGGAATGGTTGAGAAACCATCAACATTTTCGCAATTCTGATGCTAGAAACGAATAACTGGAATGGCTTAGGGGAGAAGTACGCACACCATTGTATTCGAGCGAGTTTCTGCTTTCAGATGCAATAGGAATTTCTCGAGTTCGTCAATCCGTTCGCGAGATATGGGAGTTTGAAGTTAAGGAATGGTTGAATGAATTTTCGCAAGTCTGATACTCGAAACCAATAACTACAAAGGCCTAGAGGGAAAACACACATATCTTTGTAATCGGGCGTGTTTCTACTTTCAGGTGCAACAGGAATTTCTCGAGTTTGTCAATCTGTTCGCGAGATATGGGAGTTTGAAGTTAAGGAATGGTTGAGAAACCATCAAAATTTTAGCAAGTCTGATACTCGAAACCAATAACTGGAATGGCCTAGGGGAAAAGTGCACACACCGTTGTAATCGGCCGAGTTTTTACTTTCAGATGCTGGAATGGCCTAGGGGAAAAGTACACACACCATTGT
This sequence comes from Ptiloglossa arizonensis, assembly GCF_051014685.1. Taxonomy (NCBI): domain Eukaryota; kingdom Metazoa; phylum Arthropoda; class Insecta; order Hymenoptera; family Colletidae; genus Ptiloglossa; species Ptiloglossa arizonensis. The sequence goes on from NW_027478427.1 coordinate 551,292, forward strand.
AATCGGGCGACTTTCTACTTTCAGATACAACAGGAATTTCTCGCGTTCGTCAATGCGTTCGCGAGATATGGGAGTTTGCAGTTAAGGAATGGTTGAGAAATCACCAAAATTTTCGCAAGTCTGATTCTCGAAACCAATAACCAATATGGCCTAGGGCAAAAATACACATACCGTTGTAGTCGGACGAGTTTCTGCTTTCAGATGCAATAGGAAATTCTCGAGTTCATCAATACTTTCGCGAGATATGGGAGTTTGAAGTTAAGGAATGGTTGAGAAACCATCAAAATTTTCGCAAGTCTGATACTCGAAACCAATAACTACAATGGCTTAGGGCAAAAATACACATACCGTTGTAATCGGGCGAGTTTCTGCTTTCAGATGCAATAGGAAATTCTCGAGTTCGTCAATCCGTTCGCGAGATATGGAAGTTTGAAGTTAAGGAATGATTGAGAAACCATCAAAATTTTCGTAAGTCTGATACTCGAAACCAATAACTGGAATGGCCTAGGGGAAAAGTACACACACCATTGTAATCGGGCGAGTTTCTACTTTCAGATGCAAGAGGAATTTCTCGAGTTCATCAATCCGTTCGCGAGATATGGGAGTTTGAAGTTAAGGAATGGTTGAGAAACCATCAAAATTTTCGCTTGTCTGATACTCGAAACCAATAACTGGAATGGCCTAGGGGAAAAGTACACACACCGTTGTAATCGGGCGAGTTTCTACTTCCACATGCAACAGGAATTTCTCGAGTTCGTCAAACCGTTCGCGAGATATGGGAGTTTCAAGATAAGGAAGGGTTGAGAAACCATCAAAATTTTCGCTTGTCTGATACTCGAAACCAATAACTGGAATGGCCTAGGGGAAAAGTACACACACCGTTGTAATCGGGCGAGTTTCTACTTCCACATGCAACAGGAATTTCTCGAGTTCGTCAAACCGTTCGCGAGATATGGGAGTTTCAAGATAAGGAATGGTCGAGAAAGCATCAAAATTTTCGCTGGTCTGATACTCGAAACCAATAACTGGATTGGCCTAGGGGAATAGTACACACACCATTGTATTCGGCGAGTTTCTGCTTTCAGATGCAATAGGAATTTCTCGAGTGCGTCAATCCGTTCGCGAGATATGGGAGTTTGAAATTAAGGAATGGTTGAGAAACCATCAAAATTTTCGCAAGTATGACACTCGAAACCAATAACTACAATTGTCTAGGGCAAAAATACACATACCGTTGTAATCGGGCGAGTTTCTGCTTTCAGATGCAATAGGAAATTCTCGATTTAGTCAATCCGTTCGCGAGATATGGGAGTTTGAAGTTAAGGAATGGTTGAGAAACCATCAAAGTTTTCGCTGGTCTGATACTCGAAACCAATAACTGGAATGGCCTAGGGGAAAAGTACACACACCATTGTAATCGGGCGAGTTTCTACTTTCAGATGCAACAGGAATTTCTCGAGTTCGTAAAACCGTTCGCGAGATATGGGAGTTTCAAGATAAGGAAGGGTTGAGAAACCATCAAAATTTTCGCTTGTCTGATACTCGAAACCAATAACTGGAATGGCCTAGGGGAAAAGTACACACACCGTTGTAATCGGGCGAGTTTCTACTTCCACATGCAACAGGAATTTCTCGAGTTCGTCAAACCATTCGCGAGATATGGGAGTTTCAAGATAAGGAATGGTCGAGAAACCATCAAAATTTTCGCTGGTCTGGAACTCGAAACCAATAACTGGAATGGCCTAGGGGAATAGTACACACCCCATTGTATTCGGACGAGTTTCTGCTTTCAGATGCAATAGGAAATTCTCGAGTTCATCAATACGTTCGCGAGATATGGGAGTTTGAAGTTAAGGAATGGTTGAGAAACCATCAAAATTTTCGTAAGTCTGATACTCGAAACCAATAACTGGAATGGCCTAGGGGAAAATTACACACACCATTGTAATCGGGCGAGTTTCTACTTTCAGATGCAACAGGAGTTTCTCGAGTTCGTCAATCCGTTCGCGAGATATGGGAGTTTGAAGTTAAGGAATGGTTGAGAAACCATCAAAATTTTCGCTTGTCTGATACTCGAAACCAATAACTGGAATGGCTTAGGGCAAAAGTACACACACCGTTGTAATCGGGCGAGTTTCTACTTCCACATGCAACAGGAATTTGTCGAGTTCGTCAAACCGTTCGCGAGATATGGGAGTTTCAAGATAAGGAATGGTCGAGAAAGCATCAAAATTTTCGCTGGTCTGATACTCGAAACCAATAACTGGATTGGCCTAGGGGAATAGTACACACACCATTGTATTCGGCGAGTTTCTGCTTTCAGATGCAATAGGAATTTCTCGAGTGCGTCAATCCGTTCGCGAGATATGGGAGTTTGAAATTAAGGAATGGTTGAGAAACCATCAAAATTTTCGCAAGTATGACACTCGAAACCAATAACTACAATTGCCTAGGGCAAAAATACACATACCGTTGTAATCGGGCGAGTTTCTGCTTTCAGATGCAATAGGAAATTCTCGATTTAGTCAATCCGTTCGCGAGATATGGGAGTTTGAAGTTAAGGAATGGTTGAGAAACCATCAAAGTTTTCGCTGGTCTGATACTCGAAACCAATAACTGGAATAGCCTAGGGGAAAAGTACACACACCATTGTAATCGGGCGAGTTTCTACTTTCAGATGCAACAGGAATTTCTCGAGTTCGTCAAACCGTTCGCGAGATATGGGAGTTTCAAGATAAGGAAGGGTTGAGAAACCATCAAAATTTTCGCTTGTCTGATACTCGAAACCAATAACTGGAATGGCCTAGGGGAAAAGTACACACACCGTTGTAATCGGGCGAGTTTCTACTTCCACATGCAACAGGAATTTCTCGAGTCCGTCAAACCATTCGCGAGATATGGGAGTTTCAAGATAAGGAATGGTCGAGAAACCATCAAAATTTTCGCTGGTCTGGAACTCGAAACCAATAACTGGAATGGCCTAGGGGAATAGTACACACCCCATTGTATTCGGACGAGTTTCTGCTTTCAGATGCAATAGGAAATTCTCGAGTTCATCAATACATTCGCGAGATATGGGAGTTTGAAGTTAAGGAATGGTTGAGAAACCATCAAAATTTTCGTAAGTCTGATACTCGAAACCAATAACTGGAATGGCCTAGGGGAAAAGTACACACACCAATGTAATCGGGCGAGTTTCTACTTTCAGATGCAACAGGAGTTTCTCGAGTTCGTCAATCCGTTCGCGAGATATGGGAGTTTGAGGTTAAGGAATGGTTGAGAAACCATCAAAATTTTCGCTTGTCTGATACTCGAAACCAATAACTGGAATGGCTTAGGGGAAAAGTACACACACCGTTGTAATCGGGCGAGTTTCTACTTCCACATGCAACAGGAATTTCTCGAGTTCGTCAAACCGTTCGCGAGATATGGGAGTTTCAAGATAAGGAATGGTCGAGAAAGCATCAAAATTTTCGCTGGTCTGATACTCGAAACCAATAACTGGATTGGCCTAGGGGAATAGTACACACACCATTGTATTCGGCGAGTTTCTGCTTTCAGATGCAATAGGAATTTCTCGAGTGCGTCAATCCGTTCGCGAGATATGGGAGTTTGAAATTAAGGAATGGTTGAGAAACCATCAAAATTTTCGCAAGTATGAGACTCGAAACCAATAACTACAATTGCCTAGGGCAAAAATACACATACCGTTGTAATCGGGCGAGTTTCTGCTTTCAGATGCAATAGGAAATTCTCGATTTAGTCAATCCGTTCGCGAGATATGGGAGTTTGAAGTTAAGGAATGGTTGAGAAACCATCAAAGTTTTCGCTGGTCTGATACTTGAAACCAATAACTGGAATGGCCTAGGGGAAAAGTACACACACCATTGTAATCGGGCGAGTTTCTACTTTCAGATGCAACAGGAATTTCTCGAGTTCGTCAAACCGTTCGCGAGATATGGGAGTTTCAAGATAAGGAAGGGTTGAGAAACCATCAAAATTTTCGCTTGTCTGATACTCGAAACCAATAACTGGAATGGCCTAGGGGAAAAGTACACACACCGTTGTAATCGGGCGAGTTTCTACTTCCACATGCAACAGGAATTTCTCGAGTTCGTCAAACCATTCGCGAGATATGGGAGTTTCAAGATAAGGAATGGTCGAGAAACCATCAAAATTTTCGCTTGTCTGGAACTCGAAACCAATAACTGGAATGGCCTAGGGGAATAGTACACACCCCATTGTATACGGACGAGTTTCTGCTTTCAGATGCAATAGGAAATTCTCGAGTTCATCAATACGTTCGCGAGATATGGGAGTTTGAACTTAAGGAATGGTTGAGAAACCATCAAAATTTTCGTAAGTCTGATACTCGAAACCAATAACTGGAATGGCCTAGGGGAAAAGTACACACACAATTGTAATCGGGCGAGTTTCTACTTTCAGATGCAACAGGAGTTTCTCGAGTTCGTCAAACCGTTCGCGAGATATGGGAGTTTCAAGATAAGGAATGGTCGAGAAAGCGTCAAAATTTTCGCTGGTCTGATACTCGAAACCTATAACTGGAATGGCCTAGGGGAAAAGTACACACACCATTGTAATCGGGCGAGTTTCTACTTTCAGATGCAACAGGAATTTCTCGAGTTCGTCAATCCGTTCGGGAGATATGGGAGTTTGAAGTTAAGGAATGGTTGAGAAACCATCAAAATTTTCGCTTGTCTGATACTCGAAACCAGTAACTGGAATGGCCCTGGGGGAAAAGTACACACACCGTTGTAATCGGACGAGTTTCTACTTCCACATGCAACAGGAATTTCTCGAGTTCGTCAATCCGTTCGCGAGATATGGGAGTTTGAAGTTAAGGAATGATTGAGAAACCATCAAAATTTTCGCAAGTCTGATACTCGAAACCAATAACTGGAATGGCCTAGGGGAAAAGTTCACACACCATTGTAATCGGGCGAGTTTCTACTTCCACATGCAACAGGAATTCCTCGAGTTCGTCAATCCGTTCGCGAGATATGGGAGTTTGAAGGTAAGGATTGGTTGAGAAACCATCAAAACTTTCGGTGGTCTGATACTCGAAACCAATACCTGGAATGGCCTAGGGGAAAAGTACACACACCATTGTAATCGGGCGAGCTTCTACTTTCAGGTGCAACAGGAATTTCTCGTGTTCGACTATCCGTTCGCGAGATATGGGAGTTTGAAGTTAAGGAATGGTTGAGAAACCATCAACATTTTCGCAAGTCTGATACTCGAAAACAATAACTGGAATGGCCTAGGGGAAAAGTGCACACACCATTGTAATCGGGCGAGATTCTACTTTCAGATGCAACAGGAATTTCTCGAGTTCGTCAATCCGTTCGCGAGATATGGGAGTTTGAAGTTAAGGAATGGTTGAGAATCCATCAAAATTTTCGCTTGTCTGATACTCGAAACCAATAACTGGAATGGCTTAGGGGAAAAGTACACACACCGTTGTAATCGGGCGAGCTTCTACTTTCAGATACAACAGGAATTTCTCGAGTTCGTCAATACGTTCGCGAGATATGGGAGTCAGAAGTTAAGGAATGGTTGAGAGACCATCAAAATTTTCGCAAGTCTGATACTCGAAACCAATAACTACAAAGGCCTAGGGGGAAAATACACATACCGTTGTAATCGGGCGGGTTTCTACTTCCTCATGCAACAGGAATTTCTCGAGTTCGTCATTCCGTTCGCGAGATATGGGAGTTTGCAGTTAAGGAATGGTTGAGAAACCATCAAAATTTTGGCTGGTCTGATACTCGAAACCAATAACTGGATTGGCCTAGGGGAATAGTACACACACCATTGTATTCGGGCGAGTTTCTGCTTTCAGATGCAATACGAATTTCTCGAGTTCGTCAATCCGTTCGCGAGATATGGGAGTTTGAGGGTAAGGAATGGTTGAGAAACCATCAAAACTTTCGGTGGTCTGATACTCGAAACCAATAGCTGGAATGGCCTAGGGGAAAAGTACACACACCATTGTAATCGGGCGAGCTTCTACTTTCAGGTGCAATAGGAATTTCTCGAGTTCGACAATCCGTTCGCGAGATATGGGAGTTTGAAGTTAAGGAATGGTTGAGAAACCATCAAAATTTTCGCAAGTCTGATACTGGAAACCAATAACTGGAATGGCCTAGGGGAAAAGTGCACACACCGTTGTAATCGGCCGAGTTTTTACTTTCAGATGCAACAGGAATTTCTCGTGTTCGACTATCCGTTCGCGAGATATGGGAGTTTGAAGTTAAGGAATGGTTGAGAAACCATCAAGATTTTCGCAAGTCTGATACTCGAAAACAATAACTGGAATGGCCTAGGGGAAAAGTGCACACACCATTGTAATCGGGCGAGTTTCTACTTTCAGATGCAACAGGAATTTCTCGAGTTCGTCAATCCGTTCGCGAGATATGGGAGTTTGAAGTTAAGGAATGGTTGAGAAACCATCAAAATTTTCGCTTGTCTGATACTCGAAACCAATAACTACAAAGGCCTAGGGGGAAAATAAACATACCGTTGTAATCGGGCTGGTTTCTACTTCCTCATTCAACAGGAATTTCTCGAGTTCGTCAATCCGTTCGCGAGATATGGGAGTTTGAAGTTAAGGAATGGTTGAGAAACCATCAAAGTTTTCGCTGCTCTGATACTCGAAACCAATAACTGGAATGGCCTACGGGAAATGTACACACACCATTGTAATCGGGCGAGTTTCTACTTTCAGGTGCAACAGGAATTTCTCGAGTTCGTCAATCCGTTCGCGAGATATGGGAGTTTGAAGTTAAGGAATGGTTGAGAAACCATCAAAACTTTCGGTGGTCTGATACTCGAAACCAATAGCTGGAATGGCCTAGGGGAAAAGTACACACACCATTGTAATCGGGCGAGTTTCTACTTCCACATGCAACAGGAATTTCTCGAGTTCGTCAATCCGTTCGCGAGATATGGGAGTTTGAAGTTAAGGAATGGTCGAGAAAAAATCAAAATTTTCGCTGGTCTGGAACTCGAAACCAATAACTGGAATGGCCTAGGGGAATAGTACACACCCCATTGTATTCGGGCGAGTTTCTGCTTTCGGATGCAATAGGAATTTCTCGAGTTCGTCAATCCGTTCGCGAGATATGGGAGTTTGAAGGTAAGGAATGGTTGAGAAACCATCAAAATTTTCGCAAGTCTGATACTCGAAACCAATAACTACAAAGGCCTAGGGGGAAAACACACATATCTTTGTAATCGGGCGAGTTTCTGCTTTCAGATGCAATAGGAAATTCTCGAGTTCGTCAATCCGTTCGCGAGATATGGGAGTTTGAAGGTAAGGAATGGTTGAGAAACCATCAAAACTTTCGGTGGTCTGATACTCGAAACCAATAACTGGAATGGCCTAGGGGAAAAGTACACACACCATTGTAATCGGGCGAGCTTCTACTTTCAGATACAACAGGAATTTCTCGAGTTCGTCAACACGTTCGCAAGATATGGGAGTTTGAAGTTAAGGAATGGTTGAGAGACCATCAAAATTTTCGCAAGTCTGATACTCGAAACCAATAACTACAAAGGCCTAGGGGGAAAACACATATATCTTTGTAATCGGGCGAGTTTCTGCTTTCAGATGCAATAGGAAATTCTCGAGTTCGTCAATTCGTTCGCGAGATATGGGAGTGTGAAGTTAAGGAATGGTTGAGAAACCAACAAAATTTTCGCAAGTCTGATACTCGAAACCAATAACTACAAAGGCCTAGGGGAAAAATACACATACCGTTGTAATCGGGCGGGTTTCTACTTCCTCATGCAACACGAATTTCTCGAGTTCGTCAATCCGTTCGCGAGATATGGGAGTTTGAAGTTAAGGAATGGTTGAGAAACCATCAAAATTTTCGCTGGTCTGATACTCGAAACCAATAACTGGATTGGCCTAGGGGAATAGTACACACACCATTGTATTCGGCCGAGTTTTTACTTTCAGATGCAATAGGAATTTCTCGAGTTCGTCAATCCGTTCGCGAGATATGGGAGTTTGAAGTTAAGGAATGGTTGAGAAACCATCAACATTTTCGCAATTCTGATGCTAGAAACGAATAACTGGAATGGCCTAGGGGAGAAGTACACATACCAGTGTAATCGGGAGAGTTTCTACTTTCAGATGCAACAGGAATTTCTCGAATTCGTCAATCCGTTCGCGAGATATGGGAGTTTGAAGTTAAGGAATGGTTGAGAAACCATCAAAATTTTCGCAAGTCTGATACTCGAAACCAATAACTACAAAGGCCTAGGGGAAAAATACATATACCGTTGTAATCGGGCGAGTTTCTACTTCCTCATGCAACAGGAATTTCTCGAGTTCGTCAATCCGTTCGCGAGCAATGGGAGTTTGAAGTTAAGGAATGGTTGAGAAACCATCAAAATTTTCGCTGGTCTGATACTCGAAACCAATAACTGGATTGGCCTAGGGGAATAGTACACACACCATTGTATTCGGGCGAGTTTCTGCTTTCAGATGCAATAGGAATTTCTCGAGTTCGTCAATCCGTTCGCGAGATATGGGAGTTTGAATTTAAGGAATCGTTGAGAATCCATCAAAGTTTTCGCTGGTCTGATACTCGAAACCAATAACTGGAATGGCCTAGGGGAAATGTACACACACCATTGTAATCGGGCGAGTTTCTACTTTCAGGTGCAACAGGAATTTATCGAGTTCGTCAATCCGTTCGCGAGATATGGGAGTTTGAAGTTAAGGAATGGTTGAGAAACCATCAAAATTTTCGCTGGTCTGATACTCGAAACCAATAACTGGATTGGCCTAGGGGAATAGTACACACACCATTGTATTCGGGCGAGTTTCTGCTTTCAGATGCAATAGGAATTTCACGAGTTCGTCAATCCGTTCGCGAGATATGGGAGTTTGAAGTTAAGGAATGGTTGAGAAACCATCAACATTTTCGCAATTCTGATGCTAGAAACGAATAACTGGAATGGCCTAGGGGAGAAGTACACATACCATTGTAATCGGGAGAGTTTCTACTTTCAGATGCAACAGGAACTTCTCGAGTTCGTCAATCCGTTCGCGAGATATGGGAGTTTGAAGTTAAGGAATGGTTGAGGAACCATCAAAATTTTCGCAAGTCTGATACTCGAAACCAATAACTACAAAGGCCTAGGGGAAAAATACATATACCGTTGTAATCGGGCGAGTTTCTACTTCCTCATGCAACAGGAATTTCTCGAGTTCGTCAATCCGTTCGCGAGATATGGGAGTTTGAAGTTAAGGAATGGTTGAGAAACCATCAAAATTTTCGCTGGTCTGATACTCGAAACCAATAACTGGATTGGCCTAGGGCAATAGTACACACACCATTGTATTCGGGCGAGTTTCTGCTTTCAGATGCAATAGGAATTTCTCGAGTTCGTCAATCCGTTCGCGAGATATGGGAGTTTGAATTTAAGGAATGGTTGAGAAACCATCAAAGTTTTCGCTGGTCTGATACTCGAAACCAATAACTGGAATGGCCTAGGGGAAATGTACACACACCATTGTAATCGGGCGTGTTTCTACTTTCAGGTGCAACAGGAATTTATCGAGTTCGTCAATCCGTTCGCGAGATATGGGAGTTTGAAGTTAAGGAATGGTTGAGAAACCATCACAATTTTCGCAAGTGTGATACTCGAAACCAATAACTACAAAGGCCTAGGGGAAAAATACACATACCGTTGTAATCGGGCGGGTTTCTACTTCCTCATGCAGCAGGAATTTCTCGAGTTCGTCAATCCGTTCGCGAGATATGGGAGTTTGAAGTTAAGGAATGGTTGAGAAACCATCAAAATTTTCGCTGGTCTGATACTCGAAACCAATAACTGGATTGGCCTAGGGGAATAGTACACACACCATTGTATTCGGGCGAGTTTCTGCTTTCAGATGCAATAGGAATTTCTCGAGTTCGTCAATCCGTTCGCGAGATATGGGAGTTTGAATTTAAGGAATCGTTGAGAAGCCATCAAAGTTTTCGCTGGTCTGATACTCGAAACCAATAACTGGAATGGCCTAGGGGAAATGTACACACACCATTGTAATCGGGCGTGTTTCTACTTTCAGGTGCAACAGGAATTTATCGAGTTCGTCAATCCGTTCGCGAGATATGGGAGTTTGAAGTTAAGGAATGGTTGAGAAACCATCACAATTTTCGTAAGTCTGATACTCGAAACCAATAACTACAAAGGCCTAGGGGAGAAATACACATACCGTTGTAATCGGGCGGGTTTCTACTTCCTCATGCAGCAGGAATTTCTCGAGTTCGTCAATCCGTTCGCGAGATATGGGAGTTTGAAGTTAAGGAATGGTTGAGAAACCATCAAAATTTTCGCTGGTCGGATACTCGAAACCAATAACTGGATTGGCCTAGGGGAATAGTACACACACCATTGTATTCGGGCGAGTTTCTGCTTTCAGATGCAATAGGAATTTCACGAGTTCGTCAATCCGTTCGCGAGATATGGGAGTTTGAAGTTAAGGAATGGTTGAGGAACCATCAACATTTTCGCAATTCTGATGCTAGAAACGAATAACTGGATTGGCCTAGGGGAATAGTACACACACCATTGTATTCGGGCGAGTTTCTGCTTTCAGATGCAATAGGAATTTCTCGAGTTCGTCAATCCGTTCGCGAGATATGGGAGTTTGAATTTAAGGAATGGTTGAGAAACCATCAAAGTTTTCGCTGGTCTGATACTCGAAACCAATAACTGGAATGGCCTAGGGGAAATGTACACACACCATTGTAATCGGGCGTGTTTCTACTTTCAGGTGCAACAGGAATTTATCGAGTTCGTCAATCCGTTCGCGAGATATGGGAGTTTGAAGTTAAGGAATGGTTGAGAAACCATCACAATTTTCGCAAGTCTGATACTCGAAACCAATAACTACAAAGGCCTAGGGGAAAAATACACATACCGTTGTAATCGGGCGGGTTTCTACTTCCTCATGCAGCAGGAATTTCTCGAGTTCGTCAATCCGTTCGCGAGATATGGGAGTTTGAAGTTAAGGAATGGTTGAGAAACCATCAAAATTTTCGCTGGTCGGATACTCGAAACCAATAACTGGATTGGCCTAGGGGAATAGTACACACACCATTGTATTCGGGCGAGTTTCTGCTTTCAGATGCAATAGGAATTTCACGAGTTCGTCAATCCGTTCGCGAGATATGGGAGTTTGAAGTTAAGGAATGGTTGAGAAACCATCAACATTTTCGCAATTCTGATGCTAGAAACGAATAACTGGATTGGCCTAGGGGAATAGTACACACACCATTGTATTCGGGCGAGTTTCTGCTTTCAGATGCAATAGGAATTTCTCGAGTTCGTCAATCCGTTCGCGAGATATGGGAGTTTGAATTTAAGGAATGGTTGAGAAACCATCAAAGTTTTCGCTGGTCTGATACTCGAAACCAATAACTGGAATGGCCTAGGGGAAATGTACACACACCATTGTAATCGGGCGTGTTTCTACTTTCAGGTGCAACAGGAATTTATCGAGTTCGTCAATCCGTTCGCGAGATATGGGAGTTTGAAGTTAAGGAATGGTTGAGAAACCATCACAATTTTCGCAAGTCTGATACTCGAAACCAATAACTACAAAGGCCTAGGGAAAAAATACACATACCGTTGTAATCGGGCGGGTTTCTACTTCCTCATGCAGCAGGAATTTCTCGAGTTCGTCAATCCGTTCGCGAGATATGGGAGTTTGAAGTTAAGGAATGGTTGAGAAACCATCAAAATTTTCGCTGGTCTGATACTCGAAACCAATAACTGGATTGGCCTAGGGGAATAGTACACACACCATTGCATTCGGGCGAGTTTCTGCTTTCAGATGCAATAGGAATTTCTCGAGTTCGTCAATCCGTTCGCGAGATATGGGAGTTTGAATTTAAGGAATCGTTGAGAATCCATCAAAGTTTTCGCTGGTCTGATACTCGAAACCAATAACTGGAATGGCCTAGGGGAAATGTACACACACCATTGTAATCGGGCGAGTTTCTACTTTCAGGTGCAACAGGAATTTATCGAGTTCGTCAATCCGTTCGCGAGATATGGGAGTTTGAAGTTAAGGAATGGTTGAGAAACCATCAAAATTTTCGCTGGTCTGATACTCGAAACCAATAACTGGATTGGCCTAGGGGAATAGTACACACACCATTGTATTCGGGCGAGTTTCTGCTTTCAGATGCAATAGGAATTTCACGAGTTCGTCAATCCGTTCGCGAGATATGGGAGTTTGAAGTTAAGGAATGGTTGAGAAACCATCAACATTTTCGCAATTCTGATGCTAGAAACGAATAACTGGAATGGCCTAGGGGAGAAGTACACATACCATTGTAATCGGGAGAGTTTCTACTTTCAGATGCAACAGGAACTTCTCGAGTTCGTCAATCCGTTCGCGAGATATGGGAGTTTGAAGTTAAGGAATGGTTGAGAAACCATCAAAATTTTCGCAAGTCTGATACTCGAAACCAATAACTACAAAGGCCTAGGGGAAAAATACATATACCGTTGTAATCGGGCGAGTTTCTACTTCCTCATGCAACAGGAATTTCTCGAGTTCGTCAATCCGTTCGCGAGATATGGGAGTTTGAAGTTAAGGAATGGTTGAGAAACCATCAAAATTTTCGCTGGTCTGATACTCGAAACCAATAACTGGATTGGCCTAGGGGAATAGTACACACACCATTGTATTCGGGCGAGTTTCTGCTTTCAGATGCAATAGGAATTTCTCGAGTTCGTCAATCCGTTCGCGAGATATGGGAGTTTGAATTTAAGGAATGGTTGAGAAACCATCAAAGTTTTCGCTGGTCTGATACTCGAAACCAATTACTGGAATGGCCTAGGGGAAATGTACACACACCATTGTAATCGGGCGTGTTTCTACTTTCAGGTGCAACAGGAATTTATCGAGTTCGTCAATCCGTTCGCGAGATATGGGAGTTTGAAGTTAAGGAATGGTTGAGAAACCATCACAATTTTCGTAAGTCTGATACTCGAAACCAATAACTACAAAGGCCTAGGGGAAAAATACACATACCGTTGTAATCGGGCGGGTTTCTACTTCCTCATGCAGCAGGAATTTCTCGAGTTCGTCAATCCGTTCGCGAGATATGGGAGTTTGAAGTTAAGGAATGGTTGAGAAACCATCAAAATTTTCGCTGGTCTGATACTCGAAACCAATAACTGGATTGGCCTAGGGGAATAGTACACACACCATTGTATTCGGGCGAGTTTCTGCTTTCGGATGCAATAGGAATTTCTCGAGTTCGTCAATCCGTTCGCGAGATATGGGAGTTTGAAGTTAAGGAATGGTTGAGAAACCATCAAAATTTTCGCAATTCTGATACCCGAAACCAATAACAATAAAGGCCTAGGGGGAAAACACACATATCTTTGTAATCGGGCGTGTTTCTATTACCTCATGCAACAGGAATTTCTCGAGTTCGTCAATCCGTTCGCGAGATATGGGAGTTTGAAAATAAGGAATGGTTGAGAAACCATCAAAATTTTCGCAAGTCTGATACTCGAAACCAATAACTGGAATGGCCTAGGGGAAAAGTACACACACCATTGTAATCGGGCGAGTTTCTACTTCCACATGCACAGGAATTTCTCGAGTTCGTCAATCCGTTGGCGAGATATGGGAGTTTGAAGTTAAGGAATGGTCGAGAAACCATCAAAATTTTCGCTGGTCTGGAGCTCGAAACCAATAACTGGAATGGCCTAGGGGAATAGTACACAGCCCATTGTATTCGGGCGAGTTTCTGCTTTCGGATGCAATAGGAATTTCTCGAGTTCGTCAATCCGTTCGCGAGATATGGGAGTTTGAAGTTAAGGAATGGTTGAGAAACCATCAAAATTTTCGCAATTCTGATACCCGAAACCAATAACAACAAAGGCCTAGGGGGAAAACACACATATCTTTGTAATCGGGCGTGTTTCTACTTTCAGGTGCAACAGGAATTTCTCGAGTTCGTCAATCCGTTCGCGAGATATGGGAGTTTGAAGAGAAGGAATGGTTGAGAGACCATCAAAATTTTCGCTAGTCTGATACTCGAAACCAATAACTACAAAGGCCTAGGGGGAAAACACACATATCTTTGTAATCGGGCGAGTTTCTGCTTTCAGATGCAATAGGAAATTCTCGAGTTCGTCAATCCGTTCGCGAGATATGGGAGTTTGAAGTTAAGGAATGGTTGAGGGACCATCAAAATTTTCGCAAGTCTGATACTCGAAACCAATAACTACAAAGGCCTAGGGGGAAAACACACATACCGTTGTAATCGGGCGAGTTTCTACTTTCAGATGCAACAGGAATTTCTCGAGTTCGTCAATCCGTTCCCGAGATATGGGAGTTTGAAGTTGAGGAATGGTTGAGAAACCATCAAAAGTTTCGCAAGTCTGATGCTAGAAACGAATAACTGGAATGGCCTAGGGGAGAAGTACATACACCATTGTAATCGGGCGAATTTCTACTTTCAGATGCAACAGGAATTTCTCGAGTTCGTCAATCCGTTCGCGAGATATGGGAGTTTGAAGTTAAGGAATGGTTGAGAAACCATCACAATTTTCGCAATTCTGATGCTAGAAACGAATAACTGGAATGGCCTAGGGGAAAAGTACATACACCATTGTAATCGGGCGAATTTCTACTTTCAGATGCAACAGGAATTTCTCGAGTTCGTCAATCCGTTCGCGAGATATGGGAATTTGAAGTTAAGGAATGGTTGAGAAACCATCAAAATTTTCGCAAGTCTGATACTCGAAACCAATAACTACAAAGGCCTAGGGGGAAAACACACATATCTTTGTAATCGGGCGAGTTTCTGCTTTCAGATGCAATAGGAAATTCTCGAGTTCGTCAATCCGTTCGCGAGATATGGGAGTGTGAAGTTAAGGAATGGTTCAGAAACCAACAAAATTTTCGCAAGTCTGATACTCGAAAACAATAACTACAAAGGCCTAGGGGAAAAATACACATACCGTTGTAATCGGGCGAGTTTCTACTTCCTCATGCAACACGAATTTCTCGAGTTCGTCAATCCGTTCGCGAGATATGGGAATTTGAAGTTAAGGAATGGTTGAGAAACCATCAAAATTTTCGCAAGTCTGATACTCGAAACCAGTAACTACAAAGGCCGAGAGGGAAAACACACACATCTTTGTAATCGTGCGTGTTTCTACTTTCAGGTGCAACAGGAATTTCTCGAGTTCGACAATCCGTTCGCGAGATATGGGAGTTTGAAGTTAAGGAATGATTGAGAAACCATCAAAATTTTCGCAAGTCTGATACTCGAAACCAATAACTGGAATGGCCTAGGGGAAAAGTACACACACCATTGTTATCGGGCGAGTTTCTACTTCCACATGCAACAGGAATTTCTCGAATTCGTCAATCCGTTCGCGAGATATGGGAGTTTGAATTTAAGGAATGGTTGAGAAATCATCAAAATTTTCGCGGTTCTGATACTCGAAACCAATAACTGGATTGGCCTAGGGGAATAGTACACACACCATTGTATTCGGGCGAGTTTCTGCTTTCAGATGCAATAGGAATTTCTCGAGTTCGTCAATCCGTTCGCGAGATATGGGAGTTTGAAGTTAAGGAATGGTTGAGAAACCATCAAAATTTTCGCAAGTCTGATACTCGAAACCAATAACTGGAATGGCCTAGGGGAAAAGTACACAGACCATTGTCATCGGGCGAGTTTCTACTTCCACATGCAACAGGAATTTCTCGAGTTCGTCAATCCGTTCGAGAGATATGGGAGTTTGAAGGTAAGGAATGGTTGAGAAACCATCAAAACTTTCGGTGGTCTGATACTCGAAACCAATAACTGGAATGGCCTAGGGGAAAAATACACATACCGTTGTAATCGGGCGAGTTTCTACTTCCTCATGCAACAGGAATTTCTCGAGTTCGTCAATCCGTTCGCGAGATATGGGAGTTTGAAGTTAAGAAATGGTTGAGAAACCATCAAAATTTTCGCTGGTCTGATACTCGAAACCAATAACTGGATTGGCCTAGGGGAATAGTACACACACCGTTGTATTCGGGCGAGTTTCTGCTTTCAGATGCAATAGGAATTTCTCGAGTTCGTCAATCCGTTCCCGAGATATGGGAGTTTGAAGTTGAGGAATGGTTGAGAAACCATCAAAAGTTTCGCAAGTCTGATGCTAGAAACGAATAACTGGAATGGCCTAGGGGAGAAGTACATACACCATTGTAATCGGGCGAATTTCTACTTTCAGATGCAACAGGAATTTCTCGAGTTCGTCAATCCGTTCGCGAGATATGGGAGTTTGAAGTTAAGGAATGGTTGAGAAACCATCACAATTTTCGCAATTCTGATGCTAGAAACGAATAACTGGAATGGCCTAGGGGAAAAGTACACACACCATTGTAATCGGGCGAGTTTCTACTTTCAGATGCAACAGGAATTTCTCGAGTTCGTCAATCCGTTCCCGAGATATGGGAGTTTGAAGTTAAGGAATGGTTGAGAAACCATCAAAAGTTTCGCAAGTCTGATGCTAGAAACGAATAACTGGAATGGCCTAGGGGAGAAGTACATACACCATTGTAATCGGGCGAATTTCTACTTTCAGATGCAACAGGAATTTCTCGAGTTCGTCAATCCGTTCGCGAGATATGGGAATTTGAAGTTAAGGAATGGTTGAGAAACCATCAAAATTTTCGCAAGTCTGATACTCGAAACCAATAACTACAAAGGCCTAGGGGGAAAACACACATATCTTTGTAATCGGGCGAGTTTCTGCTTTCAGATGCAATAGGAAATTCTCGAGTTCGTCAATCCGTTCGCGAGATATGGGAGTGTGAAGTTAAGGAATGGTTCAGAAACCAACAAAATTTTCGCAAGTCTGATACTCGAAAACAATAACTACAAAGGCCTAGGGGAAAAATACACATACCGTTGTAATCGGGCGAGTTTCTACTTCCTCATGCAACAGGAATTTCTCGAGTTCGTCAATCCGTTCGCGAGATATGGGAATTTGAAGTTAAGGAATGGTTGAGAAACCATCAAAATTTTCGCAAGTCTGATACTCGAAACCAGTAACTACAAAGGCCGAGAGGGAAAACACACACATCTTTGTAATCGTGCGTGTTTCTACTTTCAGGTGCAACAGGAATTTCTCGAGTTCGACAATCCGTTCGCGAGATATGGGAGTTTGAAGTTAAGGAATGAATGAGAAACCATCAAAATTTTCGCAAGTCTGATACTCGAAACCAATAACTGGAATGGCCTAGGGGAAAAGTACACACACCATTGTTATCGGGCGAGTTTCTACTTCCACATGCAACAGGAATTTCTCGAGTTCGTCAATCCGTTCGCGAGATATGGGAGTTTGAAGTTAAGGAATGGTCGAGAAACTATCAAAATTTTCGCTGCTCTGGAACTCGAAACCAATAACTGGAATGGCCTAGGGGAATAGTACTCATCCCATTGTATTCGGGCGAGTTTCTGCTTTCGGATGCAATAGGAATTTCTCGAGTTCGTCAATCCGTTCGCGAGATATGGGAGTTTGAAGTTAAGGAATGGTTGAGAAACCATCAAAATTTTCGCAATTCTTATGCTAGAAACGAATAACTGGAATGGCCTAGGGGAAAAGTACATACACCATTGTAATCGGGAGAATTTCTACTTTCAGATGCAACAGGAATTTCTCGAGTTCGTCAATCCGTTCGCGAGATATGGGAGTTTGAAGTTAAGGAATGGTTGGGAAGCCATCAAAATTTTCGCAAGTCTGAGACTCGAAACCAATAACTACAAAGGCCTAGGGGGAAAACACACATATCTTTGTAATCGGGCGAGTTTCTGCTTTCAGATGCAATAGGAAATTCTCGTGTTCGTCAATCTCTTCGCGAGATAAGGGAGTTTGAAGTTAAGGAATGGTTGAGAAACCATCAAAATTTTCGGTGGTCTGATACTCGAAACCAATAACTACAATGGCCTAGGGCAAAAAAACACATACCGTTGTAATCGGGCGAGTTTCTACTTTCAGATGCAACAGGAATTTCTCGAGTTCGTCAATCCGTTCGCGAGATATGGGAGTTTGAATTTAAGGAATGGTTGAGAGACCATCAAAATTTTCGCAAGTCTGATACTCGAAACCAATAACTACAAAGGCCTAGGGGGAAAACACACATATCTTTGTAATCGGGCGAGTTTCTGCTTTCAGATGCAACAGGAAATTCTCGAGTTCGTCAATCCGTTCGCGAGATATGGGAGTTTGAAGTTAAGGAATGGTTGAGGGACCATCAAAATTTTCGCACTTCTGATACTCGAAACCAATAACTACAAAGGCCTAGGGGGAAAACACACATACCGTTGTAATCGGGCGAGTTTCTACTTCCTCATGCAACAGGAATTTCTCGAGTTCGTCAATCCGTTCGCGAGATATGGGAGTTTGAAGTTAAGGAATGGTTGAGAAACCATCAAAATTTTCGCAATTCTTATGCTAGAAACGAATAACTGGAATGGCCTAGGGGAAAAGTACATACACCATTGTAATCGGGAGAATTTCTACTTTCAGATGCAACAGGAATTTCTCGAGTTCGTCAATCCGTTCGCGAGATATGGGAGTTTGAAGTTAAGGAATGGTTGAGAAGCCATCAAAATTTTCGCAAGTCTGACACTCGAAACCAATAACTACAAAGGCCTAGGGGGAAAACACACATATCTTTGTAATCGGGCGAGTTTCTGCTTTCAGATGCAATAGGAAATTCTCGTGTTCGTCAATCTCTTCGCGAGATAAGGGAGTTTGAAGTTAAGGAATGGTTGAGAAACCATCAAAATTTTCGCTGGTCTGATACTCGAAACCAATACCTGGAATGGCCTAGGGGTATAGTACACACACCATTGTAATCGGGCGAGTTTCTGCTTTCAGATGCAATAGGAAATTCTCGAGTTCGTCAATCCGTTCGCGAGATATGGGAGTTTGAAGTTAAGGAATGGTTGAGAAACCATCACAATTTTCGCAATTCTGATGCTAGAAACGAATAACTGGAATGGCCTAGGGGAAAAGTACATACACCACTGTAATCGGGAGAATTTCTACTTTCAGATGCAACAGGAATTTCTCGAGTTCGTCAATCCGTTCGCGAGATATGGGAGTTTGAAGTTAAGGAATGGTTGAGAAGCCATCAAAATTTTCGCAAGTCTGACACTCGAAACCAATAACTACAAAGGGCTAGGGGGAAAACACACATATCTTTGTAATCGGGCGAGTTTCTGCTTTCAGATGCAATAGGAAATTCTCGTGTTCGTCAATCTCTTCGCGAGATAAGGGAGTTTGAAGTTAAGGAATGGTTGAGAAACCATCAAAATTTTCGCTGGTCTGATACTCGAAACCAATACCTGGAATGGCCTAGGGGTATAGTACACACACCATTGTAATCGGGCGAGTTTCTGCTTTCAGATGCAATAGGAAATTCTCGAGTTCGTCAATCTGTTCGCGAGATATGGGAGTTTGAAGTTAAGGAATGGTTGAGAAACCATCAAAATTTTCGCAAGTCTGATACTCGAAACCAATAACTACAGAGGCCAAGAGGGAAAACACACATATCTTTGTAATCGGGCGTGTTTCTACTTTCAGGTGCAACAGGAATTTCTCGAGTTCGTCAATCCGTTCGCGAGAAATGGGAGTTTGAAGTTAAGGAATGGTTGAGAAACCATCAAAATTTTCGGTGGTCTGATACTCGAAACCAATAACTACAATGGCCTAGGGCAAAAAAACACATACCGTTGTAATCGGGCGAGTTTCTACTTTCAGATGCAACAGGAATTTCTCGAGTTCGTCAATCCGTTCGCGAGATATGGGAGTTTGAATTTAAGGAATGGTTGAGAGACCATCAAAATTTTCGCAATTCTGATACTCGAAACCAATAACTACAAAGGCCTAGGGGGAAAACACACATATCTTTGTAATCGGGCGAGTTTCTGCTTTCAGATGCAACAGGAAATTCTCGAGTTCGTCAATCCGTTCGCGAGATATGGGAGTTTGAAGTTAAGGAATGGTTGAGGGACCATCAAAATTTTCGCACGTCTGATACTCGAAACCAATAACTACAAAGGCCTAGGGGGAAAACACACATACCGTTGTAATCGGGCGAGTTTCTGCTTTCAGATGCAACAGGAAATTCTCGAGTTCGTCAATCCGTTCGCGAGATATGGGAGTTTGAAGTTAAGGAATGGTTGAGGGACCATCAAAATTTTCGCACGTCTGATACTCGAAACCAATAACTACAAAGGCCTAGGGGGAAAACACACATACCGTTGTAATCGGGCGAGTTTCTACTTCCTCATGCAACAGGAATTTCTCGAGTTCGTCAATCCGTTCGCGAGATATGGGAGTTTGAAGTTAAGGAATGGTTGAGAAACCATCAAAATATTCGCTGGTCTAATACTCGAAACCAATAACTGGATTGGCCTAGGGGAATAGTACACACACCATTGTATTCGGGCGAGTTTCTGCTTTCAGATGCAATAGGAATTTCTCGAGTTCGTCAATCCGTTCGCGAGATATGGGAGTTTGAAGTTAAGGAATGGTTGAGAAACCATCAACATTTTCGCAATTCTGATGCTAGAAACGAATAACTGGAATGGCCTAGGGGAGAAGTACACACACCATTGTAATCGGGCGTGTTTATACTATCAGGTGCAACAGGAATTTCTCGAGTTCGTCAATCCGTTCGCGAGATATGGGAGTTTGAAGTTAAGGAATGGTTGAGAAACCATCACAATTTTCGCAATTCTGATGCTAGAAACGAATAACTGGAATGGCCTAGGGGAAAAGTACACACACCATTGTAATCGGGCGAGTTTCTACTTTCAGATGCAACAGGAATTTCTCGATTTCGTCAATCCGTTCCCGAGATATGGGAGTTTGAAGTTGAGGAATGGTTGAGAAACCATCAAAAGTTTCGCAAGTCTGATGCTAGAAACGAATAACTGGAATGGCCTAGGGGAGAAGTACATACACCATTGTAATCGGGCGAATTTCTACTTTCAGATGCAACAGGAATTTCTCGAGTTCGTCAATCCGTTCGCGAGATATGGGAGTTTGAAGTTAAGGAATGGTTGAGACACCATCAAAATATTCGCTGGTCTGATACTCGAAACCAATAACTGGATTGGCCTAGGGGAATAGTACACACACCATTGTATTCGGGCGAGTTTCTGCTTTCAGATGCAATAGGAATTTCTCGAGTTCGTCAATCCGTTCGCGAGATATGGGAATTTGAAGTTAAGGAATGGTTAAGAAACCATCAACATTTTCGCAATTCTGATGCTAGAAACGAATAACTGGAATGGCCTAGGGGAGAAGTACACACACCATTGTAATCGGGCGTGTTTATACTTTCAGGTGCAACAGGAATTTCTGGAGTTCGTCAATCCGTTCGCGAGATATGGGAGTCTGAAGTTAAGGAATGGTTGAGAAACCATCACAATTTTCGCAATTCTGATGCTAGAAACGAATAACTGGAATGGCCTAGGGGAAAAGTACATACACCATTGTAATCGGGCGAATTTCTACTTTCAGATGCAACAGGAATTTCTCGAGTTCGTCAATCCGTTCGCGAGATATGGGAGTTTGAAGTTAAGGAATGGTTGAGAAACCATCAAAATATTCGCTGGTCTGATACTCGAAACCAATAACTGGATTGGCCTAGGGGAATAGTACACACACCATTGTATTCGGGCGAGTTTCTGCTTTCAGATGCAATAGGAATTTCTCGAGTTCGTCAATCCGTTCGCGAGATATGGGAGTTTGAAGTTAAGGAATGGTTGAGAAACCATCACAATTTTCGCAATTCTGATGCTAGAAACGAATAACTGGAATGGCCTAGGGGAAAAGTACACACACCATTGTAATCGGGCGAGTTTCTACTTTCAGATGCAACAGGAATTTCTCGAGTTCGTCAATCCGTTCCCGAGATATGGGAGTTTGAAGTTGAGGAATGGTTGAGAAACCATCAAAAGTTTCGCAAGTCTGATGCTAGAAACGAATAACTGGAATGGCCTAGGGGAGAAGTACATACACCATTGTAATCGGGCGAATTTCTACTTTCAGATGCAACAGGAATTTCTCGAGTTCGTCAATCCGTTCGCGAGATATGGGAGTTTGAAGTTAAGGAATGGTTGAGAAACCATCAAAATATTCGCTGGTCTGATACTCGAAACCAATAACTGGATTGGCCTAGGGGAATAGTACACACACCATTGTATTCGGGCGAGTTTCTGCTTTCAGATGCAATAGGAATTTCTCGAGTTCGTCAATCCGTTCGCGAGATATGGGAGTTTGAAGTTAAGGAATGGTTGAGAAACCATCAAAATTTTCGCAAGTCTGATACTCGAAACCAATAACTACAAAGGCCTAGGGGAAAAATACACATACCGTTGTAATCGGGCGAGTTTCTACTTCCTCATGCAACAGGAATTTCTCGAGTTCGTCAATCCATTCGCGAGATATGGGAGTTTGAAGTTAAGGAATGGTTGAGAAACCATCAAAATATTCGCTGGTCTGATACTCGAAACCAATAACTGGATTGGCCTAGGGGAATAGTACACACACCATTGTATTCGGGCGAGTTTCTGCTTTCAGATGCAATAGGAATTTCTCGAGTTCGTCAATCCGTTCGCGAGATATGGGAGTTTGAAGTTAAGGAATGGTTGAGAAACCATCAACATTTTCGCAATTCTGATGCTAGAAACGAATAACTGGAATGGCCTAGGGGAGAAGTACACACACCATTGTAATCGGGCGTGTTTATACTATCAGGTGCAACAGGAATTTCTCGAGTTCGTCAATCCGTTCGCGAGATATGGGAGTTTGAAGTTAAGGAATGGTTGAGAAACCATCACAATTTTCGCAATTCTGATGCTAGAAACGAATAACTGGAATGGCCTAGGGGAAAAGTACACACACCATTGTAATCAGGCGAGTTTCTACTTTCAGATGCAACAGGAATTTCTCGAGTTCGTCAATCCGTTCCCGAGATATGGGAGTTTGAAGTTGAGGAATGGTTGAGAAACCATCAAAAGTTTCGCAAGTCTGATGCTAGAAACGAATAACTGGAATGGCCTAGGGGAGAAGTACATACACCATTGTAATCGGGCGAATTTCTACTTTCAGATGCAACAGGAATTTCTCGAGTTCGTCAATCCGTTCGCGAGATATGGGAGTTTGAAGTTAAGGAATGGTTGAGAAACCATCAAAATATTCGCTGGTCTGATACTCGAAACCAATAACTGGATTGGCCTAGGGGAATAGTACACACACCATTGTATTCGGGCGAGTTTCTGCTTTCAGATGCAATAGGAATTTCTCGAGTTCGTCAATCCGTTCGCGAGATATGGGAGTTTGAAGTTAAGGAATGGTTGAGAAACCATCAACATTTTCGCAATTCTGATGCTAGAAACGAATAACTGGAATGGCCTAGGGGAGAAGTACACACACCATTGTAATCGGGCGTGTTTATACTTTCAGGTGCAACAGGAATTTCTGGAGTTCGTCAATCCGTTCGCGAGATATGGGAGTTTGAAGTTAAGGAATGGTTGAGAAACCATCACAATTTTCGCAATTCTGATGCTAGAAACGAATAACTGGAATGGCCTAGGGGAAAAGTACACACACCATTGTAATCAGGCGAGTTTCTACTTTCAGATGCAACAGGAATTTCTCGAGTTCGTCAATCCGTTCCCGAGATATGGGAGTTTGAAGTTGAGGAATGGTTGAGAAACCATCAAAAGTTTCGCAAGTCTGATGCTAGAAACGAATAACTGGAATGGCCTAGGGGAGAAGTACATACACCATTGTAATCGGGCGAATTTCTACTTTCAGATGCAACAGGAATTTCTCGAGTTCGTCAATCCGTTCGCGAGATATGGGAGTTTGAAGTTAAGGAATGGTTGAGAAACCATCAAAATATTCGCTGATCTGATACTCGAAACCAATAACTGGATTGGCCTAGGGGAATAGTACACACACCATTGTATTCGGGCGAGTTTCTGCTTTCAGATGCAATAGGAATTTCTCGAGTTCGTCAATCCGTTCGCGAGATATGGGAGTTTGAAGTTAAGGAATGGTTGAGAAACCATCAACATTTTCGCAATTCTGATGCTAGAAACGAATAACTGGAATGGCCTAGGGGAGAAGTACACACACCATTGTAATCGGGCGTGTTTATACTTTCAGGTGCAACAGGAATTTCTCGAGTTCGTCAATCCGTTCGCGAGATATGGGAGTTTGAAGTTAAGGAATGGTTGAGAAACCATCACAATTTTGGCAAGTCTGATTCTCGAATCCAATAACTACTATGGCCTAGGGCAAAAATACACATACCGTTGTAATCGGACGAGTTTCTGCTTTCAGATGCAATAGGAAATTCTCGAGTTCGTCAATCCGTTCCCGAGATATGGGAGTTTGAAGTTGAGGAATGGTTGAGAAACCATCAAAAGTTTCGCAAGTCTGATGCTAGAAACGAATAACTGGAATGGCCTAGGGGAGAAGTACATACACCATTGTAATCGGGCGAATTTCTACTTTCAGATGCAACAGGAATTTCTCGAGTTCGTCAATCCGTTCGCGAGATATGGGAGTTTGAAGTTAAGGAATGGTTGAGAAACCATCAAAATATTCGCTGGTCTGATACTCGAAACCAATAACTGGATTGGCCTAGGGGAATAGTACATACACCATTGTATTCGGGCGAGTTTCTGCTTTCAGATGCAATAGGAATTTCTCGAGTTCGTCAATCCGTTCGCGAGATATGGGAGTTTGAAGTTAAGGAATGGTTGAGAAACCATCAACATTTTCGCAATTCTGATGCTGGAAACGAATAACTGGAATGGCCTAGGGGAGAAGTACACACACCATTGTAATCGGGCGTGTTTATACTTTCAGGTGCAACAGGAATTTCTGGAGTTCGTCAATCCGTTCGCGAGATATGGGAGTTTGAAGTTAAGGAATGGTTGAGAAACCATCACAATTTTCGCAATTCTGATGCTAGAAACGAATAACTGGAATGGCCTAGGGGAAAAGTACACACACCATTGTAATCAGGCGAGTTTCTACTTTCAGATGCAACAGGAATTTCTCGAGTTCGTCAATCCGTTCCCGAGATATGGGAGTTTGAAGTTGAGGAATGGTTGAGAAACCATCAAAAGTTTCGCAAGTCTGATGCTAGAAACGAATAACTGGAATGGCCTAGGGGAGAAGTACATACACCATTGTAATCGGGCGAATTTCTACTTTCAGATGCAACAGGAATTTCTCGAGTTCGTCAATCCGTTCGCGAGATATGGGAGTTTGAAGTTAAGGAATGGTTGAGAAACCATCAAAATATTCGCTGATCTGATACTCGAAACCAATAACTGGATTGGCCTAGGGGAATAGTACACACACCATTGTATTCGGGCGAGTTTCTGCTTTCAGATGCAATAGGAATTTCTCGAGTTCGTCAATCCGTTCGCGAGATATGGGAGTTTGAAGTTAAGGAATGGTTGAGAAACCATCAACATTTTCGCAATTCTGATGCTAGAAACGAATAACTGGAATGGCCTAGGGGAGAAGTACACACACCATTGTAATCGGGCGTGTTTATACTTTCAGGTGCAACAGGAATTTCTCGAGTTCGTCAATCCGTTCGCGAGATATGGGAGTTTGAAGTTAAGGAATGGTTGAGAAACCATCACAATTTTGGCAAGTCTGATACTCGAAACCAATAACCAATATGGCCTAGGGCAAAAATACACACACCATTGTAATCGGGAGAGTTTCTACTTTCAGATGCAACAGGAATTTCCCGAGTTCGTCAATCCGTTCGCGAGATATGGGAGTTTGAAGTTAAGGAATGGTTGAGAAATCATCAAAATTTTCGCAAGTCTGATACTCGAAACCAATAACTACAAAGGCCTAGGGGAAAAATACACATACCGTTGTAATCGGGCGAGTTTCTACTTCCTCATGCAACAGGAATTTCTCGAGTTCGTCAATCCGTTCGCGAGATATGCCAGTTTGAAGTTAAGGAATGGTTGAGAAACCATCAAAATATTCGCTGGTCTGATACTCGAAACCAATAACTGGATTGGCCTAGGGGAATAGTACACACACCATTGTATTCGGGCGAGTTTCTGCTTTCAGATGCAATAGGAATTTCTCGAGTTCGTCAATCCGTTCGCGAGATATGGGAGTTTGAAGTTAAGGAATGGTTGAGAAACCATCAACATTTTCGCAATTCTGATGCTAGAAACGAATAACTGGAATGGCCTAGGGGAGAAGTACACGCACCATTGTAATCGGGCGTGTTACTACTTTCAGGTGCAACAGGAATTTCTCGAGTTCGTCAATCCGTTCGCGAGATATGGGAGTTTGAAGTTAAGGAATGGTTGAGAAACCATCACAATTTTCGCAATTCTGATGCTAGAAACGAATAACTGGAATGGCCTAGGGGAAAAGTACACACACCATTGTAATCGGGCGAGTTTCTACTTTCAGGTGCAACAGGAATTTCTCGAGTTCGTCAATCAGTTCGCGAGATATGGGAGTTTGAAGTTAAGGAATGGTTGAGAAACCATCACAATTTTGGCAAGTCTGATACTCGAAACCAATAACCAATATGGCCTAGGGCAAAAATACACACACCATTGTAATCGGGAGAGTTTCTACTTTCAGATGCAACAGGAATTTCCCGAGTTCGTCAATCCGTTCGCGAGATATGGGAGTTTGAAGTTAAGGAATGGTTGAGAAACCATCCACATTTTCGCAATTCTGATGCTAGAAACGAATAACTGGAATGGCCTAGGGGAGAAGTACACACACCATTGTAATCGGGCGTGTTTCTACTTTCAGGTGCAACAGGAATTTCTCGAGTTCGTCAATCCGTTCGCGAGAAATGGGAGTTTGAAGTTAAGGAATGGTTGCGAACCATCAAAATTTTCGGTGTTCTGATACTCGAAAACAATAACTGGAATGGTCTAGGGGAAAAGTACACACACCATTGTAATCGGGCGTGTTTCTACTTTCAGGTGCAACAGGAATTTCTCGAGTTCGTCAATCCGTTCGCGAGATATGGGAGTTTGTAGTTAAGGAATGGTTGAGAAACCATCAAAATTTTCGCAAGTCTGAAACTCGAAACCAATAACTGGAATGGCCTAGGGGAAAAGTACACACACCATTGTAATCGGGCGAGTTTCTACTTCCACATGCAACAGGAATTTCTCGAGTTCGTCAATCCGTTCGCGAGATATGGGAGTTTGAAGTTAAGGAATGGTTGAGAAACCATCAACATTTTCGCAATTCTGATGCTAGAAACGAATAACTGGAATGGCCTAGGGGAGAAGTACACACACCATTGTAATCGGGAGAGTTTCTACTTTCAGATGCAACAGGAATTTCCCGAGTTCGTCAATCCGTTCGCGAGATATGGGAGTTTGAAGTTAAGGAATGGTTGAGAAACCATCAAAATTTTCGCAAGTCTGATACTCGAAACCAATAACTACAAAGGCCTAGGGGAAAAATACACATACCGTTGTAATCGGGCGAGTTTCTACTTCCTCATGCAACAGAAATTTCTCGAGTTCGTCAATCCGTTCGCGAGATATGGGAGTTTGAAGTTAAGGAATGGTTGAGGAACCATCAAAATTTTCGCAAGTCTGATACTCGAAACCAATAACTGGAATGGCCTAGGGGAAAAGTGCACACACCGTTGTAATCGGCCGAGTTTTTACTTTCAGATGCAACAGGAATTTCTCGAGTTCGTCAATCCGTTCGCGAGATATGGGAGTTTGAAGTTAAGGAATGGTTGAGAAACCATCAAAATTTTCGCAAGTCTGATACTCGGAACCAATAACTACAATGGCCTAGGGCAAAAAAAACACATACCGTTGTAATCGGGCGAGTTTCTACTTTCAGATGCAACAGGAATTTCTCGAGTTCGTCAATCCGTTCGCGAGATATGGGAGTTTGAAGTTAAGGAATGGTTGAGAGACCATCAAAATTTTCGCAAGTCTGATACTCGAAACCAATAACTACAAAGGCCTAGGGGGAAAACACACATATCTTTGTAATCGGGCGAGTTTCTGCTTTCAGATGCAACAGGAAATTCTCGAGTTCGTCAATCCGTTCGCGAGATATGGGAGTTTGAAGTTAAGGAATGGTTGAGGGACCATCAAAATTTTCGCAAGTCTGATACTCGAAACCAATAACTACAAAGGCCTAGGGGGAAAACACACATACCGTTGTAATCGGGCGAGTTTCTACTTCCTCATTCAACAGGAATTTCTCGAGTTCGTCAATCCGTTCGCGAGATATGGGAGTTTGAAGTTAAGGAATGGTTGAGAAACCATCAAAATATTCGCTGGTCTGATACTCGAAACCAATAACTGGATTGGCCTAGGGGAATACTACACACACCATTGTATTCGGGCGAGTTTCTGCTTTCAGATGCAATAGAAATTTCTCGAGTTCGTCAATCCGTTCGCGAGATATGGGAGTTTGAAGTTAAGGAATGGTTGAGAAACCATCACAATTTTCGCAATTCTGATGCTAGAAACGAATAACTGGAATGGCCTAGGGGAAAAGTACACACACCATTGTAATCGGGCGAGTTTTTACTTTCAGATGCAACAGGAATTTCTCGAGTTCGTCAATCCGTTCCCGAGATATGGGAGTTAGAAGTTAAGGAATGGTTGAGAAACCATCAAAAGTTTCGCAAGTCTGATGCTAGAAACGAATAACTGGAATGGCCTAGGGGAGAAGTACATACACCATTGTAATCGGGCGAATTTCTACTTTCAGATGCAACAGGAATTTCTCGAGTTCGTCAATCCGTTCGCGAGATATGGGAATTTGAAGCTAAGGAATGGTTGAGAAACCATCAAAATTTTCGCAAGTCTGATACTCGAAACCAATAACTACAAAGGCCTAGGGGGAAAACACACATATCTTTGTAATCGGGCGAGTTTCTGCTTTCAGATGCAATAGGAAATTCTCGAGTTCGTCAATCCGTTCGCGAGATATGGGAGTGTGAAGTTAAGGAATTGTTCAGAAACCAACAAAATTTTCGCAAGTCTGATACTCGAAAACAATAACTACAAAGGCCTAGGGGAAAAATACACATACCGTTGTAATCGGGCGAGTTTCTACTTCCTCATGCAACAGGAATTTCTCGAGTTCGTCAATCCGATCGCGAGATATGGGAGTTTGAAGTTAAGGAATGGTTGAGAAACCATCAAAATTTTCGCAAGTCTGATACTCGAAACCAGTAACTACAAAGGCCGAGAGGGAAAACACACATATCTTTGTAATCGTGCGTGTTTCTACTTTCAGGTGCAACAGGAATTTCTCGAGTTCGACAATCCGTTCGCGAGATATGGGAGTTTGAAGTTAAGGAATGATTGAGAAACCATCAAAATTTTCGCAAGTCTGATACTCGAAACCAATAACTGGAATGGCCTAGGGGAAAAGTACACACACCATTGTTATCGGGCGAGTTTCTACTTCCACATGCAACAGGAATTTCTCGAGTTCGTCAATCCGTTCGCGAGATATGGGAGTTTGAAGCTAAGGAATGGTCGAGAAACTATCAAAATTTTCGCTGCTCTGGAACTCGAAACCAATAACTGGAATGGCCTAGGGGAATAGTACTCATCCCATTGTATTCGGGCGAGTTTCTGCTTTCGGATGCAATAGGAATTTCTCGAGTTCGTCAATCCGTTCGCGAGATATGGGAGTTTGAAGTTCAGGAATGGTTGAGATACCATCAAAATTTTCGGTGGTCTGATACTCGAAACCAATAACTGGAATGGCCTAGGGGAAAAGTACATACACCATTGTAATCGGGAGAATTTCTACTTTCAGATGCAACAGGAATTTCTCGAGTTCGTCAATCCGTTCGCGAGATATGGGAGTTTGAAGTTAAGGAATGGTTGGGAAGCCATCAAAATTTTCGCAAGTCTGACACTCGAAACCAATAACTACAAAGGCCTAGGGGGAAAACACACATATCTTTGTAATCGGGCGAGTTTCTGCTTTCAGATGCAATAGGAAATTCTCGTGTTCGTCAAACTCTTCGCGAGATTAGGGAGTTTGAAGTTAAGGAATGGTTGAGAAACCATCAAAATTTTCGCTGGTCTGATACTCGAAACCAATACCTGGAATGGCCTAGGGGTATAGTACACACACCATTGTAATCGGGCGAGTTTCTGCTTTCAGATGCAATAGGAAATTCTCGAGTTCGTCAATCTGTTCGCGAGATATGGGAGTTTGAAGTTAAGGAATGGTTGAGAAACCATCAAAATTTTCGCAAGTCTGATACTCGAAACCAATAACTACAGAGGCCAAGAGGGAAAACACACATATCTTTGTAATCGGGCGTGTTTCTACTTTCAGGTGCAACAGGAATTTCTCGAGTTCGTCTATCCGTTCGCGAGAAATGGAAGTTTGAAGTTAAGGAATGGTTGAGAAACCATCAAAATTTTCGGTGGTCTGATACTCGAAACCAATAACTACAATGGCCTAGGGCAAAAAAACACATACCGTTGTAATCGGGCGAGTTTCTACTTTCAGATGCAACAGGAATTTCTCGAGTTCGTCAATCCGTTCGCGAGATATGGGAGTTTGAATTTAAGGAATGGTTGAGAGACCATCAAAATTTTCGCAAGTCTGATACTCGAAACCAATAACTACAAAGGCCTAGGGGGAAAACACACATATCTTTGTAATCGGGCGAGTTTCTGCTTTCAGATGCAACAGGAAATTCTCGAGTTCGTCAATCCGTTCGCGAGATATGGGAGTTTGAAGTTAAGGAATGGTTGAGGGACCATCAAAATTTTCGCACTTCTGATACTCGAAACCAATAACTACAAAGGCCTAGGGGGAAAACACACATACCGTTGTAATCGGGCGAGTTTCTACTTCCTCATGCAACAGGAATTTCTCGAGTTCGTCAATCCGTTCGCGAGATATGGGAGTTTGAAGTTAAGGAATGGTTGAGAAACCATCAAAATATTCGCTGGTCTGATACTCGAAACCAATAACTGGTTTGGCCTAGGGGAATAGTACACACACCATTGTATTCGGGCGAGTTTCTGCTTTCAGATGCAATAGGAATTTCTCGAGTTCGTCAATCCGTTCGCGAGATATGGGAGTTTGAAGTTAAGGAATGGTTGAGAAACCATCACAATTTTCGCAATTCTGATGCTAGAAACGAATAACTGGAATGGCCTAGGGGAAAAGTACACACACCATTGTAATCGGGCGAGTTTCTACTTTCAGATGCAACAGGAATTTCTCGAGTTCGTCAATCCGTTCCCGAGATATGGGAGTTTGAAGTTGAGGAATGGTTGAGAAACCATCAAAAGTTTCGCAAGTCTGATGCTAGAAACGAATAACTGGAATGGCCTAGGGGAGAAGTACATACACCATTGTAATCGGGCGAATTTCTACTTTCAGATGCAACAGGAATTTCTCGAGTTCGTCAATCCGTTCGCGAGATATGGGAGTTTGAAGTTAAGGAATGGTTGAGAAACCATCAAAATATTCGCTGGTCTGATACTCGAAACCAATAACTGGATTGGCCTAGGGGAATAGTACACACACCATTGTATTCGGACGAGTTTCTGCTTTCAGATGCAATAGGAATTTCTCGAGTTCGTCAATCCGTTCGCGAGATATGGGAGTTTGAAGTTAAGGAATGGTTGAGAAACCATCAACATTTTCGCAATTCTGATGCTAGAAACGAATAACTGGAATGGCCTAGGGGAGAAGTACACACACCATTGTAATCGGGCGTGTTTATACTTTCAGGTGCAACAGGAATTTCTCGAGTTCGTCAATCCGTTCGCGAGATATGGGAGTTTGAAGTTAAGGAATGGTTGAGAAACCATCACAATTTTCGCAATTCTGATGCTAGAAACGAATAACTGGAATGGCCTAGGGGAAAAGTACACACACCATTGTAATCGGGCGAGTTTCTACTTTCAGATGCAACAGGAATTTCTCGAGTTCGTCAATCCGTTCCCGAGATATGGGAGTTTGAAGTTGAGGAATGGTTGAGAAACCATCAAATGTTTCGCAAGTCTGATGCTAGAAACGAATAACTGGAATGGCCTAGGGGAGAAGTACATACACCATTGTAATCGGGCGAATTTCTACTTTCAGATGCAACAGGAATTTCTCGAGTTCGTCAATCCGTTCGCGAGATATGGGAGTTTGAAGTTAAGGAATGGTTGAGAAACCATCAAAATTTTCGCAAGTCTGATACTCGAAACCAATAACTACAAAGGCCTAGGGGGAAAACACACATATCTTTGTAATCGGGCGAGTTTCTGCTTTCAGATGCAATAGGAAATTCTCGAGTTCGTCAATCCGTTCGCGAGATATGGGAGTGTGAAGTTAAGGACTGGTTCAGAAACCAACAAAATTTTCGCAAGTCTGATACTCGAAAACAATAACTACAAAAACCTAGGGGAAAAATACACATACTGTTGTAATCGGGCGAGTTTCTACTTTCTCATGCAACAGGAATTTCTCGAGTTCGTCAATCCGTTCGCGAGATATAGGAGTTTGAAGTTAAGGAATAGTTGAGAAACCATCAAAATTTTCGGTGGTCTGATACACGAAACCAATAACTGGAATGGTCTAGGGGAAAAGTACACACACCATTGTAATCGGGCGTGTTTCTACTTTCAGGTGCAACAGGAATTTCTCGAGTTCGTCAATCCGTTCGCGAGAAATGGGAGTTTGAAGTTAAGGAATGGTTGCGAACCATCAAAATTTTCGGTGGTCTGATACTCGAAACCAATAACTGGAATGGTCTAGGGGAAAAGTACACACACCATTGTATTCGGGCGAGTTTCTGCATTCAGATGCAATAGGAATTTCTCAAGTTCGTCAATCCGTTCGCGAGATATGGGAGATTGAAGTTAAGGAATGGTTGAGAAACCATCAAAGTTTTCGCTGGTCTGATACTCGAAACCAATAACTGGAATGGCCTAGGGGAAAAGTACACACACCATTGTAATCGGGCGAGTTTCTACTTTCAGACACAACAGGAATTTCTCGAGTTCTTCAATGCGTTCGCGAGATATGGGAGTTTGAAGTTAAGGAATGGTTGAGAAATCACCAAAATTTTCGCAAGTCTGATTCTCGAATCCAATAACTACTATGGCCTAGGGCAAAAATACACATACCGTTGCAATCGGACGAGTTTCTGCTTTCAGATGCAATAGGAAATTCTCGAGCTCGTCAATACGTACGCGAGATATGGGAGTTTGAAGTTAAGGAATGGTTGAGAAACCATCACAATTTTCGCAATTCTGATGCTAGAAACGAGTAACTACAAAGGCCTAGGGGGAAAACACACATATCTTTGTAATCGGGCGAGTTTCTGCTTTCAGATGCAATAGGAAATTCTCGAGTTCGTCAATCCGTTCGCGAGATATGGGAGTGTGAAGTTAAGGAATGGTTGAGAAACCATCAACATTTTCGCAATTCTGATGCTAGAAACGAATAACTGGAATGGCCTAGGGGAGAAGTACACACACCATTGTAATCGGGCGTGTTTATACTTTCAGGTGCAACAGGAATTTCTCGAGTTCGTCAATCCGTTCGCGAGATATGGGAGTTTGAAGTTAAGGAATGGTTGAGAAACCATCACAATTTTCGCAATTCTGATGCTAGAAACGAATAACTGGAATGGCCTAGGGGAAAAGTACACACACCATTGTAATCGGGCGAGTTTCTACTTTCAGATGCAACAGGAATTTCTCGAGTTCGTCAATCCGTTCCCGAGATATGGGAGTTTGAAGTTGAGGAATGGTTGAGAAACCATCAAAAGTTTCGCAAGTCTGATGCTAGAAACGAATAACTGGAATGGCCTAGGGGAGAAGTACATACACCATTGTAATCGGGCGAATTTCTACTTTCAGATGCAACAGGAATTTCTCGAGTTCGTCAATCCGTTCGCGAGATATGGGAGTTTGAAGTTAAGGAATGGTTGAGAAACCATCAAAATTTTCGCAAGTCTGATACTCGAAACCAATAACTACAAAGGCCTAGGGGGAAAACACACATATCTTTGTAATCGGGCGAGTTTCTGCTTTCAGATGCAATAGGAAATTCTCGAGTTCGTCAATCCGTTCGCGAGATATGGGAGTGTGAAGTTAAGGACTGGTTCAGAAACCAACAAAATTTTCGCAAGTCTGATACTCGAAAACAATAACTACAAAAACCTAGGGGAAAAATACACATACTGTTGTAATCGGGCGAGTTTCTACTTTCTCATGCAACAGGAATTTCTCGAGTTCGTCAATCCGTTCGCGAGATATAGGAGTTTGAAGTTAAGGAATAGTTGAGAAACCATCAAAATTTTCGGTGGTCTGATACACGAAACCAATAACTGGAATGGTCTAGGGGAAAAGTACACACACCATTGTAATCGGGCGTGTTTCTACTTTCAGGTGCAACAGGAATTTCTCGAGTTCGTCAATCCGTTCGCGAGAAATGGGAGTTTGAAGTTAAGGAATGGTTGCGAACCATCAAAATTTTCGGTGGTCTGATACTCGAAACCAATAACTGGAATGGTCTAGGGGAAAAGTACACACACCATTGTATTCGGGCGAGTTTCTGCATTCAGATGCAATAGGAATTTCTCAAGTTCGTCAATCCGTTCGCGAGATATGGGAGTTTGAAGTTAAGGAATGGTTGAGAAACCATCAAAGTTTTCGCTGGTCTGATACTCGAAACCAATAACTGGAATGGCCTAGGGGAAAACTACAAACACCATTATAATCGGGCGAGTTTCTACTTTCAGACACAACAGGAATTTCTCGAGTTCTTCAATGCGTTCGCGAGATATGGGAGTTTGAAGTTAAGGAATGGTTGAGAAATCACCAAAATTTTCGCAAGTCTGATTCTCGAATCCAATAACTACTATGGCCTAGGGCAAAAATACACATACCGTTGCAATCGGACGAGTTTCTGCTTTCAGATGCAATAGGAAATTCTCGAGCTCGTCAATACGTACGCGAGATATGGGAGTTTGAAGTTAAGGAATGGTTGAGAAACCATCACAATTTTCGCAATTCTGATGCTAGAAACGAATAACTGGAATGGCCTAGGGGAGAAGTACACACACCATTGTAATCGGGCGTGTTTCTACTTTCAGGTGCAACAGGAATTTCTCGAGTTCGTCAATCCGTTCGCGCGATATGGGAGTTTGAAGTTAAGGAATGGTTGAGAAACCATCACAATTTTCGCAATTCTGATGCTAGAAACGAATAACTGGAATGGCCTAGGGGAAAAGTACACACACCATTGTAATCGGGCGAGTATCTACTTTCAGATGCAACAGGAATTTCTCGAGTTCGTCAATCCGTTCCCGAGATATGGGAGTTTGAAGTTAAGGAATGGTTGAGAAACCATCAAAAGTTTCGCAAGTCTGATGCTAGAAACGAATAACTGGAATGGCCTAGGGGAAAAGTACAGACACCATTGTAATCGGGCGAATTTCTACTTTCAGATGCAACAGGAATTTCTCGAGTTCGTCAATCCGTTCGCGAGATATGGGAGTTTGAAGTTAAGGAATGGTTGAGAAACCATCAAAATTTCGCAAGTCTGATACTCGAAACCAATAACTACAAAGGCCTAGGGGGAAAACACACATATCTTTGTAATCGGGCGTGTTTCTACTTTCAGGTGCAACAGGAATTTCTCGAGTTCGTCAATCCGTTCGCGAGAAATGGGAGTTTGAAGTTAAGGAATGGTTGAGAAACCATCAAAATTTTCGGTGGTCTGATACTCGAAACCAATAACTGGAATGGCCTAGGGGAAAAGTACACACACCATTGTAACCGGGCGAGTTTCTGCTTTCAGATGCAATAGGAATTTCTCGAGTTCGTCAATCCGTTCGCGAGATATGGCAGTGTGAAGTTAAGGAATGGTTCAGAAACCAACAAAATTTTCGCAAGTCTGATACTCGAAAACAATAACTACAAAGGCCTAGGGGAAAAATACACATACCGTTGTAATCGGGCGAGTTTCTACTTCCTCATGCAACAGGAATTTCTCGAGTTCGTCAATCCGTTCGCGAGAAATGGGAGTTTGAAGTTAAGGAATGGTTGCGAACCATCAAAATTTTCGGTGGTCTGATACTCGAAACCAATAACTGGAATGGCCTAGGGGAAAAGTACACACACCATTGTAATCGGGCGAGTTTCTACTTTCAGATGCAACAGGAATTTCTCGAGTTCGTCAATGCGTTCGCGAGATATGGGAGTTTGAAGTTAAGGAATGGTTGAGAAATCACCAAAATTTTCGCAAGTCTGATTCTCGAATCCAATAACTACTACGGCCTAGGGCAAAAATACACATACCGTTGTAATCGGACGAGTTTCTGCTTTCAGATGCAATAGGAAATTCTCGAGTTCGTCAATACGTACGCGAGATATGGGAGTTGGAAGTTAAGGAACGATTGAGAAACCATCAAAATTTTCGCAAGTCTGATACTCGAAACCAATAACTGGAATGGCCTAGGGGAAATGTACACACACCATTGTAATCGGGCGAGTTTCTACTTTCAGGTGCAACAGGAATTTCTCGAGTTCGTCAATCAGTTCGCGAGATATGGGAGTTTGAAGTTAAGGAATGGTTGAGAAACCATCACAATTTTGGCAAGTCTGATACTCGAAACCAATAACCAATATGGCCTAGCGCAAAAATACACACACCATTGTAATCGGGAGAGTTTCTACTTTCAGATGCAACAGGAATTTCCCGAGTTCGTCAATCCGTTCGCGAGATATGGGAGTTTGAAGTTAAGGAATGGTTGAGAAATCACCAAAATTTTCGCAAGTCTGATTCTCGAATCCAATAACTACTACGGCCTAGGGCAAAAATACACATACCGTTGTAATCGGACGAGTTTCTGCTTTCAGATGCAATAGGAAATTCTCGAGTTCGTCAATACGTACGCGAGATATGGGAGTTGGAAGTTAAGGAACGATTGAGAAACCATCAAAAT
Organism: Ptiloglossa arizonensis; assembly: GCF_051014685.1. Taxonomy (NCBI): domain Eukaryota; kingdom Metazoa; phylum Arthropoda; class Insecta; order Hymenoptera; family Colletidae; genus Ptiloglossa; species Ptiloglossa arizonensis. The sequence continues at coordinate 588,388 of NW_027478427.1, forward strand.
TTTCGCAAGTCTGATACTCGAAACCAATAACTGGAATGGCCTAGGGGAAAAGTACACACACCATTGTAATCGGGCGAGTTTCTACTTTCAGATGCAACAGGAATTTCTCGAGTTCGTCAATCCGTTCCCGAGATATGGGAGTTTGAAGTTGAGGAATGGTTGAGAAACCATCAAATGTTTCGCAAGTCTGATGCTAGAAACGAATAACTGGAATGGCCTAGGGGAGAAGTACATACACCATTGTAATCGGGCGAATTTCTACTTTCAGATGCAACAGGAATTTCTCGAGTTCGTCAATCCGTTCGCGAGATATGGGAGTTTGAAGTTAAGGAATGGTTGAGAAACCATCAAAATTTTCGCAAGTCTGATACTCGAAACCAATAACTACAAAGGCCTAGGGGGAAAACACACATATCTTTGTAATCGGGCGAGTTTCTGCTTTCAGATGCAATAGGAAATTCTCGAGTTCGTCAATCCGTTCGCGAGATATGGGAGTGTGAAGTTAAGGACTGGTTCAGAAACCAACAAAATTTTCGCAAGTCTGATACTCGAAAACAATAACTACAAAAACCTAGGGGAAAAATACACATACTGTTGTAATCGGGCGAGTTTCTACTTTCTCATGCAACAGGAATTTCTCGAGTTCGTCAATCCGTTCGCGAGATATAGGAGTTTGAAGTTAAGGAATAGTTGAGAAACCATCAAAATTTTCGGTGGTCTGATACACGAAACCAATAACTGGAATGGTCTAGGGGAAAAGTACACACACCATTGTAATCGGGCGTGTTTCTACTTTCAGGTGCAACAGGAATTTCTCGAGTTCGTCAATCCGTTCGCGAGAAATGGGAGTTTGAAGTTAAGGAATGGTTGCGAACCATCAAAATTTTCGGTGGTCTGATACTCGAAACCAATAACTGGAATGGTCTAGGGGAAAAGTACACACACCATTGTATTCGGGCGAGTTTCTGCATTCAGATGCAATAGGAATTTCTCAAGTTCGTCAATCCGTTCGCGAGATATGGGAGATTGAAGTTAAGGAATGGTTGAGAAACCATCAAAGTTTTCGCTGGTCTGATACTCGAAACCAATAACTGGAATGGCCTAGGGGAAAAGTACACACACCATTGTAATCGGGCGAGTTTCTACTTTCAGACACAACAGGAATTTCTCGAGTTCTTCAATGCGTTCGCGAGATATGGGAGTTTGAAGTTAAGGAATGGTTGAGAAATCACCAAAATTTTCGCAAGTCTGATTCTCGAATCCAATAACTACTATGGCCTAGGGCAAAAATACACATACCGTTGCAATCGGACGAGTTTCTGCTTTCAGATGCAATAGGAAATTCTCGAGCTCGTCAATACGTACGCGAGATATGGGAGTTTGAAGTTAAGGAATGGTTGAGAAACCATCACAATTTTCGCAATTCTGATGCTAGAAACGAGTAACTACAAAGGCCTAGGGGGAAAACACACATATCTTTGTAATCGGGCGAGTTTCTGCTTTCAGATGCAATAGGAAATTCTCGAGTTCGTCAATCCGTTCGCGAGATATGGGAGTGTGAAGTTAAGGAATGGTTGAGAAACCATCAACATTTTCGCAATTCTGATGCTAGAAACGAATAACTGGAATGGCCTAGGGGAGAAGTACACACACCATTGTAATCGGGCGTGTTTATACTTTCAGGTGCAACAGGAATTTCTCGAGTTCGTCAATCCGTTCGCGAGATATGGGAGTTTGAAGTTAAGGAATGGTTGAGAAACCATCACAATTTTCGCAATTCTGATGCTAGAAACGAATAACTGGAATGGCCTAGGGGAAAAGTACACACACCATTGTAATCGGGCGAGTTTCTACTTTCAGATGCAACAGGAATTTCTCGAGTTCGTCAATCCGTTCCCGAGATATGGGAGTTTGAAGTTGAGGAATGGTTGAGAAACCATCAAAAGTTTCGCAAGTCTGATGCTAGAAACGAATAACTGGAATGGCCTAGGGGAGAAGTACATACACCATTGTAATCGGGCGAATTTCTACTTTCAGATGCAACAGGAATTTCTCGAGTTCGTCAATCCGTTCGCGAGATATGGGAGTTTGAAGTTAAGGAATGGTTGAGAAACCATCAAAATTTTCGCAAGTCTGATACTCGAAACCAATAACTACAAAGGCCTAGGGGGAAAACACACATATCTTTGTAATCGGGCGAGTTTCTGCTTTCAGATGCAATAGGAAATTCTCGAGTTCGTCAATCCGTTCGCGAGATATGGGAGTGTGAAGTTAAGGACTGGTTCAGAAACCAACAAAATTTTCGCAAGTCTGATACTCGAAAACAATAACTACAAAAACCTAGGGGAAAAATACACATACTGTTGTAATCGGGCGAGTTTCTACTTTCTCATGCAACAGGAATTTCTCGAGTTCGTCAATCCGTTCGCGAGATATAGGAGTTTGAAGTTAAGGAATAGTTGAGAAACCATCAAAATTTTCGGTGGTCTGATACACGAAACCAATAACTGGAATGGTCTAGGGGAAAAGTACACACACCATTGTAATCGGGCGTGTTTCTACTTTCAGGTGCAACAGGAATTTCTCGAGTTCGTCAATCCGTTCGCGAGAAATGGGAGTTTGAAGTTAAGGAATGGTTGCGAACCATCAAAATTTTCGGTGGTCTGATACTCGAAACCAATAACTGGAATGGTCTAGGGGAAAAGTACACACACCATTGTATTCGGGCGAGTTTCTGCATTCAGATGCAATAGGAATTTCTCAAGTTCGTCAATCCGTTCGCGAGATATGGGAGTTTGAAGTTAAGGAATGGTTGAGAAACCATCAAAGTTTTCGCTGGTCTGATACTCGAAACCAATAACTGGAATGGCCTAGGGGAAAACTACAAACACCATTATAATCGGGCGAGTTTCTACTTTCAGACACAACAGGAATTTCTCGAGTTCTTCAATGCGTTCGCGAGATATGGGAGTTTGAAGTTAAGGAATGGTTGAGAAATCACCAAAATTTTCGCAAGTCTGATTCTCGAATCCAATAACTACTATGGCCTAGGGCAAAAATACACATACCGTTGCAATCGGACGAGTTTCTGCTTTCAGATGCAATAGGAAATTCTCGAGCTCGTCAATACGTACGCGAGATATGGGAGTTTGAAGTTAAGGAATGGTTGAGAAACCATCACAATTTTCGCAATTCTGATGCTAGAAACGAATAACTGGAATGGCCTAGGGGAGAAGTACACACACCATTGTAATCGGGCGTGTTTCTACTTTCAGGTGCAACAGGAATTTCTCGAGTTCGTCAATCCGTTCGCGCGATATGGGAGTTTGAAGTTAAGGAATGGTTGAGAAACCATCACAATTTTCGCAATTCTGATGCTAGAAACGAATAACTGGAATGGCCTAGGGGAAAAGTACACACACCATTGTAATCGGGCGAGTATCTACTTTCAGATGCAACAGGAATTTCTCGAGTTCGTCAATCCGTTCCCGAGATATGGGAGTTTGAAGTTAAGGAATGGTTGAGAAACCATCAAAAGTTTCGCAAGTCTGATGCTAGAAACGAATAACTGGAATGGCCTAGGGGAAAAGTACACACACCATTGTAATCGGGCGAATTTCTACTTTCAGATGCAACAGGAATTTCTCGAGTTCGTCAATCCGTTCGCGAGATATGGGAGTTTGAAGTTAAGGAATGGTTGAGAAACCATCAAAATTTCGCAAGTCTGATACTCGAAACCAATAACTACAAAGGCCTAGGGGGAAAACACACATATCTTTGTAATCGGGCGTGTTTCTACTTTCAGGTGCAACAGGAATTTCTCGAGTTCGTCAATCCGTTCGCGAGAAATGGGAGTTTGAAGTTAAGGAATGGTTGAGAAACCATCAAAATTTTCGGTGGTCTGATACTCGAAACCAATAACTGGAATGGCCTAGGGGAAAAGTACACACACCATTGTAACCGGGCGAGTTTCTGCTTTCAGATGCAATAGGAATTTCTCGAGTTCGTCAATCCGTTCGCGAGATATGGCAGTGTGAAGTTAAGGAATGGTTCAGAAACCAACAAAATTTTCGCAAGTCTGATACTCGAAAACAATAACTACAAAGGCCTAGGGGAAAAATACACATACCGTTGTAATCGGGCGAGTTTCTACTTCCTCATGCAACAGGAATTTCTCGAGTTCGTCAATCCGTTCGCGAGAAATGGGAGTTTGAAGTTAAGGAATGGTTGCGAACCATCAAAATTTTCGGTGGTCTGATACTCGAAACCAATAACTGGAATGGTCTAGGGGAAAAGTACACACACCATTGTATTCGGGCGAGTTTCTGCATTCATATGCAATAGGAATTTCTCGAGTTCGTCAATCCGTTCGCGAGATATGGGAGTTTGAAGTTAAGGAATGGTTGAGAAACCATCAAAGTTTTCGCTGGTCTGATACTCGAAACCAATAACTGGAATGGCCTTGGGGAAAAGTACACACACCATTGTAATCGGGCGAGTTTCTACTTTCAGACACAACAGGAATTTCTCGAGTTCTTCAATGCGTTCGCGAGATATGGGAGTTTGAAGTTAAGGAATGGTTGAGAAATCACCAAAATTTTCGCAAGTCTGATTCTCGAATCCAATAACTACTACGGCCTAGGGCAAAAATACACATACCGTTGTAATCGGACGAGTTTCTGCTTTCAGATGCAATAGGAAATTCTCGAGTTCGTCAATACGTACGCGAGATATGGGAGTTGGAAGTTAAGGAACGATTGAGAAACCATCAAAATTTTCGCAAGTCTGATACTCGAAACCAATAACTGGAATGGCCTAGGGGAAATGTACACACACCATTGTAATCGGGCGAGTTTCTACTTTCAGGTGCAACAGGAATTTCTCGAGTTCGTCAATCAGTTCGCGAGATATGGGAGTTTGAAGTTAAGGAATGGTTGAGAAACCATCACAATTTTGGCAAGTCTGATACTCGAAACCAATAACCAATATGGCCTAGCGCAAAAATACACACACCATTGTAATCGGGAGAGTTTCTACTTTCAGATGCAACAGGAATTTCCCGAGTTCGTCAATCCGTTCGCGAGATATGGGAGTTTGAAGTTAAGGAATGGTTGAGAAATCATCAAAATTTTCGCAAGTCTGATACTCGAAACCAATAACTACAAAGGCCTAGGGGAAAAATACACATACCGTTGTAATCGGGCGAGTTTCTACTTCCTCTAGCAACAGGAATTTCACGAGTTCGTCAATCCGTTCGCGAGATATGGGAGTTTGAAGTTAAGGAATGGTTGAGAAACCATCAACATTTTCGCAATTCTGATGCTAGAAACGAATAACTGGAATGGCCTAGGGGAGAAGTACACACACCATTGTAATCGGGCGTGTTTCTACTTTCAGGTGCAACAGGAATTTCTCGAGTTCGTCAATCCGTTCGCGAGATATGGGAGTTTGAAGTTAAGGAATGGTTGAGAAACCATCACAATTTTCGCAATTCTGATGCTAGAAACGAATAACTGGAATGGCCTAGGGGAAAAGTACACACACCATTGTAATCGGGCGAGTATCTACTTTCAGATGCAACAGGAATTTCTCGAGTTCGTCAATCCGTTCCCGAGATATGGGAGTTTGAAGTTAAGGAATGGTTGAGAAACCATCAAAAGTTTCGCAAGTCTGATGCTAGAAACGAATAACTGGAATGGCCTAGGGGAAAAGTACACACACCATTGTAATCGGACGAATTTCTACTTTCAGATGCAACAGGAATTTCTCGAGTTCGTCAATCCGTTCGCGAGATATGGGAGTTTGAAGTTAAGGAATGGTTGAGAAACCATCAAAATTTCGCAAGTCTGATACTCGAAACCAATAACTACAAAGGCCTAGGGGGAAAACACACATATCTTTGTAATCGGGCGTGTTTCTACTTTCAGGTGCAACAGGAATTTCTCGAGTTCGTCAATCCGTTCGCGAGAAATGGGAGTTTGAAGTTAAGGAATGGTTGAGAAACCATCAAAATTTTCGGTGGTCTGATACTCGAAACCAATAACTGGAATGGCCTAGGGGAATAGTACACACACCATTGTATTCGGGCGAGTTTCTGCTTTCAGATGCAATAGGAATTTCTCGAGTTCGTCAATCCGTTCGCGAGATATGGGAGTTTGAAGTTAAGGAATGGTTGAGAAACCATCAACATTTTCGCAATTCTGATGCTAGAAACGAATAACTGGAATGGCCTAGGGGAGAAGTACACACACCATTGTATTCGGGCGAGTTTCTGCTTTCAGATGCAATAGGAATTTCTCGAGTTCGTCAATCCGTTCGCGAGAAATGGGAGTTTGAAGTTAAGGAATGGTTGAGAAACCATCAAAATTTTCGGTGGTCTGATACTCGAAACCAATAACTGGAATGGCCTAGGGGAAAAGTACACACACCATTGTAATCGGGCGAGTTTCTGCTTTCAGATGCAATAGGAATTTCTCGAGTTCGTCAATCCGTTCGCGAGATATGGCAGTGTGAAGTTAAGGAATGGTTCAGAAACCAACAAAATTTTCGCAAGTCTGATACTCGAAAACAATAACTACAAAGGCCTAGGGGAAAAATACACATACCGTTGTAATCGGGCGAGTTTCTACTTCCTCATGCAACAGGAATTTCTCGAGTTCGTCAATCCGTTCGCGAGAAATGGGAGTTTGAAGTTAAGGAATGGTTGCGAACCATCAAAATTTTCGGTGGTCTGATACTCGAAACCAATAACTGGAATGGTCTAGGGGAAAAGTACACACACCATTGTATTCGGGCGAGTTTCTGCATTCAGATGCAATAGGAATTTCTCGAGTTCGTCAATCCGTTCGCGAGATATGGGAGTTTGAAGTTAAGGAATGGTTGAGAAACCATCAAAGTTTTCGCTGGTCTGATACTCGAAACCAATAACTGGAATGGCCTTGGGGAAAAGTACACACACCATTGTAATCGGGCGAGTTTCTACTTTCAGACACAACAGGAATTTCTCGAGTTCTTCAATGCGTTCGCGAGATATGGGAGTTTGAAGTTAAGGAATGGTTGAGAAATCACCAAAATTTTCGCAAGTCTGATTCTCGAATCCAATAACTACTACGGCCTAGGGCAAAAATACACATACCGTTGTAATCGGACGAGTTTCTGCTTTCAGATGCAATAGGAAATTCTCGAGTTCGTCAATACGTACGCGAGATATGGGAGTTGGAAGTTAAGGAACGATTGAGAAACCATCAAAATTTTCGCAAGTCTGATACTCGAAACCAATAACTGGAATGGCCTAGGGGAAATGTACACACACCATTGTAATCGGGCGAGTTTCTACTTTCAGGTGCAACAGGAATTTCTCGAGTTCGTCAATCAGTTCGCGAGATATGGGAGTTTGAAGTTAAGGAATGGTTGAGAAACCATCACAATTTTGGCAAGTCTGATACTCGAAACCAATAACCAATATGGCCTAGCGCAAAAATACACACACCATTGTAATCGGGAGAGTTTCTACTTTCAGATGCAACAGGAATTTCCCGAGTTCGTCAATCCGTTCGCGAGATATGGGAGTTTGAAGTTAAGGAATGGTTGAGAAATCATCAAAATTTTCGCAAGTCTGATACTCGAAACCAATAACTACAAAGGCCTAGGGGAAAAATACACATACCGTTGTAATCGGGCGAGTTTCTACTTCCTCTAGCAACAGGAATTTCACGAGTTCGTCAATCCGTTCGCGAGATATGGGAGTTTGAAGTTAAGGAATGGTTGAGAAACCATCAACATTTTCGCAATTCTGATGCTAGAAACGAATAACTGGAATGGCCTAGGGGAGAAGTACACACACCATTGTAATCGGGCGTGTTTCTACTTTCAGGTGCAACAGGAATTTCTCGAGTTCGTCAATCCGTTCGCGAGATATGGGAGTTTGAAGTTAAGGAATGGTTGAGAAACCTTCACAATTTTCGCAATTCTGATGCTAGAAACGAATAACTGGAATGGCCTAGGGGAAAAGTACACACACCATTGTAATCGGGCGAGTATCTACTTTCAGATGCAACAGGAATTTCTCGAGTTCGTCAATCCGTTCCCGAGATATGGGAGTTTGAAGTTAAGGAATGGTTGAGAAACCATCAAAAGTTTCGCAAGTCTGATGCTAGAAACGAATAACTGGAATGGCCTAGGGGAAAAGTACACACACCATTGTAATCGGGCGAATTTCTACTTTCAGATGCAACAGGAATTTCTCGAGTTCGTCAATCCGTTCGCGAGATATGGGAGTTTGAAGTTAAGGAATGGTTGAGAAACCATCAAAATTTCGCAAGTCTGATACTCGAAACCAATAACTACAAAGGCCTAGGGGGAAAACACACATATCTTTGTAATCGGGCGTGTTTCTACTTTCAGGTGCAACAGGAATTTCTCGAGTTCGTCAATCCGTTCGCGAGAAATGGGAGTTTGAAGTTAAGGAATGGTTGAGAAACCATCAAAATTTTCGGTGGTCTGATACTCGAAACCAATAACTGGAATGGCCTAGGGGAATAGTACACACACCATTGTATTCGGGCGAGTTTCTGCTTTCAGATGCAATAGGAATTTCTCGAGTTCGTCAATCCGTTCGCGAGATATGGGAGTTTGAAGTTAAGGAATGGTTGAGAAACCATCAACATTTTCGCAATTCTGATGCTAGAAACGAATAACTGGAATGGCCTAGGGGAGAAGTACACACACCATTGTATTCGGGCGAGTTTCTGCTTTCAGATGCAATAGGAATTTCTCGAGTTCGTCAATCCGTTCGCGAGATATGGGAGTTTGAAGTTAAGGAATGGTTGAGAAACCATCAACATTTTCGCAATTCTGATGCTAGAAACGAATAACTGGAATGGCCTAGGGGAGAAGTACACACACCATTGTAATCGGGCTTGTTTCTACTTTCAGGTGCAACAGGAATTTCTCGAGTTCGTCAATCCGTTCGCGAGATATGGGAGTTTGAAGTTAAGGAATGGTTGTGAAACCATCACAATTTTCGCAATTCTGATGCTAGAAACGAATAACTGGAATGGCCTAGGGGAAAAGTACACACACCATTGTAATCGGGCGAGTATCTACTGTCAGATGCAACAGGAATTTCTCGAGTTCGTCAATCCGTTCCCGAGATATGGGAGTTTGAAGTTAAGGAATGGTTGAGAAACCATCAAAAGTTTCGCAAGTCTGATGCTAGAAACGAATAACTGGAATGGCCTAGGGGAAAAGTACACACACCATTGTAATCGGGCGAATTTCTACTTTCAGATGCAACAGGAATTTCTCGAGTTCGTCAATCCGTTCGCGAGATATGGGAGTTTGAAGTTAAGGAATGGTTGAGAAACCATCAAAATTTCGCAAGTCTGATACTCGAAACCAATAACTACAAAGGCCTAGGGGGAAAACACACATATCTTTGTAATCGGGCGTGTTTCTACTTTCAGGTGCAACAGGAATTTCTCGAGTTCGTCAATCCGTTCGCGAGAAATGGGAGTTTGAAGTTAAGGAATGGTTGAGAAACCATCAAAATTTTCGGTGGTCTGATACTCGAAACCAATAACTGGAATGGCCTAGGGGAAAAGTACACACACCATTGTAATCGGGCGAGTTTCTGCTTTCAGATGCAATAGGAATTTCTCGAGTTCGTCAATCCGTTCGCGAGATATGGCAGTGTGAAGTTAAGGAATGGTTCAGAAACCAACAAAATTTTCGCAAGCCTGATACTCGAAAACAATAACTACAAAGGCCTAGGGGAAAAATACACATACCGTTGTAATCGGGCGAGTTTCTACTTCCTCATGCAACAGGAATTTCTCGAGTTCGTCAATCCGTTCGCGAGAAATGGGAGTTTGAAGTTAAGGAATGGTTGCGAACCATCAAAATTTTCGGTGGTCTGATACTCGAAACCAATAACTGGAATGGTCTAGGGGAAAAGTACACACAGAATTGTATTCGGGCGAGTTTCTGCATTCAGATGCAATAGGAATTTCTCGAGTTCGTCAATCCGTTCGCGAGATATGGGAGTTTGAAGTTAAGGAATGGTTGAGAAACCATCAAAGTTTTCGCTGGTCTGATACTCGAAACCAATAACTGGAATGGCCTAGGGGAAAAGTACACACACCATTGTAATCGGGCGAGTTTCTACTTTCAGGTGCAACAGGAATTTCTCGAGTTCGTCAATCAGTTCGCGAGATATGGGAGTTTGAAGTTAAGGAATGGTTGAGAAACCATCACAATTTTGGCAAGTCTGATACTCGAAACCAATAACCAATATGGCCTAGGGCAAAAATACACACACCATTGTAATCGGGAGAGTTTCTACTTTCAGATGCAACAGGAATTTCCCGAGTTCGTCAATCCGTTCGCGAGATATGGGAGTTTGAAGTAAAGGAATGGTTGAGAAATCATCAAAATTTTCGCAAGTCTGATACTCGAAACCAATAACTACAAAGGCCTAGGGGAAAAATACACATACCGTTGTAATCGGGCGAGTTTCTACTTCCTCATGCAACAGGAATTTCTCGAGTTCGTCAATCCGTTCGCGAGATATGCGAGTTTGAAGTTAAGGAATGGTTGAGAAACCATCAAAATATTCGCTGGTCTGATACTCGAAACCAATAACTGGATTGGCCTAGGGGAATAGTACACACACCATTGTATTCGGGCGAGTTTCTGCTTTCAGATGCAATAGGAATTTCTCGAGTTCGTCAATCCGTTCGCGAGATATGGGAGTTTGAAGTTAAGGAATGGTTGAGAAACCATCAACATTTTCGCAATTCTGATGCTAGAAACGAATAACTGGAATGGCCTAGGGGAGAAGTACACACACCATTGTAATCGGGCGTGTTTCTACTTTCAGGTGCAACAGGAATTTCTCGAGTTCGTCAATCCGTTCGCGAGATATGGGAGTTTGAAGTTAAGGAATGGTTGAGAAACCATCACAATTTTCGCAATTCTGATGCTAGAAACGAATAACTGGAATGGCCTAGGGGAAAAGTACACACACCGTTGTAATCGGGCGAGTTTCTACTTTCAGATGCAACAGGAATTTCTCGAGTTCGTCAATCCGTTCCCGAGATATGGGAGTTTAAAGTTAAGGAATGGTTGAGAAACCATCAAAAGTTTCGCAAGTCTGATACTCGAAACCAATAACTACAAAGGCCTAGGGGAAAAATACACATACCGTTGTAACCGGGCGAGTTTCTACTTCCTCATGCAACAGGAATTTCTCGAGTTCGTCAATCCGTTCGCGAGATATGGGAGTTTGAAGTTAAGGAATGGTTGAGAAACCATCAAAATATTCGCTGGTCTGATACTCGAAACCAATAACTGGATTGGCCTAGGGGAATAGTACACACACCATTGTATTCGGGCGAGTTTCTGCTTTCAGATGCAATAGGAATTTCTCGAGTTCGTCAATCCGTTCGCGAGATATGGGAGTTTGAAGTTAAGGAATGGTTGAGAAACCATCACAATTTTCGCAATTCTGATGCTAGAAACGAATAACTGGAATGGCCTAGGGGAAAAGTACACACACCATTGTAATCGGGCGAGTTTCTACTTTCAGATGCAACAGGAATTTCTCGAGTTCGTCAATCCGTTCCCGAGATATGGGAGTTTGAAGTTGAGGAATGGTTGAGAAACCATCAAAAGTTTCGCAAGTCTGATGCTAGAAACGAATAACTGGAATGGCCTAGGGGAGAAGTACATACACCATTGTAATCGGGCGAATTTCTACTTTCAGATGCAACAGGAATTTCTCGAGTTCGTCAATCCGTTCGCGAGATATGGGAGTTTGAAGTTAAGGAATGGTTGAGAAACCATCAAAATATTCGCTGGTCTGATACTCGAAACCAATAACTGGATTGGCCTAGGGGAATAGTACACACACCATTGTATTCGGGCGAGTTTCTGCTTTCAGATGCAATAGGAATTTCTCGAGTTCGTCAATCCGTTCGCGAGATATGGGAGTTTGAAGTTAAGGAATGGTTGAGAAACCATCAACATTTTCGCAATTCTGATGCTAGAAACGAATAACTGGAATGGCCTAGGGGAGAAGTACACACACCATTGTAATCGGGCGTGTTTATACTTTCAGGTGCAACAGGAATTTCTGGAGTTCGTCAATCCGTTCGCGAGATATGGGAGTTTGAAGTTAAGGAATGGTTGAGAAACCATCATAATTTTCGCAATTCTGATGCTAGAAACGAATAACTGGAATGGCCTAGGGGAAAAGTACACACACCATTGTAATCGGGCGAGTTTCTACTTTCAGATGCAACAGGAATTTCTCGAGTTCGTCAATCCGTTCCCGAGATATGGGAGTTTGAAGTTGAGGAATGGTTGAGAAACCATCAAAAGTTTCGCAAGTCTGATGCTAGAAACGAATAACTGGAATGGCCTAGGGGAGAAGTACATACACCATTGTAATCGGGCGAATTTCTACTTTCAGATGCAACAGGAATTTCACGAGTTCGTCAATCCGTTCGCGAGATATGGGAGTTTGAAGTTAAGGAATGGTTGAGAAACCATCAAAATATTCGCTGGTCTGATACTCGAAACCAATAACTGGATTGGCCTAGGGGAATAGTACACACACCATTGTATTCGGGCGAGTTTCTGCTTTCAGATGCAATAGGAATTTCTCGAGTTCGTCAATCCGTTCGCGAGATATGGGAGTTTGAAGTTAAGGAATGGTTGAGAAACCATCAACATTTTCGCAATTCTGATGCTAGAAACGAATAACTGGAATGGCCTAGGGGAGAAGTACACACACCATTGTAATCGGGCGTGTTTATACTTTCAGGTGCAACAGGAATTTCTCGAGTTCGTCAATCCGTTCGCGAGATATGGGAGTTTGAAGTTAAGGAATGGTTGGGAAACCATCACAATTTTCGCAATTCTGATGCTAGAAACGAATAACTGGAATGGCCTAGGGGAAAAGTACACACACCATTGTAATCGGGCGAGTTTCTACTTTCAGATGCAACAGGAATTTCTCGAGTTCGTCAATCCGTTCCCGAGATATGGGAGTTTGAAGTTGAGGAATGGTTGAGAAACCATCAAAAGTTTCGCAAATCTGATGCTAGAAACGAATAACTGGAATGGCCTAGGGGAGAAGTACATACACCATTGTAATCGGGCGAATTTCTACTTTCAGATGCAACAGGAATTTCTCGAGTTCGTCAATCCGTTCGCGAGATATGGGAGTTTGAAGTTAAGGAATGGTTGAGAAACCATCAAAATTTTCGCAAGTCTGATACTCGAAACCAATAACTACAAAGGCCTAGGGGGAAAACACACATATCTTTGTAATCGGGCGAGTTTCTGCTTTCAGATGCAATAGGAAATTCTCGAGTTCGTCAATCCGTTCGCGAGATATGGGAGTGTGAAGTTAAGGACTGGTTCAGAAACCAACAAAATTTTCGCAAGTCTGATACTCGAAAACAATAACTACAAAAACCTAGGGGAAAAATACACATACTGTTGTAATCGGGCGAGTTTCTACTTTCTCATGCAACAGGAATTTCTCGAGTTCGTCAATCCGTTCGCGAGATATGGGAGTTTGAAGTTAAGGAATGGTTGAGAAACCATCAAAGTTTTCGCTGGTCTGATACTCGAAACCAATAACTGGAATGGCCTAGGGGAAAAGTACACACACCATTGTAATCGGGCGAGTTTCTACTTTCAGACACAACAGGAATTTCTCGAGTTCTTCAATGCGTTCGCGAGATATGGGAGTTTGAAGTTAAGGAATGGTTGAGAAATCACCAAAATTTTCGCAAGTCTGATACTCGAAACCAATAACTACAAAGGCCTAGGGGAAAAATACACATACCGTTGTAATCGGGCGAGTTTCTACTTCCTCATGCAACAGGAATTTCTCGAGTTCGTCAATCCGTTCGCGAGATATGGGAGTTTGAAGTTAAGGAATGGTTGAGAAACCATCAAAATATTCGCTGGTCTGATACTCGAAACCAATAACTGGATTGGCCTAGGGGAATAGTACACACACCATTGTATTCGGGCGAGTTTCTGCTTTCAGATGCAATAGGAATTTCTCGAGTTCGTCAATCCGTTCGCGAGATATGGGAGTTTGAAGTTAAGGAATGGTTGAGAAACCATCAACATTTTCGCAATTCTGATGCTAGAAACGAATAACTGGAATGGCCTAGGGGAGAAGTACACACACCATTGTAATCGGGCGTGTTTCTACTTTCAGGTGCAACAGGAATTTCTCGAGTTCGTCAATCCGTTCGCGAGATATGGGAGTTTGAAGTTAAGGAATGGTTGAGAAACCATCACAATTTTCGCAATTCTGATGCTAGAAACGAATAACTGGAATGGCCTAGGGGAAAAGTACACACACCATTGTAATCGGGCGAGTATCTACTTTCAGATGCAACAGGAATTTCTCGAGTTCGTCAATCCGTTCCCGAGATATGGGAGTTTGAAGTTAAGGAATGGTTGAGAAACCATCAAAAGTTTCGCAAGTCTGATGCTAGAAACGAATAACTGGAATGGTCTAGGGGAAAAGTACACACACCATTGTATTCGGGCGAGTTTCTGCATTAAGATGCAATAGGAATTTCTCGAGTTCGTCAATCCGTTCGCGAGATATGGGAGTTTGAAGTTAAGGAATGGTTGAGAAACCATCAAAGTTTTCGCTGGTCTGATACTCGAAACCAATAACTGGAATGGCCTAGGGGAAAAGTACACACACCATTGTAATCGGGCGAGTTTCTACTTTCAGACACAACAGGAATTTCTCGAGTTCTTCAATGCGTTCGCGAGATATGGGAGTTTGAAGTTAAGGAATGGTTGAGAAATCACCAAAATTTTCGCAAGTCTGATTCTCGAATCCAATAACTACTATGGCCTAGGGCAAAAATACACATACCGTTGTAATCGGACGAGTTTCTGCTTTCAGATGCAATAGGAAATTCTCGAGTTCGTCAATACGTACGCGAGATATGGGAGTTGGAAGTTAAGGAACGATTGAGAAACCATCAAAATTTTCGCAAGTCTGATACTCGAAACCAATAACTACAAAGGCCTAGGGGAAAAATACACATACCGTTGTAATCGGGCGAGTTTCTACTTCCTCATGCAACAGGAATTTCTCGAGTTCGTCAATCCGTTCGCGAGATATGGGAGTTTGAAGTTAAGGAATGGTTGAGAAACCCTCAAAATTTTCGCAAGTCTGATACTCGAAACCAATAACTACAATGGCCTAGGGGAAAATACACATACCGTTGTAATCGTCCGAGTTTCTGCTTTCAGATGCAACAGCAGTTTCTCGAGTTCGTCAATCCGTTCGCGAGATATGTGAGTTTGAAGTTAAGGAATGCTTGAGGAACTATCAAAATTTTAGAAAGTCTGAAACTCGAAACCAATAACTACAAAGGCCTAGGGGAAAAACACACATTTCTTTGTAATCGGGCGAGTTTCTACGTTCTGATGCACCAGGAATTTCTCGAGTTCGTCATTCCGTTCGCGAGTTATGGGAGTTTGAAATTAAGGAATGGTTGAGAAACCAGCAAAATTTTCGCAATTCTGATGCAAGAAACGAATAACTGGAATGGCCTAGGGGAAAAGTACACACACCATTGTAATGGGGCGAGCTTCTACTTTCAGATACAACAGGAATTTCTCGAGTTCGTCAATCCGTTCGCGAGAAATGGGGGTTTGAAGTTAAGGAATGGTTGAGAAACCATCAAAATTTTCGCAAGTCTGATACCCGAAACCAATAACAACAAAGGCCTAGGGGGAAAACACACATATCTTTGTAATCGGGCGTGTTTCTACTTTCAGGTGCAACAGGAATTTCTCGAGTTCGTCAATCCGTTCGCGAGATATGGGAGTTTGAAATTAAGGAATGGTTGAGGGACCATCAAAATTTTCGCAAGTCTGATACCCGAAACCAATAACAACAAGGGCCTAGGGGGAAAACACACATATCTTTGTAATCGGGCGTGTTTCTACTTTCAGGTGCAACAGGAATTTCTCGAGTTCGTCAATCCGTTCGCGAGATATGGGAGTTTGAAGTTAAGGAATGGTTGAGAAACCATCAAAATCTTCGCAAGCCTGATACTCGAAACCAATAACTACAAAAGCCAAGAGGGAAAACACACATATCTTTGTAATCGGGCGTGTTTCTACTTTCAGGTGCAACAGGAATTTCTCGAGTTCGACAATCCGTTCGCGAGATATGGGAGTTTGAAGTTAAGGAATGGTTGAGAAACCATCAAAATTTTCGCAAGTCTGATACCCGAAACCAATAACTACAAAGGTCTAGGGGGAAAACACACATATCTTTGTAATCGGGCGAGTTTCTGCTTTCAGATGCAACAGGAATTTCTCGAGTTCGTCAATCCGTTCGCGAGATATGGGAGTTTGAAGTTAAGGAATGGTTGAGGGACCATCAAAATTTTCGCAAGTCTGATACCCGAAACCAATAACAACAAAGGCCTAGGGGGAAAACACACATATCTTTGTAATCGGGCGTGTTTCTACTTTCAGGTGCAACAGGAATTTCTCGAGTTCGTCAATCCGTTCGCGAGATATGGGAGTTTGAAGTTAAGGAATGGTTGAGAAACCATCAAAATCTTCGCAAGCCTGATACTCGAAACCAATAACTACAAAAGCCAAGAGGGAAAACACACATATCTTTGTAATCGGGCGTGTTTCTACTTTCAGGTGCAACAGGAATTTCTCGAGTTCGACAATCCGTTCGCGAGATATGGGAGTTTGAAGTTAAGGAATGGTTGAGAAACCATCAAAATTTTCGCAAGTCTGATACCCGAAACCAATAACTACAAAGGCCTAGGGGGAAAACACACATATCTTTGTAATCGGGCGAGTTTCTGCTTTCAGATGCAATAGGAAATTCTCGAGTTCGTCAATCCGTTCGCGAGATATGGGAGTGTGAAGTTAAGGAATGGTTCAGAAACCAACAAAATTTTCGCAAGTCTGATACTCGAAAACAATAACTACAAATGCCTAGGGGAAAAATACACATACCGTTGTAATCGGGCGAGTTTCTACTTCCTCATGCAACAGGAATTTCTCGAGTTCGTCAATCCGTTCGCGAGATATGGGAGTTTGAAGTTAAGGAATGGTTGAGAAACCATCAAAATTTTCGCAAGTCTGATACTCGAAACCAGTAACTACAAAGGCCGAGAGGGAAAACACACATATCTTTGTAATCGTGCGTGTTTCTACTTTCAGGTGCAACAGGAATTTCTCGAGTTCGACAATCCGTTCGCGAGATATGGGAGTTTGAAGTTAAGGAATGATTGAGAAACCATCAAAATTTTCGCAAGTCTGATACTCGAAACCAATAACTGGAATGGCCTAGGGGAAAAGTACACACACCATTGTTATCGGGCGAGTTTCTACTTCCACATGCAAAAGGAATTTCTCGAGTTCGTCAATCCGTTCGCGAGATATGGGAGTTTGAAGTTAAGGAATGGTCGAGAAACTATCCAAATTTTCGCTGCTCTGGAACTCGAAACCAATAACTGGAATGGCCTAGGGGAATAGTACTCATCCCATTGTATTCGGGCGAGTTTCTGCTTTCGGATGCAATAGGAATTTCTCGAGTTCGTCAATCCGTTCGCGAGATATGGGAGTTTGAAGTTAAGGAATGGTTGAGAAACCATCAAAATTTTCGCTGGTCTGATACTCGAAACCAATACCTGGAATGGCCTAGGGGTATAGTACACACACCATTGTAATCGGGCGAGTTTCTGCTTTCAGATGCAACAGGAATTTCTCGAGTTCGTCAATCCGTTCGCGAGATATGGGAGTTTGAAGTTAAGGAATGGTTGGGAAGCCATCAAAATTTTCGCAAGTCTGACACTCGAAACCAATAACTACAAAGGCCTAGGGGGAAAACACACATATCTTTGTAATCGGGCGAGTTTCTGCTTTCAGATGCAATAGGAAATTCTCGTGTTCGTCAATCTCTTCGCGAGATAAGGGAGTTTGAAGTTAAGGAATGGTTGAGAAACCATCAAAATTTTCGCTGGTCTGATACTCGAAACCAATACCTGGAATGGCCTAGGGGTATAGTACACACACCATTGTAATCGGGCGAGTTTCTGCTTTCAGATGCAACAGGAAATTCTCGAGTTCGTCAATCTGTTCGCGAGATATGGGAGTTTGAAGTTAAGGAATGGTTGGGAAGCCATCAAAATTTTCGCAAGTCTGACACTCGAAACCAATAACTACAAAGGCCTAGGGGGAAAACACACATATCTTTGTAATCGGGCGTGTTTCTACTTTCAGGTGCAACAGGAATTTCTCGAGTTCGTCAATCCGTTCGCGAGAAATGGAAGTTTGAAGTTAAGGAATGGTTGAGAAACCATCAAAATTTTCGGTGGTCTGATACTCGAAACCAATAACTACAGAGGCCAAGAGGGAAAACACACATATCTTTGTAATCGGGCGTGTTTCTACTTTCAGGTGCAACAGGAATTTCTCGAGTTCGTCAATCCGTTCGCGAGAAATGGGAGTTTGAAGTTAAGGAATGGTTGAGAAACCATCAAAATTTTCGGTGGTCTGATACTCGAAACCAATAACTACAATGGCCTAGGGCAAAAAAACACATACCGTTGTAATCGGGCGAGTTTCTACTTTCAGATGCAACAGGAATTTCTCGAGTTCGTCAATCCGTTCGCGAGATATGGGAGTTTGAAGTTAAGGAATGGTTGAGGGACCATCAAAATTTTCGCACGTCTGATACTCGAAACCAATAACTACAAAGGCCTAGGGGGAAAACACACATACCGTTGTAATCGGGCGAGTTTCTACTTCCTCATGCAACAGGAATTTCTCGAGTTCGTCAATCCGTTCGCGAGATATGGGAGTTTGAAGTTAAGGAATGGTTGAGAAACCATCAAAATATTCGCTGGTCTAATACTCGAAACCAATAACTGGATTGGCCTAGGGGAATAGTACACACACCATTGTATTCGGGCGAGTTTCTGCTTTCAGATGCAATAGGAATTTCTCGAGTTCGTCAATCCGTTCGCGAGATATGGGAGTTTGAAGTTAAGGAATGGTTGAGAAACCATCACAATTTTCGCAATTCTGATGCTAGAAACGAATAACTGGAATGGCCTAGGGGAAAAGTACATACACCACTGTAATCGGGAGAATTTCTACTTTCAGATGCAACAGAAATTTCTCGAGTTCGTCAATCCGTTCGCGAGATATGGGAGTTTGAAGTTAAGGAATGGTTGAGAAGCCATCAAAATTTTCGCAAGTCTGATACTCGAAACCAATAACTACAAAGGCATAGGGGGAAAACACACATATCTTTGTAATCGGGCGAGTTTCTGCTTTCAGATGCAATAGGAAATTCTCGAGTTCGTCAATCTCTTCGCGAGATAAGGGAGTTTGAAGTTAAGGAATGGTTGAGAAACCATCACAATTTTGGCAAGTCTGATACTCGAAACCAATAACCAATATGGCCTAGGGCAAAAATACACACACCATTGTAATCGGGAGAGTTTCTACTTTCAGATGCAACAGGAATTTCTCGAGTTCGTCAATCCGTTCGCGAGATATGGGAGTTTGAAGTTAAGGAATGGTTGAGAAACCATCAAAATTTTCGCAAGTCTGATACTCGAAACCAATAACTACAAAGGCCTAGGGGAAAAATACACATACCGTTGTAATCGGGCGAGTTTCTACTTCCTCATGCAACAGGAATTTCTCTAGTTCGTCAATCCATTCGCGAGATATGGGAGTTTGAAGTTAAGGAATGGTTGAGAAACCATCAAAATATTCGCTGGTCTGATACTCGAAACCAATAACTGGATTGGCCTAGGGGAATAGTACACACACCATTGTATTCGGGCGAGTTTCTGCTTTCAGATGCAATAGGAATTTCTCGAGTTCGTTAATCCGTTCGCGAGATATGGGAGTTTGAAGTTGAGGAATGGTTGAGAAACGATCAAAAGTTTCGCAAGTCTGATGCTAGAAACGAATAACTGGAATGGCCTAGGGGAGAAGTACGTACACCATTGTAATCGGGCGAATTTCTACTTTCAGATGCAACAGGAATTTCTCGAGTTCGTCAATCCGTTCGCGAGATATGGGAGTTTGAAGTTAAGGAATGGTTGAGAAACCATCAAAATATTCGCTGGTCTGATACTCGAAACCAATAACTGGATAGGCCTAGGGGAATAGTACAAACACCATTGTATTCGGGCGAGTTTCTGCTTTCAGATGCAATAGGAATTTCTCGAGTTCGTCAATCCGTTCGCGAGATATGGGAGTTTGAAGTTAAGGAATGGTTGAGAAACCATCAACATTTTCGCAATTCTGATGCTAGAAACGAATAACTGGAATGGCCTAGGGGAGAAGTACACACACCATTGTAATCGGGCGTGTTTATACTTTCAGGTGCAACAGGAATTTCTGGAGTTCGTCAATCCGTTCGCGAGATATGGGAGTTTGAAGTTAAGGAATGGTTGAGAAACCATCACAATTTTCGCAATTCTGATGCTAGAAACGAATAACTGGAATGGCCTAGGGGAAAAGTACACACACCATTGTAATCGGGCGAGTTTCTACTTTCAGATGCAACAGGAATTTCTCGAGTTCGTCAATCCGTTCCCGAGATATGGGAGTTTGAAGTTGAGGAATGGTTGAGAAACCATCAAAAGTTTCACAAGTCTGATGCTAGAAACGAATAACTGGAATGGCCTAGGGGAGAAGTACATACACCATTGTAATCGGGCGAATTTCTAATTTCAGATGCAACAGGAATTTCTCGAGTTCGTCAATCCGTTCGCGAGATATGGGAGTTTGAAGTTAAGGAATGGTTGAGAAACCATCAAAATATTCGCTGGTCTGATACTCGAAACCAATAACTGGATTGGCCTAGGGTAATAGTACACACACCATTGTATTCGGGCGAGTTTCTGCTTTCAGATGCAATAGGAATTTCTCGAGTTCGTCAATCCGTTCGCGAGATATGGGAGTTTGAAGTTAAGGAATGGTTGAGAAACCATCACAATTTTCGCAATTCTGATGCTAGAAACGAATAACTGGAATGGCCTAGGGGAAAAGTACACACACCATTGTAATCGGGCGAGTTTCTACTTTCAGATGCAACAGGAATTTCTCGAGTTCGTCAATCCGTTCCCGAGATATGGGAGTTTGAAGTTGAGGAATGGTTGAGAAACCATCAAAAGTTTCGCAAGTCTGATGCTAGAAACGAATAACTGGAATGGCCTAGGGGAGAAGTACATACACCATTGTAATCGGGCGAATTTCTACTTTCAGATGCAACAGGAATTTCTCGAGTTCGTCAATCCGTTCGCGAGATATGGGAGTTTGAAGTTAAGGAATGGTTGAGAAACCATCAAAATATTCGCTGGTCTGATACTCGAAACCAATAACTGGATTGGCCTAGGGGAATAGTACACACACCATTGTATTCGGGCGAGTTTCTGCTTTCAGATGCAATAGGAATTTCTCGAGTTCGTCAATCCGTTCGCGAGATATGGGAGTTTGAAGTTAAGGAATGGTTGAGAAACCATCAACATTTTCGCAATTCTGATGCTAGAAACGAATAACTGGAATGGCCTAGGGGAGAAGTACACACACCATTGTAATCGGGCGTGTTTATACTTTCAGGTGCAACAGGAATTTCTGGAGTTCGTCAATCCGTTCGCGAGATATGGGAGTTTGAAGTTAAGGAATGGTTGAGAAACCATCATAATTTTCGCAATTCTGATGCTAGAAACGAATAACTGGAATGGCCTAGGGGAAAAGTACACACACCATTGTAATCGGGCGAGTTTCTACTTTCAGATGCAACAGGAATTTCTCGAGTTCGTCAATCCGTTCCCGAGATATGGGAGTTTGAAGTTGAGGAATGGTTGAGAAACCATCAAAAGTTTCGCAAGTCTGATGCTAGAAACGAATAACTGGAATGGCCTAGGGGAGAAGTACATACACCATTGTAATCGGGCGAATTTCTACTTTCAGATGCAACAGGAATTTCACGAGTTCGTCAATCCGTTCGCGAGATATGGGAGTTTGAAGTTAAGGAATGGTTGAGAAACCATCAAAATATTCGCTGGTCTGATACTCGAAACCAATAACTGGATTGGCCTAGGGGAATAGTACACACACCATTGTATTCGGGCGAGTTTCTGCTTTCAGATGCAATAGGAATTTCTCGAGTTCGTCAATCCGTTCGCGAGATATGGGAGTTTGAAGTTAAGGAATGGTTGAGAAACCATCAACATTTTCGCAATTCTGATGCTAGAAACGAATAACTGGAATGGCCTAGGGGAGAAGTACACACACCATTGTAATCGGGCGTGTTTCTACTTTCAGGTGCAACAGGAATTTCTCGAGTTCGTCAATCCGTTCGCGAGATATGGGAGTTTGAAGTTAAGGAATGGTTGAGAAACCATCACAATTTTCGCAATTCTGATGCTAGAAACGAATAACTGGAATGGCCTAGGGGAAAAGTACACACACCATTGTAATCGGGCGAGTTTCTACTTTCAGACACAACAGGAATTTCTCGAGTTCTTCAATGCGTTCGCGAGATATGGGAGTTTGAAGTTAAGGAATGGTTGAGAAATCACCAAAATTTTCGCAAGTCTGATTCTCGAATCCAATAACTACTATGGCCTAGGGCACAAATACACATACCGTTGTAATCGGACGAGTTTCTGCTTTCAGATGCAATAGGAAATTCTCGAGTTCGTCAATACGTACGCGAGATATGGGAGTTGGAAGTTAAGGAACGATTGAGAAACCATCAAAATTTTCGCAAGTCTGATACTCGAAACCAATAACTGGAATGGCCTAGGGGAAATGTACACACACCATTGTAATCGGGCGAGTTTCTACTTGCAGGTGCAACAGGAATTTCTCGAATTCGTCAATCAGTTCGCGAGATATGGGAGTTTGAAGTTGAGGAATGGTTGAGAAACCATCACAATTTTGGCAAGTCTGATACTCGAAACCAATAACCAATATGGCCTAGGGCAAAAATACACACACCATTGTAATCGGGAGAGTTTCTACTTTCAGATGCAACAGGAATTTCCCGAGTTCGTCAATCCGTTCGCGAGATATGGGAGTTTGAAGTTAAGGAATGGTTGAGAAATCATCAAAATTTTCGCAAGTCTGATACTCGAAACCAATAACTACAAAGGCCTAGGGGAAAAATACACATACCGTTGTAATCGGGCGAGTTTCTACTTCCTCATGCAACAGGAATTTCTCGAGTTCGTCAATCCGTTCGCGAGATATGCGAGTTTGAAGTTAAGGAATGGTTGAGAAACCATCAAAATATTCGCTGGTCTGATACTCGAAACCAATAACTGGATTGGCCTAGGGGAATAGTACACACACCATTGTATTCGGGCGAGTTTCTGCTTTCAGATGCAATAGGAATTTCTCGAGTTCGTCAATCCGTTCGCGAGATATGGGAGTTTGAAGTTAAGGAATGGTTGAGAAACCATCAACATTTTCGCAAATCTGATGCTAGAAACGAATAACTGGAATGGCCTAGGGGAGAAGTACACACACCATTGTAATCGGGCGTGTTTCTACTTTCAGGTGCAACAGGAATTTCTCGAGTTCGTCAATCCGTTCGCGAGATATGGGAGTTTGAAGTCAAGGAATGGTTGAGAAACCATCACAATTTTCGCAATTCTGATGCTAGAAACGAATAACTGGAATGGCCTAGGGGAAAAGTACACACACCATTGTAATCGGGCGAGTTTCTACTTTCAGATGCAACAGGAATTTCTCGAGTTCGTCAATCCGTTCCCGAGATATGGGAGTTTGAAGTTAAGGAATGGTTGAGAAACCATCAAAAGTTTCGCAAGTCTGATACTCGAAACCAATAACTACAAAGGCCTAGGGGAAAAATACACATACCGTTGTAACCGGGCGAGTTTCTACTTCCTCATGCAACAGGAATTTCTCGAGTTCGTCAATCCGTTCGCGAGATATGGGAGTTTGAAGTTAAGGAATGGTTGAGAAACCATCAAAATATTCGCTGGTCTGATACTCGAAACCAATAACTGGATTGGCCTAGGGGAAAAGTACACACACCATTGTAATCGGGCGAGTTTCTACTTTCAGACACAGCAGGAATTTCTCGAGTTCTTCAATGCGTTCGCGAGATATGGGAGTTTGAAGTTAAGGAATGGTTGCGAACCATCAAAATTTTCGGTGGTCTGATACTCGAAAACAATAACTGGAATGGTCTAGGGGAAAAGTACACATACCATTGTATTCGCGCGAGTTTCTGCTTTCAGATGCAATAGGAATTTCTCGAGTTCGTCAATCCGTTCGCGAGATATGGGAGTTTGAAGTTAAGGAATGGTTGAGAAACCATCAACATTTTCGCAATTCTGATGCTAGAAACTAACTACTATGGCCTAGGGCAAAAATACACATACCGTTGTAATCGGACGAGTTTCTGCTTTCAGATGCAATAGGAAATTCTCGAGTTCGTCAATACGTACGCGAGATATGGGAGTTGGAAGTTAAGGAACGATTGAGAAACCATCAAAATTTTCGCAAGTCTGATACTCGAAACCAATAACTGGAATGGCCTAGGGGAAATGTACACACACCATTGTAATCGGGCGAGTTTCTACTTGCAGGTGCAACAGGAATTTCTCGAATTCGTCAATCAGTTCGCGAGATATGGGAGTTTGAAGTTGAGGAATGGTTGAGAAACCATCACAATTTTGGCAAGTCTGATACTCGAAACCAATAACCAATATGGCCTAGGGCAAAAATACACACACCATTGTAATCGGGAGAGCTTCTACTTTCAGATGCAACAGGAATTTCCCGAGTTCGTCAATCCGTTCGCGAGATATGGGAGTTTGAAGTTAAGGAATGGTTGAGAAATCATCAAAATTTTCGCAAGTCTGATACTCGAAACCAATAACTACAAAGGCCTAGGTGAAAAATACACATACCGTTGTAATCGGGCGAGTTTCTACTTCCTCATGCAACAGGAATTTCTCGAGTTCGTCAATCCGTTCGCGAGATATGCGAGTTTGAAGTTAAGGAATGGTTGAGAAACCATCAAAATATTCGCTGGTCTGATACTCGAAACCAATAACTGGATTGGCCTAGGGGAATAGTACACACACCATTGTATTCGGGCGAGTTTCTGCTTTCAGATGCAATAGGAATTTCTCGAGTTCGTCAATCCGTTCGCGAGATATGGGAGTTTGAAGTTAAGGAATGGTTGAGAAACCATCAACATTTTCGCAAATCTGATGCTAGAAACGAATAACTGGAATGGCCTAGGGGAGAAGTACACACACCATTGTAATCGGGCGTGTTTCTACTTTCAGGTGCAACAGGAATTTCTCGAGTTCGTCAATCCGTTCGCGAGATATGGGAGTTTGAAGTCAAGGAATGGTTGAGAAACCATCACAATTTTCGCAATTCTGATGCTAGAAACGAATAACTGGAATGGCCTAGGGGAAAAGTACACACACCATTGTAATCGGGCGAGTTTCTACTTTCAGATGCAACAGGAATTTCTCGAGTTCGTCAATCCGTTCCCGAGATATGGGAGTTTGAAGTTAAGGAATGGTTGAGAAACCATCAAAAGTTTCGCAAGTCTGATACTCGAAACCAATAACTACAAAGGCCTAGGGGAAAAATACACATACCGTTGTAACCGGGCGAGTTTCTACTTCCTCATGCAACAGGAATTTCTCGAGTTCGTCAATCCGTTCGCGAGATATGGGAGTTTGAAGTTAAGGAATGGTTGAGAAACCATCAAAATATTCGCTGGTCTGATACTCGAAACCAATAACTGGATTGGCCTAGGGGAAAAGTACACACACCATTGTAATCGGGCGAGTTTCTACTTTCAGACACAGCAGGAATTTCTCGAGTTCTTCAATGCGTTCGCGAGATATGGGAGTTTGAAGTTAAGGAATGGTTGCGAACCATCAAAATTTTCGGTGGTCTGATACTCGAAAACAATAACTGGAATGGTCTAGGGGAAAAGTACACATACCATTGTATTCGCGCGAGTTTCTGCTTTCAGATGCAATAGGAATTTCTCGAGTTCGTCAATCCGTTCGCGAGATATGGGAGTTTGAAGTTAAGGAATGGTTGAGAAACCATCAACATTTTCGCAATTCTGATGCTAGAAACGAATAACTGGAATGGCCTAGGGGAGAAGTACACACACCATTGTAATCGGGCGTGTTTCTACTTTCAGGTGCAACAGGAATTTCCCGAGTTCGTCAATCCGTTCGCGAGAAATGGGAGATTGAAGTTAAGGAATGGTTGCGAACCATCAAAATTTTCGGTGGTCTGATACTCGAAAACAATAACTGGAATGGTCTAGGGGAAAAGTACACACACCATTGTAATCGGGCGTGTTTCTACTTTCAGGTGCAACAGGAATTTCTCGAGTTCGTCAATCCGTTCGCGAGAAATGGGAGTTTGAAGTTAAGGAATGGTTGCGAACCATCAAAATTTTCGGTGGTCTGATACTCGAAAACAATAACTGGAATGGTCTAGGGGAAAAGTACACACACCATTGTAATCGGGCGAGTTTCTACTTTCAGACACAGCAGGAATTTCTCGAGTTCTTCAATGCGTTCGCGAGATATGGGAGTTTGAAGTTAAGGAATGGTTGAGAAATCACCAAAATTTTCGCAAGTCTGATTCTCGAATCCAATAACTACTATGGCCTAGGGGAAATGTACACACACCATTGTAATCGGGCGAGTTTCTACTTTCAGGTGCAACAGGAATTTCTAGAGTTCGTCAATCCGTTCGCGAGATATGGGAGTTTGAAGTTAAGGAATGGTTGAGAAACCATCACAATTTTGGCAAGTCTGATACTCGAAACCAATAACCAATATGGCCTAGGGCAAAAATACACACACCATTGTAATCGGGAGAGTTTCTACTTTCAGATGCAACAGGAATTTCCCGAGTTCGTCAATCCGTTCGCGAGATATGGGAGTTTGAAGTTAAGGAATGGTTGAGAAACCATCAAAATTTTCGCAAGTCTGATACTCGAAACCAATAACTACAAAGGCCTAGGGGAAAAATACACATACCGTTGTAATCGGGCGAGTTTCTACTTCCTCATGCAACAGGAATTTCTCGAGTTCGTCAATCCGTTCGCGAGATATGGGAGTTTGAAGTTAAGGAATGGTTGAGAAACCATCAACATTTTCGCAATTCTGATGCTAGAAACGAATAACTGGAATGGCCTAGGGGAGAAGTACACACACCATTGTAATCGGGAGAGTTTCTACTTTCAGATGCAACAGGAATTTCCCGAGTTCGTCAATCCGTTCGCGAGATATGGGAGTTTGAAGTTAAGGAATGGTTGAGAAACCATCAAAATTTTCGCAAGTCTGATACTCGAAACCAATAACTACAAAGGCCTAGGGGAAAAATACACATACCGTTGTAATCGGGCGAGTTTCTACTTCCTCATGCAACAGGAATTTCTCGAGTTCGTCAATCCGTTCGCGAGATATGGGAGTTTGAAGTTAAGGAATGGTTGAGGAACCATCAAAATTTTCTCAAGTCTGATACTCGAAACCAGTAACTACAAAGGCCAAGAGGGAAAACACACATATCTTTGTAATCGTGCGTGTTTCTACTTTCAGGTGCAACAGGAATTCCTCGAGTTCGACAATCCGTTCGCGAGATATGGGAGTTTGAAGTTAAGGAATGATTGAGAAACCATCAAAATTTTCGCAAGTCTGATACTCGAAACCAATAACTGGAATGGCCTAGGGGAAAAGTACACACACCATTGTAATCGGGCGAGTTTCTACTTCGACATGCAACAGGAATTTCTCGAGTTCGTCAATCCGTTCGCGAGGTATGGGAGTTTGAAGTTAAGGAATGGTCGAGAAACTATCAAAATTTTCGCTGCTCTGGAACTCGAAACCAATAACTGGAATGGCCTAGGGGAATAGTACTCATCCCATTGTATTCGGGCGAGTTTCTGCTTTCGGATGCAGTAGGAATTTCTCGAGTTCGTCAATCCGTTCGCGAGATATGGGAGTTTGAAGTTAAGGAATGGTTGAGAAACCATCAAAATTTTCGCAATTCTTATGCTAGAAACGAATAACTGGAATGGCCTAGGGGAAAAGTACATACACCATTGTAATCGGGAGAATTTCTACTTTCAGATGCAGCAGGAATTTCTCGAGTTCGTCAATCCGTTCGCGAGATATGGGAGTTTGAAGTTAAGGAATGGTTGAGAAACCATCAAAATTTTCGCAAGTCTGATACTCGAAACCAATAACTACAAAGGCCTAGGGGGAAAACACACATATCTTTGTAATCGGGCGTGTTTCTACTTTCAGGTGCAACAGGAATTTCTCGAGTTCGTCAATCCGATCGCGAGATATGGGAGTTTGAAGTTAAGGAATGATAGAGAAACCATCAAAATTTTCGCAAGTCTGATACTCGAAACCAATAACTGGAATGGCCTAGGGGAAAAGTGCACACACCGTTGTAATCGGCCGAGTTTTTACTTTCAGATGCAAACGGAATTTCTCGAGTTCGTCAATCCGTTCGCGAGATATGGGAGTTTGAAGTTCAGGAATGGTTGAGATACCATCAAAATTTTCGGTGGTCTGATACTCGAAACCAATAACTGGAATGGCCTAGGGGAAAAGTACACACACCATTGTAATCGGGCGAGTTTCTACTTCCACATGCAACAGGAATTTCTCGAGTTCGTCAATCCGTTCGCGAGATATGGGAGTTTGAACTTAAGGAATGGTCGAGAAACTATCAACATTTTCGAAATTCTGATGCTAGAAACGAATAACTGGAATGGCCTAGGAGAGAAGTAAACACATCATTGTAATCGGGAGAGTTTCTACTTTCAGATGCAACAGGAATTTCTCGAGTTCGTCAATCCGTTCGCGAGATATGGGAGTTTGAAGTTAAGGAATGGTTGAGAAACCATCAAAATTTTCGCAAGTCTGATACTCGTAACCAATAACTACAAAGGCCTAGGGGGAAAACACACATATCTTTGTAATCGGGCGTGTTTCTACTTTCAGGTGCAACAGGAATTGCTCGAGTTCGTCAATCCGTTCGCGAGATATGGGAGTTTGAAGTTAAGGAATGGTTGAGAAACCATCACAATTTTCGCAATTCGGATGCTAGAAACGAATAACTGGAATGGCCTAGGGGAAAAGTACACACACCTTTGTAATCGGGCGAGTTTCTACTTTCAGATGCAACAGGAATTTCTCGAGTTCGTCAATCCGTTCCCGAGATATGGGAGTTTGAAGTTAAGGAATGGTTGAGAAACCATCAAAAGTTTCGCAAGTCTGATGCTAGAAACGAATAACTGGAATGGCCTAGGGGAGAAGTACATACACCATTGTAATCGGGCGAATTTCTACTTTCAGATGCAACAGGAATTTCTCGAGTTCGTCAATCCGTTCGCGAGATATGGGAGTTTGAAGTTAAGGAATGGTTGAGAAACCATCAAAATTTTCGCAAGTCTGATACTCGAAACCAACAACTACAAAGGCCTAGGGGGAAAACACACATATCTTTGTAATCGGGCGTGTTTCTACTTTCAGGTGCAGCAGGAATTTCTCGAGTTCGTCAATCCGTTCGCGAGATAAGGGAGTTTGAAGTTAAGGAATGGTTGAGAAACCATCAACATTTTCGCAATTCTGATGCAAGAAACGAATAACTGGAATGGCCTAGGGGAAAAGTACACACACCATTGTAATGGGGCGAGCTTCTACTTTCAGATACAACAGGAATTTCTCGAGTTCGTCAATCCGTTCGCGAGAAATGGGGGTTTGAAGTTAAGGAATGGTTGAGAAACCATCAAAATTTTCGCAAGTCTGATACTCAAAACCAATAACTACAATGGACTAGGGCAAAAATACACATACCGTTGTAATCGGGCGAGTTTCTACTTTCAGATGCAACAGGAATTTCTCGAGTTCGTCAATCCGATCGCGAGAAATGGGGGTTTGAAGTTAAGGAATGGCTGAGAAACCATCAAAATTTTCGCAAGTCTGATACTCGAAACCAATAACTGGAATGGCCTAGGGGAAAAGTACACACACCATTGTAATCGGGCGAGTTTCTACTTCCACATGCAACAGGAATTTCTCGAGTTCGTCAATCCGTTCGCGAGATATGGGACTTTGAAGTTAAGGAATGGTTGAGAAACCATCACAATTTTCGCAATTCTGATGCTAGAAACGAATAACTGGAATGGCCTAGGGGAAAAGTACACACACCATTGTAATCGGGCGAGCTTCTACTTTCAGATACAACAGGAATTTCTCGAGTTCGTCAATTCGTTCGCGAGATATGGGAGTTTGAAGTTCAGGAATGGTTGAGATACCATCAAAATTTTCGCAAGTCTGATACTCGAAACCAATAACTACAAAGGCCTAGAGGGAAAACACACATATCTTTGTAATCGGGCGTGTTTCTACTTTCAGGTGCAACAGGAATTTCTCGAGTTCGTCAATCCGTTCGCGAGATATGGGAGTTTGAAGTTAAGGAATGGTTGAGAAACCATCAAAATTTTCGCAAGTCTGATACTCGAAACCAATAACTACAAAGGCCTAGGGGGAAAACACACACCTCCTTGTAATCGGGCGTGTTTCTACTTGCAGGTGCAACAGGAATTTCTCGAGTTCGTCAATCCGTTCGCGAGATATGGGAGTTTGAAGTTAAGGAATGGTTGAGAAACCATCACAATTTTCGCAAGTCTGATGCTAGAAACGAATAACTGGAATGGCCTAGGGGAGGAGTACACACACCATTGTAATGGGGCGAGATTCTACTTTCAGATACAACAGGAATTTCTCGAGTTCGTCAATCCGTTCGCGAGATATGGGAGTTTGAAGTTAAGGAATGGTTGAGAAACCATCAAAAGTTTCGCAAGTCTGATGCTAGAAACGAATAACTGGAATGGCCTAGGGGAGAAGTACATACACCATTGTAATTGGGCGAATTTCTACTTTCAGATGCAACAGGAATTTCTCGTGTTCGTCAATCCGTTCGCGAGATATGGGAGTTTGAAGTTAAGGAATGGTTGAGAAACCATCAAAATTTTCGCAAGTCTGATACTCGAAACCAATAACTACAAAGGCCTAGAGGGAAAACACACATACCTTTGTAATCGGGCGTGTTTCTAATTTCAGGTGCAACAGGAATTTCTCGAGTTCGTCAATCCGTTCGCGAGATATGGGAGTTTGAAGTTAAGGAATGGTTGAGAAACCATCAAAATTTTCGCAAGTCTGATACTCGAAACCAATAACTACAAAGGCCTAGGGGGAAAACACACACCTCTTTGTAATCGGGCGTGTTTCTACTTGCAGGTGCAACAGGAATTTCTCGAGTTCGTCAATCCGTTCGCGAGATATGGGAGTTTGAAGTTAAGGAATGGTTGAGAAACCATCACAATTTTCGCAATTCTGATGCTAGAAACGAATAACTGGAATGGCCTAGGGGAAAAGTACACACACCATTGTAATGGGGCGAGCTTCTACTTTCAGATACAACAGGAATTTCTCGAGTTCGTCAATCCGTTCGCGAGAAATGGGGGTTTGAAGTTAAGGAATGGTTGAGAAACCATCAAAATTTTCGCAAGTCTGATACTCAAAACCAATAACTACAATGGACTAGGGCAAAAATACACATACCGTTGTAATCGGGCGAGTTTCTACTTTCAGATGCAACAGGAATTTCTCGAGTTCGTCAATCCGATCGCGAGAAATGGGGGTTTGAAGTTAAGGAATGGTTGAGAAACCATCAAAATTTTCGCAAGTCTGATACTCGAAACCAATAACTGGAATGGCCTAGGGGAAAAGTACACACACCATTGTAATCGGGCGAGTTTCTACTTCCACATGCAACAGGAATTTCTCGAGTTCGTCAATCCGTTCGCGAGATATGGGAGTTTGAAGTTAAGGAATGGTTGAGAAACCATCACAATTTTCGCAATTCTGATGCTAGAAACGAATAACTGGAATGGCCTAGGGGAAAAGTACACACACCATTGTAATCGGGCGAGCTTCTACTTTCAGATACAACAGGAATTTCTCGAGTTCGTCAATCCGTTCGCGAGATATGGGAGTTTGAAGTTCAGGAATGGTTGAGATACCATCAAAATTTTCGCAAGTCTGATACTCGAAACCAATAACTACAAAGGCCTAGAGGGAAAACACACATATCTTTGTAATCGGGCGTGTTTCTACTTTCAGGTGCAACAGGAATTTCTCGAGTTCGTCAATCCGTTCGCGAGATATGGGAGTTTGAAGTTAAGGAATGGTTGAGAAACCATCAAAATTTTCGCAAGTCTGATACTCGAAACCAATAACTACAAAGGCCTAGGGGGAAAACACACACCTCTTTGTAATCGGGCGTGTTTCTACTTGCAGGTGCAACAGGAATTTCTCGAGTTCGTCAATCCGTTCGCGAGATATGGGAGTTTGAAGTTAAGGAATGGTTGAGAAACCATCACAATTTTCGCAAGTCTGATGCTAGAAACGAATAACTGGAATGGCCTAGGGGAGAAGTACACACACCATTGTAATGGGGCGAGATTCTACTTTCAGATACAACAGGAATTTCTCGAGTTCGTCAATCCGTTCGCGAGATATGGGAGTTTGAAGTTAAGGAATGGTTGAGAAACCATCAAAAGTTTCGCAAGTCTGAAGCTAGAAACGAATAACTGGAATGGCCTAGGGGAGAAGTACATACACCATTGTAATTGGGCGAATTTCTACTTTCAGATGCAACAGGAATTTCTCGAGTTCGTCAATCCGTTCGCGAGACATGGGAGTTTGAAGTTAAGGAATGGTTGAGAAACCATCAAAATTTTCGCAAGTCTGATACTCGAAACCAATAACTACAAAGGCCTAGAGGGAAAACACACATACCTTTGTAATCGGGCGTGTTTCTAATTTCAGGTGCAACAGGAATTTCTCGAGTTCGTCAATCCGTTCGCGAGATATGGGAGTTTGAAGTTAAGGAATGGTTGAGAAACCATCAAAATTTTCGCAAGTCTGATACTCGAAACCAATAACTACAAAGGCCTAGGGGGAAAACACACACCTCTTTGTAATCGGGCGTGTTTCTACTTGCAGGTGCAACAGGAATTTCTCGAGTTCGTCAATCCGTTCGCGAGATATGGGAGTTTGAAGTTAAGGAATGGTTGAGAAACCATCACAATTTTCGCAATTCTGATGCTAGAAACGAATAACTGGAATGGCCTAGGGGAAAAGTACACACACCATTGCAATGGGGCGAGCTTCTACTTTCAGATACAACAGGAATTTCTCGAGTTCGGCAATCCGTTCGCGAGAAATGGGGGTTTGAAGTTAAGGAATGGTTGAGAAACCATCAAAATTTTCGCAAGTCTGATACTCAAAACCAATAACTACAATGGCCTAGGGCAAAAATACACATACCGTTGTAATCGGGCGAGTTTCTACTTTCAGATGCAACAGGAATTTCTCGAGTTCGTCAATCCGTTCGCGAGAAATGGGGGTTTGAAGTTAAGGAATGGTTGAGAAACCATCAAAATTTTCGCAATTCTGATGCTAGAAACGAATAACTGGAATGGCCTAGGGGAAAAGTACACACACCATTGTAATCGGGCGAGCTTCTACTTTCAGATACAACAGGAATTTCTCGAGTTCGTCAATCCGTTCGCGAGATATGGGAGTTTGAAGTTCAGGAATGGTTGAGATACCATCAAAATTTTCGGTGGTCTGGTACTCGAAACCAATAACTGGAATGGCCTAGGGGAAAAGTACACACACCATTGTAATCGGGAGAGCATCTACTTTCAGATACAACAAGAATTTCTCGAGTTCGTCAATCCGTTCGCGAGATATGGGAGTTTGAAGTTAAGGAATGGTCGAGAAACTATCAAAATTTTCGCTGGTCCGGAAATCGAAACCAATAACTGGAATGGCCTAGGGGAATAGTACACACACCATTGTATTCGGGCGAGTTTCTGCTTTCAGATGCAATAGGAATTTCTCGAGTTCGTCAATCCGTTCGCGAGATATGGGAGTTTGAAGTTAAGGAATGGTTGAGAAACCATCAACATTTTCGAAATTCTGATGCTAAAAACGAATAACTGGAATGGCCTAGGGGAGAAGTACACACACCATTGTAATCGGGAGAGTTTCTACTTTCAGATGCAACAGGAATTTCTCGAGTTCCTCAATCCGTTCGCGAGATATGGGAGTTTGAAGTTAAGGAATGGTTGAGAAACCATCAAAATTTTCGCAAGTCTGATACTCGAAACCAACAACTACAAAGGCCTAGGGGGAAAACACACATATCTTTGTAATCGGGC
Source organism: Ptiloglossa arizonensis (assembly GCF_051014685.1). Classification (NCBI taxonomy): domain Eukaryota; kingdom Metazoa; phylum Arthropoda; class Insecta; order Hymenoptera; family Colletidae; genus Ptiloglossa; species Ptiloglossa arizonensis. Next base: position 622,784 of record NW_027478427.1, read on the forward strand.
GTGTTTCTACTTGCAGGTGCAACAGGAATTTCTCGAGTTCGTCAATCCGTTCGCGAGATATGGGAGTTTGAAGTTAAGGAATGGTTGAGAAACCATCACAATTTTCGCAATTCTGATGCTAGAAACGAATAACTGGAATGGCCTAGGGGAAAAGTACACACACCATTGTAATGGGGCGAGCTTCTACTTTCAGATGCAACAGGAATTTCTCGAGTTCCTCAATCCGTTCGCGAGATATGGGAGTTTGAAGTTAAGGAATGGTTGAGAAACCATCAAAATTTTCGCAAGTCTGATACTCGTAACCAATAACTACAAAGGCCTAGGGGGAAAACACACATATCTTTGTAATCGGGCGTGTTTCTACTTTCAGGTGCAACAGGAATTTCTCGAGTTCGTCAATCCGTTCGCGAGATATTGGAGTTTGAAGTTAAGGAATGGTTGAGAAATCATCACAATTTTCGCAATTCGGATGCTAGAAACGAATAACTGGAATGGCCTAGGGGAAAAGTACACACACCTTTGTAATCGGGCGAGTTTCTACTTTCAGATGCAACAGGAATTTCTCGAGTTCGTCAATCCGTTCCCGAGATATGGGAGTTTGAAGTTAAGGAATGGTTGAGAAACCATCAAAAGTTTCGCAAGTCTGATGCTAGAAACGAATAACTGGAATGGCCTAGGGGAGAAGTACATACACCATTGTAATCGGGCGAATTTCTACTTTCAGATGCAACAGGAATTTCTCGAGTTCGTCAATCCGTTCGCGGGATATGGGAGTTTGAAGTTAAGGAATGGTTGAGAAACCATCAAAATTTTCGCAAGTCTGATACTCGAAACCAACAACTACAAAGGCCTAGGGGGAAAACACACATATCTTTGTAATCGGGCGTGTTTCTACTTTCAGGTGCAGCAGGAATTTCTCGAGTTCGTCAATCCGTTCGCGAGATATGGGAGTTTGAAGTTAAGGAATGGTTGAGAAACCATCAACATTTTCGCAATTCTGAAGCTAGAAACGAATAACTGGAATGGCCTAGGGGAGAAGTACACACACCATTGTAATCGGGCGTGTTTCTACTTTCAGGTGCAACAGGAATTTCTCGAGTTCGTCAATCCGTTCGCGAGATATGGGAGTTTGAAGTTAAGGAATGGTTGAGAAACCATCACAATTTTCGCAATTCTGATGCTAGAAACGAATAACTGTAATGGCCTAGGGGAAAAGTACACACACCGTTGTAATCGGGCGAGTTTCTACTTTCAGATGCAACAGGAATTTCTCGAGTTCGTCAATGCGTTCCCGAGATATGGGAGTTTGAAGTTAAGGAATGGTTGAGAAACCATCAAAATTTTCGCAAGTCTGATACTCGAAACCAATAACTACAAAGGCCTAGGGGGAAACACACACACCTCTTTGTAATCGGGCGTGATTCTACTTTCAGATGCAACAGGAATTTCTCGAGTTCCTCAATCCGTTCGCGAGATATGGGAGTTTGAAGTTAAGGAATGGTTGAGAAACCATCAAAATTTTCGCAAGTCTGATACTCGAAACCAATAACTACAAAGGCCTAGGGGGAAAACACACATATCTTTGTAATCGGGCGTGTTTCTACTTTCAGGTGCAACAGGAATTTCTCGAGTTCGTCAATCCGATCGCGAGATATGGGAGTTTGAAGTTAAGGAATGATAGAGAAACCATCAAAATTTTCGCAAGTCTGATACTCGAAACCAATAACTGGAATGGCCTAGGGGAAAAGTGCACACACCGTTGTAATCGGCCGAGTTTTTACTTTCAGATGCAACCGGAATTTCTCGAGTTCGTCAATCCGTTCGCGAGATATGGGAGTTTGAAGTTCAGGAATGGTTGAGATACCATCAAAATTTTCGGTGGTCTGATACTCGAAACCAATAACTGGAATGGCCTAGGGGAAAAGTACACACACCATTGTAATCGGAAGAGCTTCTACTTTCAGATACAACAAGAATTTCTCGAGTTCGTCAATCCGTTCGCGAGAAATGGGGGTTTGTAGTTAAGGAATGGTTGAGAAACCATCAAAATTTTCGCAAGTCTGAAACTCGAAACCAATAACTGGAATGGCCTAGGGGAAAAGTACACACACCATTGTAATCGGGCGAGTTTCTACTTCCACATGCAACAGGAATTTCTCGAGTTCGTCAATCCGTTCGCGAGATATGGGAGTTTGAACTTAAGGAATGGTCGAGAAACTATCAACATTTTCGAAATTCTGATGCTAGAAACGAATAACTGGAATGGCCTAGGAGAGAAGTAAACACATCATTGTAATCGGGAGAGTTTCTACTTTCAGATGCAACAGGAATTTCTCGAGTTCCTCAATCCGTTCGCGAGATATGGGAGTTTGAAGTTAAGGAATGGTTGAGAAACCATCAAAATTTTCGCAAGTCTGATACTCGTAACCAATAACTACAAAGGCCTAGGGGGAAAACACACATATCTTTGTAATCGGGCGTGTTTCTACTTTCAGGTGCAACAGGAATTGCTCGAGTTCGTCAATCCGTTCGCGAGATATGGGAGTTTGAAGTTAAGGAATGGTTGAGAAACCATCACAATTTTCGCAATTCGGATGCTAGAAACGAATAACTGGAATGGCCTAGGGGAAAAGTACACACACCATTGTAATCGGGCGAGTTTCTACTTTCAGATGCAACAGGAATTTCTCGAGTTCGTCAATCCGTTCCCGAGATATGGGAGTTTGAAGTTAAGGAATGGTTGAGAAACCATCACAATTTTCGCAATTCTGATGCTAGAAACGAATAACTGGAATGGCCTAGGGGAGAAGTACATACACCATTGTAATCGGGCGAATTTCTACTTTCAGATGCAACAGGAATTTCTCGAGTTCGTCAATCCGTTCGCGAGATATGGGAGTTTGAAGTTAAGGAATGGTTGAGAAACCATCAAAATTTTCGCAAGTCTGATACTCGAAACCAACAACTACAAAGGCCTAGGGGGAAAACACACATATCTTTGTAATCGGGCGTGTTTCTACTTTCAGGTGCAGCAGGAATTTCTCGAGTTCGTCAATCCGTTCGCGAGATAAGGGAGTTTGAAGTTAAGGAATGGTTGAGAAACCATCAACATTTTCGCAATTCTGATGCAAGAAACGAATAACTGGAATGGCCTAGGGGAAAAGTACACACACCATTGTAATGGGGCGAGCTTCTACTTTCAGATACAACAGGAATTTCTCGAGTTCGTCAATCCGTTCGCGAGAAATGGGGGTTTGAAGTTAAGGAATGGTTGAGAAACCATCAAAATTTTCGCAAGTCTGATACTCAAAACCAATAACTACAATGGACTAGGGCAAAAATACACATACCGTTGTAATCGGGCGAGTTTCTACTTTCAGATGCAACAGGAATTTCTCGAGTTCGTCAATCCGATCGCGAGAAATGGGGGTTTGAAGTTAAGGAATGGTTGAGAAACCATCAAAATTTTCGCAAGTCTGATACTCGAAACCAATAACTGGAATGGCCTAGGGGAAAAGTACACACACCATTGTAATCGGGCGAGTTTCTACTTCCACATGCAACAGGAATTTCTCGAGTTCGTCAATCCGTTCGCGAGATATGGGAGTTTGAAGTTAAGGAATGGTTGAGAAACCATCACAATTTTCGCAATTCTGATGCTAGAAACGAATAACTGGAATGGCCTAGGGGAAAAGTACACACACCATTGTAATCGGGCGAGCTTCTACTTTCAGATACAACAGGAATTTCTCGAGTTCGTCAATCCGTTCGCGAGATATGGGAGTTTGAAGTTCAGGAATGGTTGAGATACCATCAAAATTTTCGCAAGTCTGATACTCGAAACCAATAACTACAAAGGCCTAGAGGGAAAACACACATATCTTTGTAATCGGGCGTGTTTCTACTTTCAGGTGCAACAGGAATTTCTCGAGTTCGTCAATCCGTTCGCGAGATATGGGAGTTTGAAGTTAAGGAATGGTTGAGAAACCATCAAAATTTTCGCAAGTCTGATACTCGAAACCAATAACTACAAAGGCCTAGGGGGAAAACACACACCTCCTTGTAATCGGGCGTGTTTCTACTTGCAGGTGCAACAGGAATTTCTCGAGTTCGTCAATCCGTTCGCGAGATATGGGAGTTTGAAGTTAAGGAATGGTTGAGAAACCATCACAATTTTCGCAAGTCTGATGCTAGAAACGAATAACTGGAATGGCCTAGGGGAGAAGTACACACACCATTGTAATGGGGCGAGATTCTACTTTCAGATACAACAGGAATTTCTCGAGTTCGTCAATCCGTTCGCGAGATATGGGAGTTTGAAGTTAAGGAATGGTTGATAAACCATCAAAAGTTTCGCAAGTCTGATGCTAGAAACGAATAACTGGAATGGCCTAGGGGAGAAGTACATACACCATTGTAATTGGGCGAATTTCTACTTTCAGATGCAACAGGAATTTCTCGAGTTCGTCAATCCGTTCGCGAGATATGGGAGTTTGAAGTTAAGGAATGGTTGAGAAACCATCAAAATTTTCGCAAGTCTGATACTCGAAACCAATAACTACAAAGGCCTAGAGTGAAAACACACATACCTTTGTAATCGGGCGTGTTTCTAATTTCAGGTGCAACAGGAATTTCTCGAGTTCGTCAATCCGTTCGCGAGATATGGGAGTTTGAAGTTAAGGAATGGTTGAGAAACCATCAAAATTTTCGCAAGTCTGATACTCGAAACCAATAACTACAAAGGCCTAGGGGGAAAACACACACCTCTTTGTAATCGGGCGTGTTTCTACTTGCAGGTGCAAGAGGAATTTCTCGAGTTCGTCAATCCGTTCGCGAGATATGGGAGTTTGAAGTTAAGGAATGGTTGAGAAACCATCACAATTTTCGCAATTCTGATGCTAGAAACGAATAACTGGAATGGCCTAGGGGAAAAGTACACACACCATTGTAATGGGGCGAGCTTCTACTTTCAGATACAACAGGAATTTCTCGAGTTCGTCAATCCGTTCGCGAGAAATGGGGGTTTGAAGTTAAGGAATGGTTGAGAAACCATCAAAATTTTCGCAAGTCTGATACTCAAAACCAATAACTACAATGGCCTAGGGCAAAAATACACATACCGTTGTATTCGGGCGAGTTTCTACTTTCAGATGCAACAGGAATTTCTCGAGTTCGTCAATCCGTTCGCGAGAAATGGGGGTTTGAAGTTAAGGAATGGTTGAGAAACCATCAAAATTTTCGCAATTCTGATGCTAGAAACGAATAACTGGAATGGCCTAGGGGAAAAGTACACACACCATTGTAATCGGGCGAGCTTCTACTTTCAGATACAACAGGAATTTCTCGAGTTCGTCAATCCGTTCGCGAGATATGGGAGTTTGAAGTTCAGGAATGGTTGAGATACCATCAAAATTTTCGGTGGTCTGGTACTCGAAACCAATAACTGGAATGGCCTAGGGGAAAAGTACACACACCATTGTAATCGGGAGAGCATCTACTTTCAGATACAACAAGAATTTCTCGAGTTCGTCAATCCGTTCGCGAGATATGGGAGTTTGAAGTTAAGGAATGGTCGAGAAACTATCAAAATTTTCGCTGGTCCGGAAATCGAAACCAATAACTGGAATGGCCTAGGGGAATAGTACACACACCATTGTATTCGGGCGAGTTTCTGCTTTCAGATGCAATAGGAATTTCTCGAGTTCGTCAATCCGTTCGCGAGATATGGGAGTTTGAAGTTAAGGAATGGTTGAGAAACCATCAACATTTTCGAAATTCTGATGCTAGAAACGAATAACTGGAATGGCCTAGGGGAGAAGTACACACACCATTGTAATCGGGAGAGTTTCTACTTTCAGATGCAACAGGAATTTCTCGAGTTCCTCAATCCGTTCGCGAGATATGGGAGTTTGAAGTTAAGGAATGGTTGAGAAACCATCAAAATTTTCGCAAGTCTGATACTCGAAACCAACAACTACAAAGGCCTAGGGGGAAAACACACATATCTTTGTAATCGGGCGTGTTTCTACTTGCAGGTGCAACAGGAATTTCTCGAGTTCGTCAATCCGTTCGCGAGATATGGGAGTTTAAAGTTAAGGAATGGTTGAGAAACCATCACAATTTTCGCAATTCTGATGCTAGAAACGAATAACTGGAATGGCCTAGGGGAAAAGTACACACACCATTGTAATGGGGCGAGCTTCTACTTTCAGATGCAACAGGAATTTCTCGAGTTCCTCAATCCGTTCGCGAGATATGGGAGTTTGAAGTTAAGGAATGGTTGAGAAACCATCAAAATTTTCGCAAGTCTGATACTCGTAACCAATAACTACAAAGGCCTAGGGGGAAAACACACATATCTTTGTAATCGGGCGTGTTTCTACTTTCAGGTGCAACAGGAATTTCTCGAGTTCGTCAATCCGTTCGCGAGATATTGGAGTTTGAAGTTAAGGAATGGTTGAGAAATCATCACAATTTTCGCAATTCGGATGCTAGAAACGAATAACTGGAATGGCCTAGGGGAAAAGTACACACACCTTTGTAATCGGGCGAGTTTCTACTTTCAGATGCAACAGGAATTTCTCGAGTTCGTCAATCCGTTCCCGAGATATGGGAGTTTGAAGTTAAGGAATGGTTGAGGAACCATCAAAAGTTTCGCAAGTCTGATGCTAGAAACGAATAACTGGTATGGCCTAGGGGAGAAGTACATACACCATTGTAATCGGGCGAATTTCTACTTTCAGATGCAACAGGAATTTCTCGAGTTCGTCAATCCGTTCGCGGGATATGGGAGTTTGAAGTTAAGGAATGGTTGAGAAACCATCAAAATTTTCGCAAGTCTGATACTCGAAACCAACAACTACAAAGGCCTAGGGGGAAAACACACATATCTTTGTAATCGGGCGTGTTTCTACTTTCAGGTGCAGCAGGAATTTCTCGAGTTCGTCAATCCGTTCGCGAGATATGGGAGTTTGAAGTTAAGGAATGGTTGAGAAACCATCAACATTTTCGCAATTCTGAAGCTAGAAACGAATAACTGGAATGGCCTAGGGGAGAAGTACACACACCATTGTAATGGGGCGAGCTTCTACTTTCAGATGCAACAGGAATTTCTCGAGTTCCTCAATCCGTTCGCGAGATATGGGAGTTTGAAGTTAAGGAATGGTTGAGAAACCATCAAAATTTTCGCAAGTCTGATACTCGTAACCAATAACTACAAAGGCCTAGGGGGAAAACACACATATCTTTGTAATCGGGCGTGTTTCTACTTTCAGGTGCAACAGGAATTTCTCGAGTTCGTCAATCCGTTCGCGAGATATTGGAGTTTGAAGTTAAGGAATGGTTGAGAAATCATCACAATTTTCGCAATTCGGATGCTAGAAACGAATAACTGGAATGGCCTAGGGGAAAAGTACACACACCTTTGTAATCGGGCGAGTTTCTACTTTCAGATGCAACAGGAATTTCTCGAGTTCGTCAATCCGTTCCCGAGATATGGGAGTTTGAAGTTAAGGAATGGTTGAGGAACCATCAAAAGTTTCGCAAGTCTGATGCTAGAAACGAATAACTGGAATGGCCTAGGGGAGAAGTACATACACCATTGTAATCGGGCGAATTTCTACTTTCAGATGCAACAGGAATTTCTCGAGTTCGTCAATCCGTTCGCGGGATATGGGAGTTTGAAGTTAAGGAATGGTTGAGAAACCATCAAAATTTTCGCAAGTCTGATACTCGAAACCAACAACTACAAAGGCCTAGGGGGAAAACACACATATCTTTGTAATCGGGCGTGTTTCTACTTTCAGGTGCAGCAGGAATTTCTCGAGTTCGTCAATCCGTTCGCGAGATATGGGAGTTTGAAGTTAAGGAATGGTTGAGAAACCATCAACATTTTCGCAATTCTGAAGCTAGAAACGAATAACTGGAATGGCCTAGGGGAGAAGTACACACACCATTGTAATCGGGCGTGTTTCTACTTTCAGGTGCAACAGGAATTTCTCGAGTTCGTCAATCCGTTCGCGAGATATGGGAGTTTGAAGTTAAGGAATGGTTGAGAAACCATCACAATTTTCGCAATTCTGATGCTAGAAACGAATAACTGGAATGGCCTAGGGGAAAAGTACACACGCCATTGTAATCGAGCGAGTTTCTACTTTCAGATGCAACAGGAATTTCTCGAGTTCGTCAATGCGTTCCCGAGGTATGGGAGTTTGAAGTTAAGGAATGGTTGAGAAACCATCAAAATTTTCGCAAGTCTGATACTCGAAACCAATAACTACAAAGGCCTAGGGGGAAACACACACACCTCTTTGTAATCGGGCGTGATTCTACTTTCAGGTGCAACAGGAATTTCTCGAGTTCATCAATCCGTTCGCGAGATATGGGAGTTTGAAGTTAAGGAATGGATGAGAATCCATCACAATTTTCGCAATTTTGATGCTAGAAACGAATAACTGGAATGGCCTAGGGGAAAAGTACACACACCATTGTAATCGGGCGAGCTTCTACTTTCAGATACAACAGGAATTTCTCGAGTTTGTCAATCCGTTCGCGAGAAATGGGGGTTTGAAGTTAAGGAATGGTTGAGAAACAATCAAAATTTTCGCAAGTCTGATACTCGAAACCAATAACTACAAAGGCCTAGGGGGAAACACACACACCTCTTTGTAATCGGGCGTGATTCTACTTTCAGGTGCAACAGGAATTTCTCGAGTTCATCAATCCGTTCGCGAGATATGGGAGTTTGAAGTTAAGGAATGGTTGAGAAACCATCACAATTTTCGCAATTCTGATGCTAGAAACGAATAACTGGAATGGCCTAGGGGAAAAGTACACACCATTGTAATCGGGCGAGCTTCTACTTTCAGATACAACAGGAATTTCTCGAGTTCGTCAATCCGTTCGCGAGAAATGGGGGTTTGAAGTTAAGGAATGGTTGAGAAACCATCAAAATTTTCGCAAGTCTGATACTCGAAACCAATAACTACAAAGGCCTAGAGGGAAAACACACATACCTTTGTAATCGGGCGTGTTTCTACTTTCAGGTGCAACAGGAATTTCTCGAGTTCGTCAATCCGTTCGCGAGATATGGGAGTTTGAAGTTAAGCAATGGTTGAGAAACCATCAAAATTTTCGCAAGTCTGATACTCGAAACCAATAACTACAAAGGCCTAGGGGGAAAACACACACCTCTTTGTAATCGGGCGTGTTTCTACTTGCAGGTGCAACAGGAATTTCTCGAGTTCGTCAATCCGTTCGCGAGATATGGGCGTTTGAAGTTAAGGAATGGTTGAGAAACCATCACAATTTTCGCAATTTTGATGCTAGAAACGAATAACTGGAATGGCCTAGGGGAAAAGTACACACACCATTGTAATCGGGCGAGCTTCTACTTTCAGATACAACAGGAATTTCTCGAGTTTGTCAATCCGTTCGCGAGAAATGGGGGTTTGAAGTTAAGGAATGGTTGAGAAACAATCAAAATTTTCGCCAGTCTGATACTCGAAACCAATAACTACAAAGGCCTAGGGGGAAACACACACACCTCTTTGTAATCGGGCGTGATTCTACTTTCAGGTGCAACAGGAATTTCTCGAGTTCATCAATCCGTTCGCGAGATATGGGAGTTTGAAGTTAAGGAATGGTTGAGAAACCATCACAATTTTCGCAATTCTGATGCTAGAAACGAATAACTGGAATGGCCTAGGGGAAAAGTACACACCATTGTAATCGGGCGAGCTTCTACTTTCAGATACAACAGGAATTTCTCGAGTTCGTCAATCCGTTCGCGAGATATGGGCGTTTGAAGTTAAGGAATGGTTGAGAAACCATCACAATTTTCGCAATTTTGATGCTAGAAACGAATAACTGGAATGGCCTAGGGGAAAAGTACACACACCATTGTAATCGGGCGAGCTTCTACTTTCAGATACAACAGGAATTTCTCGAGTTTGTCAATCCGTTCGCGAGAAATGGGGGTTTGAAGTTAAGGAATGGTTGAGAAACAATCAAAATTTTCGCAAGTCTGATACTCGAAACCAATAACTACAAAGGCCTAGGGGGAAACACACACACCTCTTTGTAATCGGGCGTGATTCTACTTTCAGGTGCAACAGGAATTTCTCGAGTTCATCAATCCGTTCGCGAGATATGGGAGTTTGAAGTTAAGGAATGGTTGAGAAACCATCACAATTTTCGCAATTCTGATGCTAGAAACGAATAACTGGAATGGCCTAGGGGAAAAGTACACACCATTGTAATCGGGCGAGCTTCTACTTTCAGATACAACAGGAATTTCTCGAGTTCGTCAATCCGTTCGCGAGAAATGGGGGTTTGAAGTTAAGGAATGGTTGAGAAACCATCAAAATTTTCGCAAGTCTGATACTCGAAACCAATAACTACAAAGGCCTAGAGGGAAAACACACATACCTTTGTAATCGGGCGTGTTTCTACTTTCAGGTGCAACAGGAATTTCTCGAGTTCGTCAATCCGTTCGCGAGATATGGGAGTTTGAAGTTAAGCAATGGTTGAGAAACCATCAAAATTTTCGCAAGTCTGATACTCGAAACCAATAACTACAAAGGCCTAGGGGGAAAACACACACCTCTTTGTAATCGGGCGTGTTTCTACTTGCAGGTGCAACAGGAATTTCTCGAGTTCGTCAATCCGTTCGCGAGATATGGGCGTTTGAAGTTAAGGAATGGTTGAGAAACCATCACAATTTTCGCAATTCTGATGATAGAAACGAATTACTGGAATGGCCTAGGGGAAAAGTACACACACCATTGTAATCGGGCGAGCTTCTACTTTCAGATACAACAGGAATTTCTCGAGTTCGTCTATCCGTTCGCGAGAAATGGGGGTTTGAAGTTAAGGAACGGTTGAGGGACCATCAAAATTATCGCAAGTCTGATACTCGAAACCAATAACTAGAAAGGCCTAGAGGGAAAACACACATATCTTTGTAATCGGGCGTGTTTCTACTTTCAGGTGCAACAGGAATTTCTCTAGTTCGTCAATCCGTTCGCGAGAAATGGGAGTTTGAAGTTAAGGAATGGTAGAGAAACCATCAAAATTTTCGGTGGTCTGATACTCGAAACCAATAACTGGAATGGTCTAGGAGAAAAGTACACACACCATTGTATTCGGGCGAGTTTCTGCATTCAGATGCAATAGGAATTTCTCGAGTTCGTCAATCCGTTCGCGAGATATGGGAGTTTGAAGTTAAGGAATGGTTGAGAAACCATCAAAATTTTCGGTGGTCTGATACTCGAAACCAATAACTGGAATGGTCTAGGAGAAAAGTACACACACCATTGTATTCGGGCGAGTTTCTGCATTCAGATGCAATAGGAATTTCTCGAGTTCGTCAATCCGTTCGCGAGATATGGGAGTTTGAAGTTAAGGAATGGTTGAGAAACCATCAAAATTTTCGCAAGTCTGATACTCGAAACCAGTAACTACAAAGGCCAAGAGGGAAAACACACATATCTTTGTAATCGTGCGTGTTTCTACTTTCAGGTGCAACAGGAATTTCTCGAGTTCGACAATCCGTTCGCGAGATATGGGAGTTTGAAGTTAAGGAATGGTTGAGAGACCATCAAAATTTTCGCAAGTCTGATACTCGAAACCAATAACTACAAAGGCCTATGGGAAAAACACACATACCGTTGTAATCAGGCGAGTTTCTACATCCTCATGCAACAGGAATTTCTCGAGTTCGTCAATCCGTTCGCGAGATATGGGATTTTGAAGTTAAGGAATGGTTGAGAAACCATCAAAATTTTCGCTGGTCTGATACTCGAAACCAATAACTGGAATGGCCTAGGGGAGAAGTACATACACCATTGTAATCGGGCGAATTTCTACTTTCAGATGCAACAGGAATTTCTCGAGTTCGTCAATCCGTTCGCGAGATATGGGAGTTTGAAGTTAAGGAATGGTTGAGAAACCATCAAAATTTTCGCAAGTCTGATACTCGAAACCAATATCTACAAAGGCCTAGGGGGAAAACACACAAATCTTTGTAATCGGGCGTGTTTCTACTTTCAGGTGCAACAGGAATTTCTCGAGTTCGTTAATCCGTTCGCGAGATATGGGAGTTTGAAGTTAAGGAATGGTTGAGAAACCATCAAAATTTTCGCAAGTCTGATACTCGAAACCAATAACTACAAAGGCCTAGGGGGAAAACACACATATCTTTGTAATCGGGCGTGTTTCTACTTTCAGGTGCAGCAGGAATTTCTCGAGTTCGTCAATCCGTTCGCGAGATATGGGAGTTTGAAGTTAAGGAATGGTTGAGAAACCATCAAAATTTTCGCAATTCGGATGCTAGAAACGAATAACTGGAATGGCCTAGGGGAAAAGTACATACACCATTGTAATCGGGCGAATTTCTACTTTCAGATGCAACAGGAATTTCTCGAGTTCGTCAATCCGTTCGCGAGATATGGGAGTTTGAAGTTAAGGAATGGTTGAGAAACCATCAAAATTTTCGCTGGTGTGATACTCGAAACCAATAACTGGAATGGCCAAGGGGAAAAGTACACTCACCATTGTAATCGGGCGAGCTTCTGCTTTCCGATGCAATAGGAAATTCTCGAGTTCGGCAACCCGATCGCGAGATACGGGAGTGTGAAGTTAAGGAATGGTTGAGAAACCATCAAAATTTTCGCATGTCTGATACTCGAAACCAATAACTGGAATGGCCTAGGGGAATAGTACACACACCATTGTAATCGTGCTAGTTTCTACTTTTAGATGCAACAGGAATTTCTCGAGTTCGTCAATCCGTTCGCGAGAAATGGGGGTTTGAAGTTAAGGAGTGGTTGAGAAACCATCAAAATTTTCGCAAGTCTGATACTCGAAACCAATAACTACAATGGCCTAGGGGAAAAATACACATACCGTTGTAATCGGGCGAGTTTCTACTTTCAGATGCAACAGGAATTTCTCGAGTTCGTCAATCCGTTCGCGAGATATGGGAGTTTGAAGTTAAGGAATGGTTGAGAAACCATCAAAATTTTCGCTGGTCTGATACTCGAAACCAATAACTGGAATGGCCTAGGGGAATAGTACACACACCATTGTATTCGGGCGAGTTTCTGCTTTCAGATGCAATAGGAATTTCTCGAGTTCGTCAATCCGTTCGCGAGATATGGGAGTTTGAAATTAAGGAATGGTTCAGAAACCATCAAAATTTTCGCAAGTCTGATACTCGAAACCAGTAACTACAAAGGCCAAGAGGGAAAAATACACATACCGTTGTAATCGGGCGAGTTTCTACTTCCACATGCAACAGGAACTTCTCGAGTTCGTCAATCCGTTCGCGAGATATGGGAGTTTGAAGTTAAGGAATGGTTGAGAAACCATCAAAATTTTCGCAATTCTTATGCTAGAAATGAATAACTGGAATGGCCTAGGGGAAAAGTACATACACCATTGTAATCGGGAGAATTTCTACTTTCAGATGCAACAGGAATTTCTCGAGTTCGTCAATCCGTTCGCGAGATATGGGAGTTTGAAGTTAAGGAATGGTTGAGAAACCATCAAAATTTTCGCAAGTCTGATACTCGAAACCAATAACTACAAAGGCCTAGGGGAAAAATACACATACCGTTGTAATCGGGCGAGTTTCTACTTCCTCATGCAACAGGAATTTCTCGAGTTCGTCAATCCGTTCGCGAGATATGGGAGTTTGAAGTTAAGGAATGGTTGAGAAACCATCAAAATTTTCGCAAGTCTGATACTCGAAACCAGTAACTACAAAGGCCAAGAGGGAAAAATACACATACCGTTGTAATCGGGCGAGTTTCTACTTCCACATGCAACAGGAATTTCTCGAGTTCGTCAATCCGTTCGCGAGATATGGGAGTTTGAAGTTAAGGAATGGTCGAGAAACTATCAAAATATTCGCTGGTCTGGAACTCGAAACCAATAACTGGAACGGCCTAGGGGAATAGTACACACCCCATTGTATTCGGGCGAGTTTCTGCTTTCGGATGCAATAGGAATTTCTCGAGTTCGTCAATCCGTTCGCGAGATATGGGAGTTTGAAGTTAAGGAATGGTTGAGAAACCATCAAAATTTTCGCAATTCTTATGCTAGAAATGAATAACTGGAATGGCCTAGGGGAAAAGTACACATACCGTTGTAATCGGGCGAGTTTCTACTTCCTCATGCAACAGGAATTTCTCGAGTTCGTCAATCCGTTCGCGAGATATGGGATTTTGAAGCTAAGGAATGGTTGAGAAACCATCAAAATTTTCGCTGGTCTGATACTCGAAACCAATAACTGGAATGGCCTAGAGGAGAAGTACATACACCATTGTAATCGGGCGAATTTCTACTTTCAGATGCAACAGGAATTTCTCGAGTTCGTCAATCCGTTCGCGAGATATGGGAGTTTGAAGTTAAGGAATGGTTGAGAAACCATCAAAATTTTCGCAAGTCTGATACTCGAAACCAATAACTACAATGGCCTAGGGCAAAAATACACACACCGTTGTAATCGGGCGAGTTTCTGCTTTCAGATGCAATAGGAAATTCTCGAGTTCGTCAATCCGTTCGCGAGATATGGAAGTTTGAAGTTAAGGAATGGTTGAGAAACCATCAAAATTTTCGCAAGTCTGATACTCGAAACCAATAACTGGAATGGCTAAGGGGAAAAGTACACTCACCATTGTAATCGGGCGAGCTTCTGCTTTCCGATGCAATAGGAAATTCTCGAGTTCGGCAATCCGCTCGCGAGTTACGGGAGTGTGAAGTTAAGGAATGGTTGAGAAACCATCAAAATTATCGCTGGTGTGATACTCGAAACCAATAACTGGAATGGCTAAGGGGAAAAGTACACTCACCATTGTAATCGGGCGAGCTTCTGCTTTCCGATGCAATAGGAAATTCTCGAGTTCGGCAATCCGCTCGCGAGTTACGGGAGTGTGAAGTTAAGGAATGGTTGAGAAACCATCAAAATTTTCGCAAGTCTGATACTCGAAACCAATAACTGGAATGGCCTAGGGGAAAAGTACACTCACCATTGTAATCGGGCGAGCTTCTGCTTTCCGATGCAATAGGAAATTCTCGAGTTCGGCAATCCGCTCGCGAGTTACGGGAGTGTGAAGTTAAGGAATGGTTGAGAAACCATCAAAATTATCGCTGGTGTGATACTCGAAACCAATAACTGGAATGGCTAAGGGGAAAAGTACACTCACCATTGTAATCGGGCGAGCTTCTGCTTTCCGATGCAATAGGAAATTCTCGAGTTCGGCAATCCGCTCGCGAGTTACGGGAGTGTGAAGTTAAGGAATGGTTGAGAAACCATCAAAATTATCGCTGGTGTGATACTCGAAACCAATAACTGGAATGGCTAAGGGGAAAAGTACACTCACCATTGTAATCGGGCGAATTTCTACTTTCAGATGCAACAGGAATTTCTCGAGTTCGTCAATCCGTTCGCGAGATATGGGCGTTTGAAGTTAAGGAATGGTTGAGAAACCATCACAATTTTCGCAATTCTGATGATAGAAACGAATTACTGGAATGGCCTAGGGGAAAAGTACACACACCATTGTAATCGGGCGAGCTTCTACTTTCAGATACAACAGGAATTTCTCGAGTTCGTCTATCCGTTCGCGAGAAATGGGGGTTTGAAGTTAAGGAACGGTTGAGGGACCATCAAAATTATCGCAAGTCTGATACTCGAAACCAATAACTAGAAAGGCCTAGAGGGAAAACACACATATCTTTGTAATCGGGCGTGTTTCTACTTTCAGGTGCAACAGGAATTTCTCTAGTTCGTCAATCCGTTCGCGAGAAATGGGAGTTTGAAGTTAAGGAATGGTAGAGAAACCATCAAAATTTTCGGTGGTCTGATACTCGAAACCAATAACTGGAATGGTCTAGGAGAAAAGTACACACACCATTGTATTCGGGCGAGTTTCTGCATTCAGATGCAATAGGAATTTCTCGAGTTCGTCAATCCGTTCGCGAGATATGGGAGTTTGAAGTTAAGGAATGGTTGAGAAACCATCAAAATTTTCGGTGGTCTGATACTCGAAACCAATAACTGGAATGGTCTAGGAGAAAAGTACACACACCATTGTATTCGGGCGAGTTTCTGCATTCAGATGCAATAGGAATTTCTCGAGTTCGTCAATCCGTTCGCGAGATATGGGAGTTTGAAGTTAAGGAATGGTTGAGAAACCATCAAAATTTTCGCAAGTCTGATACTCGAAACCAGTAACTACAAAGGCCAAGAGGGAAAACACACATATCTTTGTAATCGTGCGTGTTTCTACTTTCAGGTGCAACAGGAATTTCTCGAGTTCGACAATCCGTTCGCGAGATATGGGAGTTTGAAGTTAAGGAATGGTTGAGAGACCATCAAAATTTTCGCAAGTCTGATACTCGAAACCAATAACTACAAAGGCCTAGGGGAAAAACACACATACCGTTGTAATCAGGCGAGTTTCTACATCCTCATGCAACAGGAATTTCTCGAGTTCGTCAATCCGTTCGCGAGATATGGGATTTTGAAGTTAAGGAATGGTTGAGAAACCATCAAAATTTTCGCTGGTCTGATACTCGAAACCAATAACTGGAATGGCCTAGGGGAGAAGTACATACACCATTGTAATCGGGCGAATTTCTACTTTCAGATGCAACAGGAATTTCTCGAGTTCGTCAATCCGTTCGCGAGATATGGGAGTTTGAAGTTAAGGAATGGTTGAGAAACCATCAAAATTTTCGCAAGTCTGATACTCGAAACCAATAACTACAAAGGCCTAGGGGGAAAACACACAAATCTTTGTAATCGGGCGTGTTTCTACTTTCAGGTGCAACAGGAATTTCTCGAGTTCGTTAATCCGTTCGCGAGATATGGGAGTTTGAAGTTAAGGAATGGTTGAGAAACCATCAAAATTTTCGCAAGTCTGATACTCGAAACCAATAACTACAAAGGCCTAGGGGGAAAACACACATATCTTTGTAATCGGGCGTGTTTCTACTTTCAGGTGCAGCAGGAATTTCTCGAGTTCGTCAATCCGTTCGCGAGATATGGGAGTTTGAAGTTAAGGAATGGTTGAGAAACCATCAAAATTTTCGCAATTCGGATGCTAGAAACGAATAACTGGAATGGCCTAGGGGAAAAGTACATACACCATTGTAATCGGGCGAATTTCTACTTTCAGATGCAACAGGAATTTCTCGAGTTCGTCAATCCGTTCGCGAGATATGGGAGTTTGAAGTTAAGGAATGGTTGAGAAACCATCAAAATTTTCGCTGGTGTGATACTCGAAACCAATAACTGGAATGGCCAAGGGGAAAAGTACACTCACCATTGTAATCGGGCGAGCTTCTGCTTTCCGATGCAATAGGAAATTCTCGAGTTCGGCAACCCGATCGCGAGATACGGGAGTGTGAAGTTAAGGAATGGTTGAGAAACCATCAAAATTTTCGCATGTCTGATACTCGAAACCAATAACTGGAATGGCCTAGGGGAATAGTACACACACCATTGTAATCGTGCTAGTTTCTACTTTTAGATGCAACAGGAATTTCTCGAGTTCGTCAATCCGTTCGCGAGAAATGGGGGTTTGAAGTTAAGGAGTGGTTGAGAAACCATCAAAATTTTCGCAAGTCTGATACTCGAAACCAATAACTACAATGGCCTAGGGGAAAAATACACATACCGTTGTAATCGGGCGAGTTTCTACTTTCAGATGCAACAGGAATTTCTCGAGTTCGTCAATCCGTTCGCGAGATATGGGAGTTTGAAGTTAAGGAATGGTTGAGAAACCATCAAAATTTTCGCTGGTCTGATACTCGAAACCAATAACTGGAATGGCCTAGGGGAATAGTACACACACCATTGTATTCGGGCGAGTTTCTGCTTTCAGATGCAATAGGAATTTCTCGAGTTCGTCAATCCGTTCGCGAGATATGGGAGTTTGAAATTAAGGAATGGTTCAGAAACCATCAAAATTTTCGCAAGTCTGATACTCGAAACCAGTAACTACAAAGGCCAAGAGGGAAAAATACACATACCGTTGTAATCGGGCGAGTTTCTACTTCCACATGCAACAGGAACTTCTCGAGTTCGTCAATCCGTTCGCGAGATATGGGAGTTTGAAGTTAAGGAATGGTTGAGAAACCATCAAAATTTTCGCAATTCTTATGCTAGAAATGAATAACTGGAATGGCCTAGGGGAAAAGTACATACACCATTGTAATCGGGAGAATTTCTACTTTCAGATGCAACAGGAATTTCTCGAGTTCGTCAATCCGTTCGCGAGATATGGGAGTTTGAAGTTAAGGAATGGTTGAGAAACCATCAAAATTTTCGCAAGTCTGATACTCGAAACCAATAACTACAAAGGCCTAGGGGAAAAATACACATACCGTTGTAATCGGGCGAGTTTCTACTTCCTCATGCAACAGGAATTTCTCGAGTTCGTCAATCCGTTCGCGAGATATGGGAGTTTGAAGTTAAGGAATGGTTGAGAAACCATCAAAATTTTCGCAAGTCTGATACTCGAAACCAGTAACTACAAAGGCCAAGAGGGAAAAATACACATACCGTTGTAATCGGGCGAGTTTCTACTTCCACATGCAACAGGAATTTCTCGAGTTCGTCAATCCGTTCGCGAGATATGGGAGTTTGAAGTTAAGGAATGGTCGAGAAACTATCAAAATATTCGCTGGTCTGGAACTCGAAACCAATAACTGGAACGGCCTAGGGGAATAGTACACACCCCATTGTATTCGGGCGAGTTTCTGCTTTCGGATGCAATAGGAATTTCTCGAGTTCGTCAATCCGTTCGCGAGATATGGGAGTTTGAAGTTAAGGAATGGTTGAGAAACCATCAAAATTTTCGCAATTCTTATGCTAGAAATGAATAACTGGAATGGCCTAGGGGAAAAGTACACATACCGTTGTAATCGGGCGAGTTTCTACTTCCTCATGCAACAGGAATTTCTCGAGTTCGTCAATCCGTTCGCGAGATATGGGATTTTGAAGCTAAGGAATGGTTGAGAAACCATCAAAATTTTCGCTGGTCTGATACTCGAAACCAATAACTGGAATGGCCTAGAGGAGAAGTACATACACCATTGTAATCGGGCGAATTTCTACTTTCAGATGCAACAGGAATTTCTCGAGTTCGTCAATCCGTTCGCGAGATATGGGAGTTTGAAGTTAAGGAATGGTTGAGAAACCATCAAAATTTTCGCAAGTCTGATACTCGAAACCAATAACTACAATGGCCTAGGGCAAAAATACACACACCGTTGTAATCGGGCGAGTTTCTGCTTTCAGATGCAATAGGAAATTCTCGAGTTCGTCAATCCGTTCGCGAGATATGGAAGTTTGAAGTTAAGGAATGGTTGAGAAACCATCAAAATTTTCGCAAGTCTGATACTCGAAACCAATAACTGGAATGGCTAAGGGGAAAAGTACACTCACCATTGTAATCGGGCGAGCTTCTGCTTTCCGATGCAATAGGAAATTCTCGAGTTCGGCAATCCGCTCGCGAGTTACGGGAGTGTGAAGTTAAGGAATGGTTGAGAAACCATCAAAATTATCGCTGGTGTGATACTCGAAACCAATAACTGGAATGGCTAAGGGGAAAAGTACACTCACCATTGTAATCGGGCGAGCTTCTGCTTTCCGATGCAATAGGAAATTCTCGAGTTCGGCAATCCGCTCGCGAGTTACGGGAGTGTGAAGTTAAGGAATGGTTGAGAAACCATCAAAATTTTCGCAAGTCTGATACTCGAAACCAATAACTGGAATGGCCTAGGGGAAAAGTACACTCACCATTGTAATCGGGCGAGCTTCTGCTTTCCGATGCAATAGGAAATTCTCGAGTTCGGCAATCCGCTCGCGAGTTACGGGAGTGTGAAGTTAAGGAATGGTTGAGAAACCATCAAAATTATCGCTGGTGTGATACTCGAAACCAATAACTGGAATGGCTAAGGGGAAAAGTACACTCACCATTGTAATCGGGCGAGCTTCTGCTTTCCGATGCAATAGGAAATTCTCGAGTTCGGCAATCCGCTCGCGAGTTACGGGAGTGTGAAGTTAAGGAATGGTTGAGAAACCATCAAAATTTTCGCAAGTCTGATACTCGAAACCAATAACTGGAATGGCCTAGGGGAAAAGTACACACACCATTGTAATCGGGCGAGTTTCTACTTTCAGATACAACAGGAATTTCTCGAGTTCGTCAATCCGTTCGCGAGAAATGGGGGTTTGAAGTTAAGGAATGGTTGAGAAACCATCAAAATTTTCGCAAGTCTGATAATCGAAACCAATAACTACAATGGCCTAGGGGAAAAATACACATACCTTTGTAATCGGGCGAGTTTCTACTTTCAGATGCATCTGGAATTTCTCGAGTTCGTCAATCCGTTCGCGAGATATGGGAGTTTGAAGTTAAGGAATGGTTGAGAAACCATCAAAATTTTCGCTGTTCTGATACTCGAAACCAATAACTGGAATGGCCTAGGGGAATAGTGCACACACCATTGTATTCGGGCGAGTTTCTGCTTTCAGATGCAATAGGAATTTCTCGAGTTCGTCAATCCGTTCGCGAGATATGGGAGTTTGAAGTTAAGGAATGGCTGAGAAACCATCAAAATTTTCGCAAGTCTGATACTCGAAACCAATAACTACAAAGGCCTAGGGAAAAAATACACATACCGTTGTAATCGGGCGTGTTTCTGCTTTCAGATGCAATAGGAAATTCTCTAGTTCGTCAATCCGTTCGCGAGATATGGAAGTTTGAAGTTAAGGAATGATTGAGAAACCATCAAAATTTTCGCAAGTCTGATACTCGAAACCAATAACTGGAGTGGCCTAGGGGAAAAGTACACAGACCATTGTAATCGGGCGAGATTCTACTTTCAGATGCAACGGGAATTTCCCGAGTTCGTCAATCCGTTCGCGAGATATGGGAGTTTGAAGTTAAGGAATGGTTGAGAAACCATCAAAATTTTCGCTGGTGTGATACTCGAAACCAATAACTCGAATGGCCCAGGGGGAAAGTACACACACCATTGTAATCGGGCGAGATTCTGCTTTCCGATGCAATAGGAAATTCTCGAGTTCGGCAATCCGTTCGCGAGATACGGGAGTGTGAAGTTAAGGAATGGTTGAGAAACCATCAAAATTTTCGCAAGTCTGATACTCGAAACCAATAACTGGAATGGCCTAGTGGAAAAGTACACACACCATTGTAATCGGGCGAGTTTCTACTTTCAGATACAACAGGAATTTCTCGAGTTCGTCAATCCGTTCGCGAGAAATGGGGGTTTGAAGTTAAGGAATGGTTGAGAAACCATCAAAATTTTCGCAAGTCTGATACTCGAAACCAATAACTACAATGGCCTAGGGGAAAAATACACATACCGTTGTAATCGGGCGAGTTTCTACTTTCAGATGCATCTGGAATTTCTCGAGTTCGTCAATCCGTTCGCGAGATATGGGAGTTTGAAGTTAAGGAATGGTTGAGAAACCATCAAAATTTTCGCAAGTCTGATACTCGAAACCAATAACTACAAACGCCTAGGGGAAAAATACACATACCGTTGTAATCTGGCGAGTTTCTACTTCCTCATGCAACAGGAATTTCTCGAGTTCGTCAATCCGTTCGCGAGATATGGGAGAGTGAAGTTAAGGAATGGTTGAGAAACCATCAAAATTTTCGCAAGTCTGATACTCGAAACCAATAACTACAATGGCCTAGGGCAAAAATACACATATCGTTGTAATCGGGCGAGTTTCTGCTTTCAGATGCAATAGGAAATTCTCGAGTTCGTCAATCCGTTCAAGAGATATGGAAGTTTGAAGTTAAGGAATGGTTGAGAAACCATCAAAATTATCGCTGGTGTGATACTCGAAACCAATAACTGGAATGGCTAAGGGGAAAGGTACACTCACCATTGTAATCGGGCGAGCTTCTGCTTTCCGATGCAATAGGAAATTCTCGAGTTCGGCAATCCGCTCGCGAGTTACGGGAGTGTGAAGTTAAGGAATGGTTGAGAAACCATCAAAATTTTCGCAAGTCTGATACTCGAAACCAATAACTGGAATGGCCTAGGGGAAAAGTACACACACCATTGTAATCGGGCGAGTTTCTACTTTCAGATACAACAGGAATTTCTCGAGTTCGTCAATCCGTTCGCGAGAAATGGGGGTTTGAAGTTAAGGAATGGTTGAGAAACCATCAAAATTTTCGCAAGTCTGATACTCGAAACCAATAACTACAATGGCCTAGGGGAAAAATACACATACCGTTGTAATCGGGCGAGTTTCTACTTTCAGATGCATCTGGAATTTCTCGAGTTCGTCAATCCGTTCGCGAGATATGGGAGTTTGAAGTTAAGGAATGGTTGAGAAACCATCAAAATTTTCGCTGTTCTGATACTCGAAACCAATAACTGGAATGGCCTAGGGGAATAGTGCACACACCATTGTATTCGGGCGAGTTTCTGCTTTCAGATGCAATAGGAATTTCTCGAGTTCGTCAATCCGTTCGCGAGATATGGGAGTTTGAAGTTAAGGAATGGTTGAGAAACCATCAAAATTTTCGCAAGTCTGATACTCGAAACGAATAACTGGAATGACCTAGGGGAAAGGTACACACACCATTGTAATCGGTCGACTTTCTGCTTTCAGATGCAACAGGAAATAATCGAGTTCGTCAATCCGTTCGCGAGATATGGGAGTTTGAAGTTAAGGAATGCTTGAGAAACCATCACAATTTTCGCAAGTCTGATACTCGAAACCAATAACTACTATGGCCTAGGGCAAAAACACACATACCTCTGTAATCGGGCGAGTTTCTACTTTCAGATGCAACAGGAATTTGTCGAATTCGTCAATCCGTTCGCGATATATGGGAGTTTGAGGTTAAGGAATGGTTGAGAGACCATCACAATTTTCGCAAGTCTGATACTCGAAACCAATAACTACTATGGCCTAGGGGAAAAATACACATACCCTTGTAATCGGGCGAGTTTCTAGTTTCAGATGCAACAGGAATTTCTCGAGTTCGTCAATGCGTTCGCGAGATATGGGAGATTGAAGTTAAGGAATGGTTGAGAAATCATCACAATTTTCGCAAGTCTGATACTCGAATTCAATAACTACTATTGCCTAGGGCAAAAATACACATACGGTTGTAATCGGGCGAGTTTCTACTTTAAGATGCAACAGGAGTTTCTCGTGTTCGTCAATCAGTTCGCGAGATATGGGAGTTTGAAATTAAGGAATGGTTGAGAAACAATCACAATTTTCGCAAGTCTGATACTCGAAACCAATAACTACTATGGCCTAGGGGAAAAATACACATACCCTTGTAATCGGGCGAGTTTCTAGTTTCAGATGCAACAGGAATTTCTCGAGTTCGTCAATGCGTTCGCGAGATATGGGAGATTGAAGTTAAGGAATGGTTGAGAAATCATCACAATTTTCGCAAGTCTGATACTCGAATTCAATAACTACTATTGCCTAGGGCAAAAATACACATACGGTTGTAATCGGGCGAGTTTCTACTTTAAGATGCAACAGGAGTTTCTCGTGTTCGTCAATCAGTTCGCGAGATATGGGAGTTTGAAATTAAGGAATGGTTGAGAAACAATCACAATTTTCGCAAGTCTGATACTCGAAACCAATAACTACTATGTCCTAGGGGAAAAATACACATACCCTTGTAATCGTGCGAGTTTCTAGTTTCAGATGCAACAGGAATTTCTCGAGTTCGTCAATCCGTTCGCGAGATATGGGAGTTTGAAATTAAGGAATGGTTGAGAAACCATCAAAATTTTCGCAATTCTGATGCTCGAAACGAATAACTGGAATGACCTAGGGGAAAGGTACACACAGCATTGTAATCGGTCGACTTTCTGCTTTCAGATGCAACAGGAAATAATCGAGTTCGTCAATCCGTTCGCGAGATATGGGAGTTTGAAGTTAAGGAATGCTTGAGAAACCATCAAAATTTTCGCAAGTCTGATACTCGAAACCAATAACTACAAAGGCTTAGGGGAAAAATTCACATGCCGTTGTAATCGGAGGAGTTTCTTCTTCCAGATGCAACCGGAATTTCTCGTGTTCGTCAATCAGTTCGCGAGATATGGGAGTTTGAAATTAAGGAATGGTTGAGAAACAATCACAATTTTCGCAAGTCTGATACTCGAAACCAATAAATACTATGGCCTAGGGGAAAAATACACATACCTTTGTAATCGGTCGAGTTTCTACTTTCAGATGCAACAGGAATTTCTCGAGTTCGTCAATCCGTTCGCGAGATATGGGAGTTTGAAGTTAAGGAATGGTTGAGAAACCATCACAATTTTCGCAAGTCTGATACTCGAAACCAATAACTACTATGGCCTAGGGCAAAAACACACATACCTCTGTAATCGGGCGAGTTTCTACTTTCAGATGCAACAGGAATTTGTCGAATTCGTCAATCCGTTCGCGATATATGGGAGTTTGAGGTTAAGGAATGGTTGAGAGACCATCACAATTTTCGCAAGTCTGATACTCGAAACCAATAACTACTATGGCCTGGGGGAAGAATACACATACCTTTGCAATCGAGAGAGTTTCTACTTTCAGATGCAACAGGAATTTCTCGAGTTCGTCAATCCGTTCGCGAGATATGGGAGTTTGAAGTTGAGGAATGGTTGAGAAACCATCAAAATGTTCGCAATTCTGATGCTAGAAACGAATAACTGGAATGACCTAGGGGAAAAGTACACACACCATTGTAATCGGTCGACCTTCTGCTTTCAGATGCAAGAGGACATAATCGAGTTCATCAATCCGTTCGCGAGATTTGGGAGTTTGAAGTTAAGGAATGGTTGAGAGACCATCACAATTTTCGCAAGTCTGATACTCGAAACCAATAACTACTATGGCCTGGGGGAAAAATACACATACCTTTGCAATCGGGCGAGTTTCTACTTTCAGATGCAACAGGAATTTCTCGAGTTCGACAATCCGTTCGCGAGATATGGGAGTTTGAAGTTAAGGAATGGTTGAGAAACCATCAAAATTTTCGCAAGTCTGATACTCGAAACCAATAACTACTATGGCCTAGGGCAAAAATACACATACCGTTGTAATCGGACGAGTTTCTGGTTTCAGATGCAACAGGAAATTCTCGAGTTCGTCAATCCGTTCGCGAGATAAGGGAGTTTGAAGTTAAGGAATGGTTGAGAAACCATCACAATTTTCGCAATTCTGATGCTAGAAACGAATAACTGGAATGACCTAGGGAAAAAGTACACACACCATTGTAATCGGTCGACTTTCTGCTTTCAGATTTAACAGGAAATAATCGAGTTCGTCAATCCGTTCGCGAGATATGGGAGTTTGAAGTTAAGGAATGCTTGAGAAACCATCAAAATTTTCGCAAGTCTGATACTCGAAATCAATAACTACAAAGGCCTAGTGGAAAAATACACATACCTTTCTAATCGGGCGAGTTTCTACTTTCAGATGCAACAGGAATTTCTCGAGTTCGACAATCCGTTCGCGAGATATGGGAGTTTGAAGTTAAGGAATGATTGAGAAACCATCAAAATTTTCGCAAGTCTGATACTCGAAACCAATAACTACAAAGGCCTAGGGGAAAAATACACATAACTTTGTAATCGGGCGAGTTTCTACTTTCAGATGCAACAGGAATATCTCGAGCTCGTCAATCCGTTCGCGAGAAATGTGAGTTTGAAGTTAAGGAATGGTTGAAAAACCATCAAAATTTTCGCAAATCTGATACTCGAAACCAATAACTGGAATGGCCTAGGGGAAAAGTACGCATACTATTGTAATCGGGCGAGTTTCTACTTTAAATGCAACAGGAATTTCTCGAGTTCGTCAATCCGTTGGCGAGATATGGGAGTTTGAAGTTAAGGAATGGTTTAGAAACCATCAAAATTTTCGCTGGTCTGTATACTCGAAACCAATAACTACAAAGGCCTAGGGTGAAAACACACATATCTTTGTAATCGGGCGAGTTTCTACTTTCAGATGCAATAGGAATTTTTCGAGTTCGTCAATCCGTTCGCGAGAAATGGGAGTTTGAAGTTAAGGAATGGTTGAGAAACCATCAAAATTTTCGCAAATCTGATACTCGAAACCAATAACTGGAATGGCCTAGGGAAAAAATACACATACCGTTGTAATCGGGCGAGTTTCTACTTTCAGATGCAGCAGGAATTTCTCGTGTTCGTCAATCCGTTCGCGAGATGTGGGAGTTTGAAGTTAAGGAATGGTTGAGAATCCATCAAAGTTTTCGCAAGTCTGGTACCTGAAACCAATAACTGGAACGGCCTAGGGGAAAACTACACATACCATTGTAATCGGGCGAGTTTCTGCTTTCAGATGCAACAGGAGTTTCTCGTGTTCGTCAATCAGTTCGCGAGATATGGGAGTTTGAAATTAAGGAATGGTTGAGAAACAATCACAATTTTCGCAAGTCTGATACTCGAAACCAATAACTACTATGGCCTAGGGGAAAAATACACATACCCTTGTAATCGGGCGAGTTTCTAGTTTCAGATGCAACAGGAATTTCTCGAGTTCGTCAATCCGTTCGCGAGATATGGGAGTTTGAAATTAAGGAATGGTTGAGAAACCATCAAAATTTTCGCAATTCTGATGCTCGAAACGAATAACTGGAATGACCTAGGGGAAAGGTACACACACCATTGTAATCGGTCGACTTTCTACTTTCAGATGCAACAGGAAATAATCGAGTTCGTCAATCTGTTCGCGAGATATTGGAGTTTGAAGTTAAGGAATGCTTGAGAAACCATCAAAATTTTCGCAAGTCTGATACTCGAAACCAGTAACTACAAAGGCCTAGGGGTAAAATACGCATACCTTTGTAATCGGGCAAGTTTCTACTTTCAGATGCAACAGGAACATCTCGAGTTCGCCATTCCGTTCGCGAGATATGGGAGTTTGAAGTTAAGGAATGGTTGAGAAACCATCAAAATTTTCGCAATTCTGAGGCTAGAAACGAATAACTGGAATGACCTAGGGGAAAAGTACACACACCACTGTAATCGGTCGACTTTCTGCTTTCAGATGCAACAGGAAATAATCGAGTTCGTCAATCCGTTCGCGAGATATGGGAGTTTGAAGTTAAGGAATGCTTGAGAAACCATCAAAATTTTCGCAAGTCTGATACTCGAAACCAATAACTACAAAGGCTTAGGGGAAAAATTCACATACCGTTGTAATCGGAGGAGTTTCTTCTTCCAGATGCAACCGGAATTTCTCGTGTTCGTCAATCAGTTCGCGAGATATGGGAGTTTGAAATTAAGGAATGGTTGAGAAACAATCACAATTTTCGCAAGTCTGATACTCGAAACCAATAACTACTATGGCCTAGGGGAAAAATACACATACCTTTGTAATCGGGCGAGTTTCTACTTTCAGATGCAACAGGAATTTCTCGAGTTCGTCAATCCGTTCGCGAGATATGGGAGTTTGAAGTTAAGGAATGGTTGAGAAACCATCACAATTTTCGCAAGTCTGATACTCGAAACCAATAACTACTATGGCCTAGGGCAAAAATACACATACCTCTGTAATCGGGCGAGTTTCTACTATCAGATGCAACAGGAATTTGTCGAATTCGTCAATCCGTTCGCGATATATGGGAGTTTGAAGTTAAAGAATGGTTGAGAAACCATCAAAATTTTCGCAATTCTGATGCTAGAAACGAATAACTGGGATGACCTAGGGGAAAAGTACACACACCATTCTAATCGGGCGAGATTCTACTTTCAGATGCAACAGGAAATTCTCGAGTTCGTCAATCCGTTCGCGAGATATGGAAGTTTGAAGTTAAGGAATGGTTGAGAAACCATCAAAATTTTCGCTGGTGTGATACTCGAAACCAATAACTGGAATGGCCTAGGGGAAAAGTACACACACCATTGTAATCGGGCGAGTTTCTACTTTCAGATACAACAGGAATTTCTCGAGTTCGTCAATCCGTTCGCGAGAAATGGGGTTTTGAAGTTAAGGAATGGTTGAGAAACCATCAAAATTTTCGCAAGTCTGATACTCGAAACCAATAACAACAATGGCCTAGGGGAAAAATACACATGCCGTTGTAATCGGGCGAGTTTCTGCTTTCAGATGCAATAGGAAATTCTCGAGTTCGTCAATCCGTTCGAGAGATATGGAAGTTTGAAGTTAAGGAATGGTTGAGAAACCATCAACATTTTCGCAATTCTGATGCTAGAAACGAATAACTGGAATGGCCTAGGGGAGAAGTACACACATCATTGTAATCGGGTGAGTTTCTACTTCCAGATACAACAGGAATTTCACGAGTTCGTCAATGCGTTCGCGAGATATGGGAGTTTGAAGTTAAGGAATGGTTGAGAAACCATCACAATTTTCGCTGGTCTGATACTCGAAACCAATAACTGGAATGGCCTAGGGGAAAAGTACACACACCATTGTAATCGGGCGAGCTTCTGCTTTCTGATGCAATAGGAAATTCTCGAGTTCGGCAATCCGTTCGCGAGATATTGGAGTGTGAAGTTAAGGAATGGTTGAGAAACCATCAAAATTTTCGCAAGTCTGATACTCGAATCCAATAATTGGAATGACCTAGGGGAAAAGTACACACACCGTTGTAATCGGGCGAGTTTCTATTTTCAGATACAACAGGAATTTCTCGAGTTCGTCAATCCGTTCGCGAGATATGGGAGTTTGAAGTTAAGGAATGGTTGAGAAACCAACAAAATTTTCGCAAGTCTGATACTCGAAACCAATAACTACAAAGGCCTAGGGGAAAAGTACACACACCATTGTAATCGGGCGAGTTTCTACTTCCACATGCAACAGGAATTTCTCGAGTTCGTCAATCCGTTCGCGAGATATGGGAGTTCGAAGTTAAGGAATGGTTGAGAAACCATCAAAATTTTCGCAATTCTGATGCTAGAAACGAATAACTGGAATGGCCTAGGGGAAAAGTACACATACCATTGTAATCGGGCGAGTTTCTACTTTCAGATGCAATAGGAATTTTTCGAGTTCGTCAATCCGTTCGCGAGATATTGGAGTTTGAAGTTAAGGAATGGTTGAGAAACCATCAAAATTTTCGCAAATCTGATACTCGAAACCAATAACTGGAATGGCCTAGGGAAAAAATACACATACCGTTGTAATCGGGCGAGATTCTACTTTCACGTGCAACAGGAATTTCTCGAGTTCGTCAATCCGTTCGCGAGATATGGGAGATTGAAGTTAAGGAATGGTTGAGAAATCATCACAATTTTCGCAAGTCTGATACTCGAATTCAATAACTACTATTGCCTAGGGCAAAAATACACATACGGTTGTAATCGGGCGAGTTTCTGCTTTCAGATGCAATAGGAATTTCTCGAGTTCGTCAATCCGTTCGCGAGATATGGGAGTTTCAATTTAAGGAGTGGTTGAGAAACCATCAAAATTTTCGCAATTCTGATGCTAGAAACGAATAACTGGAATGGCCTAGGGGAAAAGTACACACACCATTGTAATCGGGCGAGTTTCTACTTCCACACGCAACAGGAATTTCTCGAGTTCGTCAATCCGTTCGCGAGAAATGTGAGTTTGAAATTAAGGAATGGTTGAGAAACCATCAAAATTTTCGCAAATCTGATACTCGAAACCAATAACTGGAATGGGCTAGGGGAAAAGTACACATACTATTGTAATCGGGCGAGTTTCTACTTTAAATGCAACTGGAATTTTTCGAGTTCGTCAATCCGTTGGCGAGATATGGGAGTTTGAAGTTAAGGAATGGTTTAGAAACCATCAAAATTTTCGCTGGTCTGATACTCGAAACCAATAACTACAAAGGCCTAGGGTGAAAACACACATATCTTTGTAATCGGGCGAGTTTCTACTTTCAGGTGCAACAGGAATTTCTCGAGTTCGTCAATCCGTTCGCGAGATATGGGAGTTTGAAGTTAAGGAATGGTTGAGAAACCATCACAATTTTCGCAAGTCTGAGACTCGAAACCAATAACTGGAACGGCCTAGGGGAGAAGTACACACACCGTTGTAATCGGGCGAGATTCTACTTTCACATGCAACAGGAATTTCTCGAGTTCGTCAATCCGTTCGCGAGATATGGGAGTTTGAAGTTAAGGAATGGTTGAGAAACCATCAAAATTTTCGCTGGTCTGATACTCGAAACCAATAACTGGAATGGCCTAGGGGAAAAGTACACACACCGTTGTAATCGGGCGAGTTTCTACTTTCAGATACAACAGGCATTTCTCGAGTTCGTCAATGCGTTCGCGAGATATGGGAGTTTGATGTTAAGGAATGGTTGAGAAATAATCAAAATTTTCGCAAGTCTGATACTCGAATTCAATAACTACTATGGCCTAGGGCAAAAATACACATACGGTTATAATCGGGCGAGTTTCTGCTTTCCGATGCAATAGGAATTTCTCGAGTTCATCAATCCGTTCGCGAGATATGGGAGTTTGAAGTTAAGGAGTGGTTGAGAAACCATCAAAATTTTCGCAATTCTGATGCTAGAAACGAATAACTGGAATGGCTTAGGGGAAAAGTACACACACCATTGTAATCTGGCGAATTTCTACTTCCACATGCAACAGGAATTTCTCGAGTTCGTCAATCCGTTCGCGAGAAATGGGAGTTTGAAGTTAAGGAATGGTTGAGAAACCATCAAAATTTTCGCAAGTCTGATGCTAGAAACGAGTAACTGGAATGACCTAGGGGAAAAGTACACACAACATTGAAATCGGTCGACTTTCTGCTTTCAGATGCAACAGAAAATATTCGAGTTCGTCAATCCGTTCGCGAGATATGGGAGTTTGAAGTTAAGGAATGGTTGAGAAACCATCAAAATTTTCGCAAGTCTGATACTCGAAACCAATAACTACTATGGCCTAGGGCAAAAATACACATACCATTGTAATCGGGCGAGTTTCTACTTTCAGATGCAACAGGAATTTGTCGAATTCGTCAATCCGTTCGCGAGACATGGGAGTGTGAAGTTAAAGAATGGTTCAGAAACCGTCAAAATTTTCGCAATTCTGATGCTTGAAACGAATAACTGGAATGACCTAGGGGAAAAGTACACATACCATTGTAATCGGGCGAGTTTCTGCTTTTAGATGCAACAGGAGTTTCTCGTGTTCGTCAATCAGTTCGCGAGATATGGGAGTTTGAAATTAAGGAATGGTTGAGAAACAATCACAATTTTCGCAAGTCTGATACTCGAAATCAATAACTACTATGGCCTAGGGGAAAAATACACATACCCTTGTTATCGGGCGAGTTTCTACTTTCAGATGCAACAGGAATTTCTCGAGTTCGTCAATCCGTTCGCGAGATATGGGAGTTTGAAGTTAAGGAATGCTTGAGAAACCATCAAAATTTTCGCAAATCTGATACTCGAAAACAATAACTGGAATGGCCTAGGGAAAAAATACACATACCGTTGTAATCGGGCGAGATTCTACTTTCACATGCAACAGGAATTTCTCGAGTTCGTCAATCCGTTCGCGAGATATGGGAGTTTGAAGTTAAGGAATGGTTGAGAAACCATCAAAATTTTCGCTGGCCTGATACTCGAAACCAATAACTGGAATGGCCTAGGGGAAAAGTAAACACACCATTGTAATCGGGCGAGTTTCTACTTTCAGATACAACAGGAATTTCTCGAGTTCGTCAATGCGTTCGCGAGATATGGGAGATTGAAGTTAAGGAATGGTTGAGAAATCATCACAATTTTCGCAAGTCTGATACTCGAATTCAATAACTACTATTGCCTAGGGCAAAAATACACATACGGTTGTAATCGGGCGAGTTTCTACTTTCAGATGCAACAGGAGTTTCTCGTGTTCGTCAATCAGTTCGCGAGATATGGGAATTTGAAATTAAGGAATGGTTGAGAAACAATCACAATTTTCGCAAGTCTGATACTCGAAACCAATGACTACTATGGCCTAGGGGAAAAATACACATACCCTTGTAATCGGGCGAGTTTCTAGTTTCAGATGCAACAGGAATATCTCGAGCTCGTCAATCCGTTCGCGAGAAATGTGAGTTTGAAGTTAAGGAATGGTTGAAAAACCATCAAAATTTTCGCACATCTGATACTCGAAACCAATAACTGGAATGGCCTAGGGGAAAAGTACGCATACTATTGTAATCGGGCGAGTTTCTACTTTAAATGCAACAGGAATTTATCGAGTTCGTCAATCCGTTGGCGAGATATGGGAGTTTGAAGTTAAGGAATGGTTTAGAAACCATCAAAATTTTCGCTGGTCTGATACTCGAAACCAATAACTACAAAGGCCTAGGGTGAAAACACACATATCTTTGTAATCGGGCGAGTTTCTACTTTCAGGTGCAACAGGAATTTCTCGAGTTCGTCAATCCGTTCGCGAGAAATGGGAGTTTGAAGTTAAGGAATGGTTGAGAAACCATCACAATTTTCGCAAGTCTGATACTCGAAACCAATAACTGGAATGGCCTAGGGAAAAAGTACACATACCATTGTAATCGGGCAAGTTTCTACTTTCAGATGCAATAGGAATTTTTCGAGTTCGTCAATCCGTTCGCGAGAAATGGGAGTTTGAAGTTAAGGAATGGTTGTGAAACCATCAAAATTTTCGCAAGTCTGAGACTCGAAACCCGTAACTACAATGCCTAGGGCAAAAATACACATACCGCTGTAATCGGGCGAGATTCTACTTTCACATGCAACAGGAATTTCTCGAGTTCGTCAATCTGTTTGCGAGATATGGGAGTTTGAAGTTAAGGAATGGTTGAGAATCAAGCATTCCTTAACTTCAAACTCCAAGTCTGGTACCTGAAACCAATAACTGGAACGGCCTAGGGGAAAACTACACATACCATTGTAATCGGGCGAGTTTCTGCTTTCAGATGCAACAGGAGTTTCTCGTGTTCGTCAATCAGTTCGCGAGATATGGGAGTTTGAAATTAAGGAATGGTTGAGAAACAATCACAATTTTCGCAAGTCTGATACTCGAAACCAATAACTACTATGGCCTAGGGGAAAAATACACATACCCTTGTAATCGGGCGAGTTTCTAGTTTCAGATGCAACAGGAATTTCTCGAGTTCGTCAATCCGTTCGCGAGATATGGGAGTTTGAAATTAAGGAATGGTTGAGAAACCATCAAAATTTTCGCAATTCTGATGCTAGAAACGAATAACTGGAATGACCTAGGGGAAAAGTACACACACCACTGTAATCGGTCGACTTTCTGCTTTCAGATGCAACATGAAATAATCGAGTTCGTCAATCCGTTCGCGAGATATGGGAGTTTGAAGTTAAGGAATGCTTGAGAAACCATCAAAATTTTCGCAAGTCTGATACTCGAAACCAATAACTACAAAGGCTTAGGGGAAAAATTCACATACCGTTGTAATCGGAGGGGTTTCTTCTTCCAGATGCAACCGGAATTTCTCGTGTTCGTCAATCAGTTCGCGAGATATGGGAGTTTGAAGTTAAGGAATGGTTGAGAAACAATCACAATTTTCGCAAGTCTGATACTCGAAACCAATAACTACTATGGCCTAGGGGAAAAATACACATACCTCTGTAATCGGGCGAGTTTCTACTATCAGATGCAACAGGAATTTGTCGAATTCGTCAATCCGTTCGCGATATATGGGAGTTTGAAGTTAAAGAATGGTTGAGAAACCATCAAAATTTTCGCAATTCTGATGCTAGAAACGAATAACTGGGATGACCTAGGGGAAAAGTACACACACCATTGTAATCGGTCGACTTTCTGCTTTCAGATGCAACAGGAAATAATCGAGTTCGTCAATACGTTCGCGAGATACGGGAGTTTGAAATTAAGGAATGGTTGAGAAACCATCAAAATTTTCGCAATTCTGATGCTAGAAACGAATAACTGGAATGACCTAGGGGAGAAGTGCACACACCATTGTAATCGGGCAAGTTTCTACTTTCAGAGGCAGCAGGAACTTCTCGAGTTCGCCAATCCGTTGGCGAGGTATCGGAGTTTGAAGTTAAGGAATGGTTGAGAAACCATCAAAATTTTCGCAAGTGTGATACTCGAAACCAATAATTGGAATGGCCTTGGGGAAAGCTACACACACCATAGTAATGGGGCGAGTTTCTACTTTCAGATGCAACAGGAATTCCTCGAGTTCGTCAATCCGTTCGCGAAATACGGGAGTTTGAAGTTAAGGAATGGTTGAGAGACCATCACAATTTTCACAAGTCTGATACTCGAAACCAATAACTACAATGGCCTAGGTTAAAAATACACATAACTTTGTAATCGTGCGAGTTTCTACTTTCAGATGCAACAGGAATTTCTCGAGCTCGTCAATCCGTTCGCGAGATATGGGAATTTGAAGTTAAGGAATGGTTGAGAAACCATCACAATTTTCGCAATTCTGATGCTAGAAACGAATAACTGGAATGATCTAGGGAAAAAGTACACACACCATTGTAATCGGTCGACCTTCTGCTTTCAGATGCAACAGGACATAATCGAGTTCATCAATCCGTTCGCGAGATTTGGGAGTTTGAAGTTAAGGAATGGTTGAGAGACCATCACAATTTTCGCAAGTCTGATACTCGAAACCAATAACTACAATGGCCTAGGGGAAAAATACACATAACTTTGTAATCGGGCGAGTTTCTACTTTCAGATGCAACAGGAATTTCTCGAGCTCGTCAATCCGTTCGCGAGATATGGGAATTTGAAGTTAAGGAATGGTTGAGAAACCAGCTAAATTTTCGCAATTCTGATACTCGAAACAAATAACTGGAACGGCCTAGGGGAGAAGTACACACACCATTGTAATCGGGCAAGTTTCTACTTTCAGAGGCAGCAGGAACTTCTCGAGTTCGCCAATCCGTTCGCGAGATATGGGAGTTTGAAGTTAAGGAATGGTTGAGAAACCAGCACAATTTTCGCAAGTCTGATACTCGAAACCAATAACTACCATGGCCTAGGGCAAAAATACACATACCTCTGTAATCGGGCGAGTTTCTACTTTCAGATGCAACAGGAATTTGTCGAATTCGTCAATCCGTTCGCGATATATGCGAGTTTGAAGTTAAATAATGGTTGAGAAACCATCAAAATTTTCGCAATTCTGATGCTAGAAACGAATAACTGGAATGACCTAGGGGAAAAGTACACACACCATTGTAATCGATCGACTTTCTGCTTTCAGATGCAACAGGAAATAATCGATTTCGTCAATCCGTTCGCGAGATATGGGAGTTTGAAATTAAGGAATGGTTGAGAAACCATCAAAATTTTCGCAATTCTGATGCTAGAAACGAATAACTGGAATGACCTAGGGGAAAAGTACATACACCACTGTAATCGGTCGACTTTCTGCTTTCAGATGCAACAGGAAATAATCGAGTTCGTCAATCCGTTCGCGAGATATGGGAGTTTGAAGTTAAGGAATGGTTGAGAGACCTTCACAATTTTCGCAAGTCTGATACTCGAAACCAATAACTACTATGGCCTGGGGGAAAAGTACACACACCATTGTAATGGGGCGAGATTCTACTTTCAGAAGCAACAGGAATTTTTCGAGTTCGTCAATCCGTTCGCGAGGTATGGGAGTTTGAAGTTAAGGAATGGTTGAGAAACCATCAAAATTTTCGCAAGTGTGATACTCGAAACCAATAAGTGGAATGGCCTAGGGGAAAGCTACACACACCATAGTAATGGGGCGAGTTTCTACTTTCAGATGCAACAGGAATTCCTCGAGTTCATCAATCCGTTCGCGAAATACGGGAGTTTGAAGTTAAGGAATGGTTGAGAGACCATCACAATTTTCGCAAGTCTGATACTCGAAACCAATAACTACTATGGCCTGGGGGAAGAATACACATACCTTTGCAATCGAGCGAGTTTCTACTTTCAGATGCAACAGGAATTTCTCGAGTTCGTCAATCCGTTCGCGAGATATGGGAGTTTGAAGTTGAGGAATGGTTGAGAAACCATCAAAATGTTCGCAATTCTGATGCTAGAAACGAATAACTGGAATGACCTAGGGGAAAAGTACACACACCATTGTAATCGGTCGACCTTCTGCTTTCAGATGCAACAGGACATAATCGAGTTCATCAATCCGTTCGCGAGATTTGGGAGTTTGAAGTTAAGGAATGGTTGAGAGACCATCACAATTTTCGCAAGTCTGATACTCGAAACCAATAACTACTATGGCCTGGGGGAAAAATACACATACCTTTGCAATCGTGCGAGTTTCTACTTTCAGATGCAACAGGAATTTCTCGAGTTCGACAATCCGTTCGCGAGATATGGGAGTTTGAAGTTAAGGAATGGTTGAGAAACCATCAAAATTTTCGCAAGTCTGATACTCAAAACCAATAACTACTATGGCCTAGGGCAAAAATACACATACCGATGTAATCGGACGAGTTTCTGGTTTCAGATGCAACAGGAACTTCTGGAGCTCGTCAATCCGTTCGCGAGATATGGGAATTTGAAGTTAAGGAATGGTTGAGAAACCATCAAAATTTTCGCAATTCTGATACAAATAACTGGAACGGCCTAGGGGAGAAGTACACACACCATTGTAATCGGGCAAGTTTCAACTTTCAGATGCAACAGGAACTTCTCGAGTTCGCCAATCCGTTGGCGAGGTATCGGAGTTTGAAGTTAAGGAATGGTTGAGAGACCATCACAATTTTCGCAAGTCTGATACGCGAAACCAATAACTACTATGGCCTAGGGCAAAAGTACACACACCATTGTAATGGGGAAAGATTCTACTTTCAGAAGCAACAGGAATTTTTCGAGTTCGTCAATCCGTTCGCGATATATGGGAGTTTGAAGTTAAAGAATGGTTGAGAAACCATCAAAATTTTCGCAATTCTGATTCTAGAAACGAATAACTGGGATGACCTAGGGGAAAAGTACACACACCATTGTAATCGGTCGACTTTCTGCTTTCAGATGCAACAGGAAATAATCGAGTTCGTCAATCCGTTCGCGAGATATGGGAGTTTGAGGTTAAGGAATGGTTGAGAGACCATCACAATTTTCGCAAGTCTGATACTCGAAACCAATAACTACTATGGCCTGGGGGAAGAATACACATACCTTTGCAATCGAGCGAGCTTCTACTTTCAGATGCAACAGGAATTTCTCGAGTTCGTCAATCCGTTGGCGAGATATGGGAGTTTGAAGTTGAGGAATGGTTGAGAAACCATCAAAATGTTCGCAATTCTGATGCTAGAAACGAATAACTGGAATGACCTAGGGGAAATATACACACAACATTGTAATCGGTCGACTTTCTACTTTCAGATGCAACAGGAAATAATCGAGTTCGTCAATCCGTTCGCGAGATATGGGAGTTTGAAGTTAAGGAATGCTTGAGAAACCATCAAAATTTTCGCAAGTCTGATACTCGAAACCAATAACTACAAAGGCTTAGGGGAAAAATTCACATACCGTTGTAATCGGAGGAGTTTCTTCTTCCAGATGCAACCGGAATTTCTCGTGTTCGTCAATCAGTTCGCGAGATATGGGAGTTTGAAGTTAAGGAATGGTTGAGAAACTATCACAATTTTCGCAAGTCTGATACTCGAAACCTATAACTACCATGGCCTAGGGCAAAAATACACATACCTCTGAAATCGGGCGAGTTTCTACTTTCAGATGCAACAGGAATTTGTCGAATTCGTCAATCCGTTCGCGATATATGGGAGTTTGAAGTTAAATAATGGTTCAGAAACCATCAAAATTTTCGCAATTCTGATGCTAGAAACGAATAACTGGAATGACCTAGGGGAAAAGTACACACACCACTGTAATCGGTCGACTTTCTGCTTTCAGATGCAACAGGAAATAATCGAGTTCGTCAATCCGTTCGCGAGATATGGGAGTTTGAAGTTAAGGAATGGTTGAGAGACCATCACAATATTCGCAAGTCTGATACTCGAAACCAATAACTACTATGGCCTGGGGGAAAAGTACACACACCATTGTAATGGGGCGAGATTCTACTTTCAGAAGCAACAGGAATTTTTCGAGTTCGTCAATCCGTTCGCGAGGTATGGGAGTTTGAAGTTAAGGAATGGTTGAGAAACCATCAAAATTTTCGCAAGTGTGATACTCGAAACCAATAAGTGGATTGGCCTAGGGGAAAGCTACACACACCATAGTAACGGGCGAGTTTCTACTTTCAGATGCAACAGGAATTCCTCGAGTTCGTCAATCCGTTCGCGAAATACGGGAGTTTGAAGTTAAGGAATGATTGAGAAACCATCAAAATTTTCGCAAGTCTGACACTCGAAACCAATAACTACAAAGACCTAGGGGAAAAATACACATAACTTTGTAATCGGGCGAGTTTCTGCTTTCAGATGCAACAGGAATATCTCGAGCTCGTCAATCCGTTCGCGAGATATGGGAATTTGAAGTTAAGGCATGGTTGAGAAACCATACAAGTTTTCGCAATTCTGATACTCGAAACAAATAACTGGAACGGCCTAGGGGAGAAGTACAAACACCATTGTAATGGGGCAAGTTTCTACTTTCAGAGGCAACAGGAACTTCTCGAGTTCGCCAATCCGTTGGCGAGGTATCGGAGTTTGAAGTTAAGGAATGATTGAGAAACCATCAAAATTTTCGCAAGTCTGATACTCGAATCCAATAACTACAAAGGCCTAGGGCAAAAATACACATACCATTGTAATCGGGCGAGTTTCTACTTTCAGATCCAACAGGAATTTCTCGAGTTCGTCAATCCGTTCGCGAGATATGGAAGTTTGAAGTTAAGGAATGGTTGAGAAACCATCAAAATTTTCGCAATTCTGATACTCGAAACCAATAGCTACTATGGCCTAGGGCAAAAATACACATACCGTTGTAATCGGACGAGATTCTGGTTTCAGATGCAACAGGAATTTCTCGAGTTCGTCAATCCGTTCGCGAGATATGGGAGTATGAAGTTACGGAGTGGTGGAGAAACCATCACAAATTTCGCAAGTCTGACACTCGAAACCAATAACTACCATGGCCTAGGGGAATAATGCACATACCTTTGTAATCGGGCGAGTTTCTACTTTCAGATGCAATAGGAATTTCTCGAGTTCGTCAATCCGTTCGCGAGATATGGGAGTTTGAAGTTAAGGAATGGTTGAGAAACTATCAAAATTTTGGCAAGTGTGATACTCGAAATCAATAACTGGAATGGCCTAGGGGAAAAGTACACATACCATTGTAATGGGGAGAGTTTCTACTTTCAGATGAAACAGGAATTTCTCGAGTTTGACAATCCGTTCGCGAGATATGGGAGTTTGAAGTTAAGGAATGGTTGAGAGACCATCACAATTTTCGCAAGTCTGATACTCGAAACCAATAACTACTATGTCCTAGGGGAAAAATACACATAGCGTTGTAATCGGGAGAGTTTCTATTTTCAGATGCAACAGAAATATTTCGGATTCGTCAATCCGTTCGCGAAATATGGGAGTTTGGAGTTAAGGAATGGTTGAGAAACCATAAAAATTTTCGCAAGTCTGATACTCGAAACCAATAACTACAAAGGCCTAGGGGAAAAATACACATACCTTTGCAATCGGGCGAGTTTCTACTTTCAGATGCAACAGGAATTTCTCGAGCTCGTCAATCCGTTCGTGAGATATGGGAGTTTGAAATTAAGGAACGGTTGAGAAACAATCACAATTTTCGCAAGTCTGATACTCGAAACCAATAACTACTGTGGCCTAGGGGTGAAATACACATACCTTTGTAATCGGACGAGTTTCTACTTTCAGATGCAACAGGAATTTCTCGAGTTCGTCAATCCGTTCGCGAGATATGGGAGTTTGAATTTAAGGAATGGTTGAGAAACCATCAAAATTTTCGCAAGTCTGATACTCGAAACCAATAACTACAAAGGCCTAGGGGAAAAATACACGCAGCATTGTAATCGGGGGAGTTTCTATTTCCAGATGCAACAGAAATTTTTCAGATTCGTCAATCCGTTCGCGAGATATGGGAGTTTGAAGTTAAGGAATGGTTGAGAAACCATCAAAATTTTCGCAAGTCTGGTACTCGTAACCAATAACTACAATGGCCTAGGGGAAAAATACACGTAGCATTGTAATCGGGGGAGTTTCTATTTTCAGATGCAACAGAAATTTTTCGGATTCGTCAATCCGTTCGCCAGATATGGGAGTTGGAAGTTAAGGAATGGTTGAGAAACCATCAAAATTTTCCCAAGTCTGATACTCGAAACCAATAACTACAATTGCCTAGGTCAAAAATACACATAGCATTGTAATCGGGGGAGTTTCTATTTTCAGATGCAACAGAAATTTTTTGGATTCGTCAATCCGTTCGCGAGATATGGGAGTTTGAAGTTAAGGAATGGTTGAGAAACCATCAAAACTTTCGCAATTCTGATACTCGAAACCAATAACTACTATGGCCTAGGGCAAAAATACACATACCGTTGTAATCGGACGAGTTTCTGGTTTCAGATGCAACAGGAATTTATCGAGTTCGTCAATCCGTTCGCGAGATATGGGAGTTTGAAATTAAGGAACGGTTGAGAAACCATCAAAACTTTCGCTGGTCTGATACTCGAAACCAATAACTACTATGGCCTATGGAAAAATACACATACCGTTGTAATCGGGCGAGTTTCTACTTTCAGATGCAACAGGATTTTCTCGAGTTCGTCAATCCGTTCGCGAGATATGGGAGTTTGAAGTTAAGGAATGGTTGAGAAACCATCAAAATTTTCGCAAGACTGATACTCGAAACCAATAACTACAAAGGCTTAGGGGAAAAATACACATACCCTTGTAATCGGGAGAGTTTCTTCTTCCAGATGCAACCGGAATTTC
Organism: Ptiloglossa arizonensis; assembly: GCF_051014685.1. Taxonomy (NCBI): domain Eukaryota; kingdom Metazoa; phylum Arthropoda; class Insecta; order Hymenoptera; family Colletidae; genus Ptiloglossa; species Ptiloglossa arizonensis. Next base: position 663,703 of record NW_027478427.1, read on the forward strand.
TCGTGTTCGCTAATCCGTTCGCGAGATATGGAAGTTTGAAATTAAGGAACGGTTGAGAAACCATAAAAATTTTCGCAAATCTGATACTCGAAACCAATAACTACAAAGGCTTAGGGGAATAATACACATACCGTTGTAATCGGGAGAGTTTCTTCGTCCAGATGCAACCGGAATTTCTCGTGTTCGTCAATCCGTTCGCGAGATATGGGAGTTTGAAGTTAAGGAATGTTTGAGAAACAATCACAATTTTCCCAAGTCGGATACTCGAAACCAATAACTACTGTGGCCTAGGCGAAAAATACACTTACCTTTGTAATTGGGCGAGTTTCTACATTCAGATGCAACAGGAATTTCTCGAGTTCGTCAATGCGTTCGCGAGATATGGGAGTTTGAAGTTAAGGAATGGTTGAGAAAAGCATCAAAATTTTCCCAAGTCTGATACTCGAAACCAATAACTACAAAGGCCTAGGGGAAAAATACACATACCTTTGCAATCGGGCGAGTTTCTACTTTCAGATGCAAGAGGAATTTCTCGAGCTCGTCAATCCGTTCGCGAGGTATGGGAGTTTGAAGTTAAGGAATGGTTGAGAAACCATCAAAATTTTCGCAAGTGTGATACTCGAAACCAATAAGTGGATTGGCCTAGGGGAAAGCTACACACACCATAGTAACGGGCGAGTTTCTACTTTCAGATGCAACAGGAATTCCTCGAGTTCGTCAATCCGTTCGCGAAATACGGGAGTTTGAAGTTAAGGAATGATTGAGAAACCATCAAAATTTTCGCAAGTCTGACACTCGAAACCAATAACTACAAAGACCTAGGGGAAAAATACACATAACTTTGTAATCGGGCGAGTTTCTGCTTTCAGATGCAACAGGAATATCTCGAGCTCGTCAATCCGTTCGCGAGATATGGGAATTTGAAGTTAAGGCATGGTTGAGAAACCATACAAGTTTTCGCAATTCTGATACTCGAAACAAATAACTGGAACGGCCTAGGGGAGAAGTACAAACACCATTGTAATGGGGCAAGTTTCTACTTTCAGAGGCAACAGGAACTTCTCGAGTTCGCCAATCCGTTGGCGAGGTATCGGAGTTTGAAGTTAAGGAATGATTGAGAAACCATCAAAATTTTCGCAAGTCTGATACTCGAATCCAATAACTACAAAGGCCTAGGGCAAAAATACACATACCATTGTAATCGGGCGAGTTTCTACTTTCAGATCCAACAGGAATTTCTCGAGTTCGTCAATCCGTTCGCGAGATATGGAAGTTTGAAGTTAAGGAATGGTTGAGAAACCATCAAAATTTTCGCAATTCTGATACTCGAAACCAATAGCTACTATGGCCTAGGGCAAAAATACACATACCGTTGTAATCGGACGAGATTCTGGTTTCAGATGCAACAGGAATTTCTCGAGTTCGTCAATCCGTTCGCGAGATATGGGAGTATGAAGTTACGGAGTGGTGGAGAAACCATCACAAATTTCGCAAGTCTGACACTCGAAACCAATAACTACCATGGCCTAGGGGAATAATGCACATACCTTTGTAATCGGGCGAGTTTCTACTTTCAGATGCAATAGGAATTTCTCGAGTTCGTCAATCCGTTCGCGAGATATGGGAGTTTGAAGTTAAGGAATGGTTGAGAAACTATCAAAATTTTGGCAAGTGTGATACTCGAAATCAATAACTGGAATGGCCTAGGGGAAAAGTACACATACCATTGTAATGGGGAGAGTTTCTACTTTCAGATGAAACAGGAATTTCTCGAGTTTGACAATCCGTTCGCGAGATATGGGAGTTTGAAGTTAAGGAATGGTTGAGAGACCATCACAATTTTCGCAAGTCTGATACTCGAAACCAATAACTACTATGTCCTAGGGGAAAAATACACATAGCGTTGTAATCGGGAGAGTTTCTATTTTCAGATGCAACAGAAATATTTCGGATTCGTCAATCCGTTCGCGAAATATGGGAGTTTGGAGTTAAGGAATGGTTGAGAAACCATAAAAATTTTCGCAAGTCTGATACTCGAAACCAATAACTACAAAGGCCTAGGGGAAAAATACACATACCTTTGCAATCGGGCGAGTTTCTACTTTCAGATGCAACAGGAATTTCTCGAGCTCGTCAATCCGTTCGTGAGATATGGGAGTTTGAAATTAAGGAACGGTTGAGAAACAATCACAATTTTCGCAAGTCTGATACTCGAAACCAATAACTACTGTGGCCTAGGGGTGAAATACACATACCTTTGTAATCGGACGAGTTTCTACTTTCAGATGCAACAGGAATTTCTCGAGTTCGTCAATCCGTTCGCGAGATATGGGAGTTTGAATTTAAGGAATGGTTGAGAAACCATCAAAATTTTCGCAAGTCTGATACTCGAAACCAATAACTACAAAGGCCTAGGGGAAAAATACACGCAGCATTGTAATCGGGGGAGTTTCTATTTCCAGATGCAACAGAAATTTTTCAGATTCGTCAATCCGTTCGCGAGATATGGGAGTTTGAAGTTAAGGAATGGTTGAGAAACCATCAAAATTTTCGCAAGTCTGGTACTCGTAACCAATAACTACAATGGCCTAGGGGAAAAATACACGTAGCATTGTAATCGGGGGAGTTTCTATTTTCAGATGCAACAGAAATTTTTCGGATTCGTCAATCCGTTCGCCAGATATGGGAGTTGGAAGTTAAGGAATGGTTGAGAAACCATCAAAATTTTCCCAAGTCTGATACTCGAAACCAATAACTACAATTGCCTAGGTCAAAAATACACATAGCATTGTAATCGGGGGAGTTTCTATTTTCAGATGCAACAGAAATTTTTTGGATTCGTCAATCCGTTCGCGAGATATGGGAGTTTGAAGTTAAGGAATGGTTGAGAAACCATCAAAACTTTCGCAATTCTGATACTCGAAACCAATAACTACTATGGCCTAGGGCAAAAATACACATACCGTTGTAATCGGACGAGTTTCTGGTTTCAGATGCAACAGGAATTTATCGAGTTCGTCAATCCGTTCGCGAGATATGGGAGTTTGAAATTAAGGAACGGTTGAGAAACCATCAAAACTTTCGCTGGTCTGATACTCGAAACCAATAACTACTATGGCCTATGGAAAAATACACATACCGTTGTAATCGGGCGAGTTTCTACTTTCAGATGCAACAGGATTTTCTCGAGTTCGTCAATCCGTTCGCGAGATATGGGAGTTTGAAGTTAAGGAATGGTTGAGAAACCATCAAAATTTTCGCAAGACTGATACTCGAAACCAATAACTACAAAGGCTTAGGGGAAAAATACACATACCCTTGTAATCGGGAGAGTTTCTTCTTCCAGATGCAACCGGAATTTCTCGTGTTCGCTAATCCGTTCGCGAGATATGGAAGTTTGAAATTAAGGAACGGTTGAGAAACCATAAAAATTTTCGCAAATCTGATACTCGAAACCAATAACTACAAAGGCTTAGGGGAATAATACACATACCGTTGTAATCGGGAGAGTTTCTTCGTCCAGATGCAACCGGAATTTCTCGTGTTCGTCAATCCGTTCGCGAGATATGGGAGTTTGAAGTTAAGGAATGTTTGAGAAACAATCACAATTTTCCCAAGTCGGATACTCGAAACCAATAACTACTGTGGCCTAGGCGAAAAATACACTTACCTTTGTAATTGGGCGAGTTTCTACATTCAGATGCAACAGGAATTTCTCGAGTTCGTCAATGCGTTCGCGAGATATGGGAGTTTGAAGTTAAGGAATGGTTGAGAAAAGCATCAAAATTTTCCCAAGTCTGATACTCGAAACCAATAACTACAAAGGCCTAGGGGAAAAATACACATACCTTTGCAATCGGGCGAGTTTCTACTTTCAGATGCAAGAGGAATTTCTCGAGCTCGTCAATCCGTTCGCGAGATATGGGAGTTTGAAATTAAGGAATGGTTGAGAAACCATCAAAATTTTCGCAAGTCTGATACTCGAAACCAATAACTACAATTGCCTAGGGCAAAAATACACATAGCATTGTAATCGGGGGAGTTTCTATTTTCAGATGCAACAGAAATTTTTCGGATTCGTCAATCCGTTCGCGAGATATGGGAGTTTGAAGTTAAGGAATGGTTGAGAAACCATCAAAACTTTCGCAATTCTGATACTCGAAACCAATAACTACTATGGACTAGGGCAAAAATACACATACCGTTGTAATCGGACGTGTTTCTGGTTTCAGATGCAACAGGAATTTATCGAGTTCGTAAATCCGTTCGCGAGATATGGGAGTTTGAAATTAAGGAACGGTTGAGAAACCATCAAAACTTTCGCTGGTCTGATACTCGAAACCAATAACTACTATGGCCTAGGGCAAAAATACACATACCTTTGTAATCGGGCGAGTTTCTACTTTCAGATGCAACAGGAATTTCTCGAGTTCGTCAATCCGTTCGCGAGATATGGGAGTTTGAAGTTAAGGAATGGTTGAGAAACCATCAAAATTTTCGCAAAGCTGATACTCGAAACCAATAACTACAAAGGCTTAGGGGAAAAATACACATACCGTTGTAATCGGGAGAGTTTCTTCTTCCAGATGCAACCGGAATTTCTCGTGTTCGCTAATCCGTTCGCGAGATATGGGAGTTTGAAATGAAGGAATGGTTGAGAAACCATCACAATTTTCGCCAGTCTGATACTCGAAACCAATCACTACAAAGGCCTAGGGGAAAAATACACATACCTTTGCAATCGGGCGAGTTTCTACTTTCGGATGCAACAGGAATTTCTCGAGTTCGTCAATCCGTTCGCGAGATATGGGAGTTTGAAGTTAAGGAATGGTTGAGAAACCATCAAAATTTTCGCAAGTCTGATACTCGAAACCAATAACTACAAAGGCCTAGGGGAAAAATACACATACCATTGCAATCGGGCGAGTTTCTACTTTCAGATGCAGCTGGAATTTCTCGAGCTCGTCAATCCGTTCGCGAGATATGGAAGTTTGAAATTAAGGAACGGTTGAGAAACCATAAAAATTTTCGCAAATCTGATACTCGAAACCAATAACTACTGTGGCCTAGCGGAAAAATACACTTACCTTTGTAATTGGGCGAGTTTCTACTTTCAGATGCAACAGGAATTTCACGAGTATGTCAATCCGTTCGTGAGATATGGGAGTCTGAAGTTAAGGAATGGTTGAGAAACCATCAAAATTTTCCCAAGTCTGATACTCGAAACCAATAACTACAAAGGCCTAGGGGAAAAATACACATACCTTTGTAATCGGGCGAGTTTCTACTTTCAGATGCAAAAGGAATTTCTCGAGCTCGTCAATCCGTTCGCGAGATATGGAAGTTTGAAATTAAGGAACGGTTGAGAAACCATCAAAATTTTCGCGAGTCTGATACTCGAAACCAATAACTACAAAGGCTTAGGGGAAAAATACACATACCGTTGTAATCGGGAGAGTTTCTTCTTCCAGGTGCAACCGGAATTTCTCGTGTTCGTCAATCCGTTCGCGAGATATGGGAGTTTGAAGTTAAGGAACGGTTGAGAAACAATCACAATTTTCGCAAGTCTGATCCTCCAAACCAATAACTACTATGGCCTGGGGGAAAAGTACACACACCATTGTAATGGGGCGAGATTCTACTTTCAGAAGCAACAGGAATTTTTCGAGTTCGTCAATCCGTTCACGAGGTATGGGTGTTTGAAGTTAAGGAATGGTTGAGAAACCATCAAAATTTTCGCAAGTGTGATACTCGAAACCAATAAGTGGAATGGCCTAGGGGAAAGCTACAACACACCATAGTAATGGGGCGAGTTTCTACTTTCAGATGCAACAGGAATTCCTCGAGTTCGTCAATCCGTTCGGGAAATACGGAGTTTGAAGTAAGGAATGGTTGAGAGACCATCACAATTTTCGCAAGTCTGATACTCGAAACCAATAACTACTATGGCCTGGGGGAAGAATACACATACTTTGCAATCGAGTGAGTTTTCCACTTTCAGATGCAACAGGAATTTCTCGAGTTCGTCAATCCGTCGCGAGATATGGGAGTTTGAAGTTGAGGAATGTTGAGAATCCATCAAAATGTTTCGCAATTCTGATGCTAGAAACGAATAACTGGAATGACCTAGGGGAAAAGTACACACACCATTGTAATCGGTCGACCTTCTGCTTTCAGATGCAACAGGACATAATCGAGTTCATCAATCCGTTCGCGAGATTTGGGAGTTTGAAATTAAGGAATGGTTGAGAGACCATCACAATTTTCGCAAGTCTGATACTCGAAACCAATAACTACTATGGCCTTGGGGAAAAATACGCATACCTTTGCAATCGGGCGAGTTTCTACTTTCAGATGCAACAGGAATTTCTCGAGTTCGACAATCCGTTCGCGAGATATGGGAGTTTGAAGTTAAGGAATGGTTGAGAAACCATCACAATTTTCGCAATTCTGATGCTAGAAACGAATAACTGGAATGACCTAGGGAAAAAGTACACACACCATTGTAATCGGTCGACTTTCTGCTTTCAGATTTAACAGGAAATAATCGAGTTCGTCAATCCGTTCGCGAGATATGGGAGTTTGAAGTTAAGGAATGCTTGAGAAACCATCAAAATTTTCGCAAGTCTGATACTCGAAACCAATAACTACAAAGGCCTAGTGGAAAAATACACATACCTTTCTAATCGGGCGAGTTTCTACTTTCAGATGCAACAGGAATTTCTCGAGTTCGTCAATCCGTTCGCGAGATATGGGAGTTTGAAGTTAAGGAATGATTGAGAAACCATCAAAATTTTCGCAAGTCTGATACTCGAAACCAATAACTACAAGGCCTAGGGGAAAAATACACATAACTTTGTAATCGGGCGAGTTTCTACTTTCAGATGCAACAGGAATATCTCGAGCTCGTCAATCCGTTCGCGAGATATGGGAATTTGAAGTTAAGGAATGGTTGAGAAACCATCAAAATTTTCGCAATTCTGATACAAATAACTGGAACGGCCTAGGGGAGAAGTACACACACCATTGTAATCGGGCAAGTTTCAACTTTCAGATGCAACAGGAACTTCTCGAGTTCGCCAATCCGTTGGCGAGGTATCGGAGTTTGAAATTAAGGAATGGTTGAGAGACCATCACAATTTTCGCAAGTCTGATACTCGAAACCAATAACTACTATGGCCTAGGGCAAAAGTACACACACCATTGTAATGGGGCGAGATTCTACTTTCAGAAGCAACAGGAATTTTTCGAGTTCGTCAATCCGTTCGCGAGGTATGGGAGTTTGAAGTTAAGGAATGGTTGAGAAACCATCAAAATTTTCGCAAGTGTGATACTCGAAACCAATAAGTGGAATGGCCTAGGGGAAAGCTACACACACCATAGTAATGGGGCGAGTTTCTACTTTCAGATGCAACAGGAATTCCTCGAGTTCGTCAATCCGTTCCCGAAATACGGGAGTTTGAAGTTAAGGAATGGTTGAGAGACCATCACAATTTTCGCAAGTCTGATACTCGAAACCAATAACTACTATGGCCTGGGGGAAGAATACACATACCTTTGCAATCGAGTGAGTTTCCACTTTCAGATGCAACAGGAATTTCTCGAGTTCGTCAATCCGTTCGCGAGATATGGGAGTTTGAAGTTGAGGAATGGTTGAGAAACCATCAAAATGTTCGCAATTCTGATGCTAGAAACGAATAACTGGAATGACCTAGGGGAAAAGTACACACACCATTGTAATCGGTCGACCTTCTGCTTTCAGATGCAACAGGACATAATCGAGTTCATCAATCCGTTCGCGAGATTTGGGAGTTTGAAATTAAGGAATGGTTGAGAGACCATCACAATTTTCGCAAGTCTGATACTCGAAACCAATAACTACTATGGCCTTGGGGAAAAATACGCATACCTTTGCAATCGGGCGAGTTTCTACTTTCAGATGCAACAGGAATTTCTCGAGTTCGACAATCCGTTCGCGAGATATGGGAGTTTGAAGTTAAGGAATGGTTGAGAAACCATCACAATTTTCGCAATTCTGATGCTAGAAACGAATAACTGGAATGACCTAGGGAAAAAGTACACACACCATTGTAATCGGTCGACTTTCTGCTTTCAGATTTAACAGGAAATAATCGAGTTCGTCAATCCGTTCGCGAGATATGGGAGTTTGAAGTTAAGGAATGCTTGAGAAACCATCAAAATTTTCGCAAGTCTGATACTCGAAACCAATAACTACAAAGGCCTAGTGGAAAAATACACATACCTTTCTAATCGGGCGAGTTTCTACTTTCAGATGCAACAGGAATTTCTCGAGTTCGTCAATCCGTTCGCGAGATATGGGAGTTTGAAGTTAAGGAATGATTGAGAAACCATCAAAATTTTCGCAAGTCTGATACTCGAAACCAATAACTACAAAGGCCTAGGGGAAAAATACACATAACTTTGTAATCGGGCGAGTTTCTACTTTCAGATGCAACAGGAATATCTCGAGCTCGTCAATCCGTTCGCGAGATATGGGAATTTGAAGTTAAGGAATGGTTGAGAAACCATCAAAATTTTCGCAATTCTGATACTCGAAACAAATAACTGGAACGGCCTAGGGGAGAAGTACACACACCATTGTAATCGGGCAAGCTTCTACTTTCAGATGCAACAGGAATTTCTCGTGTTCGTCAATCAGTTCGCGAGATATGGGAGTTTGAAGTTAAGGAATGGTTGAGAAACCATCACAATTTTCGCAAGTCTGATACTCGAAACCAATAACTACCATGGCCTAGGGCAAAAATACACATACCTCTGTAATCGGGCGAGTTTCTACTTTCAGATGCAACAGGAATTTGTCGAATTCGTCAATCCGTTCGCGATATATGGGAGTTTGAAGTTAAATAATGGTTCAGAAACCATCAAAATTTTCGCAATTCTGATGCCAGAAACGAATAACTGGAATGACCTTGGGGAAAAGTACACACACCATTGTAATCGGTCGACTTTCTGCTTTCAGATGCAACAGGAAATAATCGATTTCGTCAATCCGTTCGCGAGATATGGGAGTTTGAAATTAAGGAATGGTTGAGAAACCATCAAAATTTTCGCAATTCTGATGCTAGAAACGAATAACTGGAATGACCTAGGGGAAAAGTACACACACCGCTGTAATCGGTCGACTTTCTGCTTTCAGATGCAACAGGAAATAATCAAGTTCGTCAATCCGTTCGCGAGATATGGGAGTTTGAAGTTAAGGAATGGTTGAGAGACCATCACAATTTTCGCAAGTCTGATACTCGAAACCAATAACTACTATGGCCTGGGAGAAAAGTACACACACCATTGTAATGGGGCGAGATTCTACTTTCAGAGGCAACAGGAACTTCTCGAGTTCGCCAATCCGTTGGCGAGGTATCGGAGTTTGAAGTTAAGGAATGGTTGAGAAACCATCAAAATTTTCACAAATCTGATACTCGAAACCAATAACTACTATAGCCTAGGGCAAAAATACAGATACCGTTGTAATCGGGCGACTTTCTGCTTTCAGATGCAACAGGAATATCTCGAGTTCGTCAATCCTTTCGCGAGATATGGGAGTTTGATGTTAAGGAATGGTTGAGAAACCATCAAAATTTTCGCAAGTTTGATACTCGAAACCAATAACTGGAATGGCCTAGAGGAAAAGAACACATACCGTTCCAATCGGGCGAGTTTCTACATTCAGATGCAACAGGAATTTCTCCAGTTCGTCAATCCGTTCGCGAGATGTGGGAGTTTGAAGTTAAGGAATGGTTGATAAAGCATCAAAATCTTCGCAAGTCTGATACTCGAAACAAATAACCACAAAGACCTAGGGGAAAAATACACATATCGTTGTAATCGGGCGAGTTTCTACTTTCAGATGCAACAGGAATTTCTCGAGTTCGTCAATCCGTTCGCGAGATATGGGAGTCTGGAGTTAAGAGACGGTTGAGAATCCATCAAAATTTTCGCAATTCTGATGCTAGAAACGAATAACTGGAATGGCCTAGTGGAAAAGAACACATACCGTTGCAATCGGGCGAGTTTCTACATTCAGATGCAACAGGAATATCTCGAGTGCGTCAACCCGCTCGCGAGATATGGGAGTTCGAAGTTAAGTAATGGTTGAGAAACCGTCAAAATTTTCGCTGGTCTGATACTCGAAACCTATAACTGGAATGGCCTAGGGGTAAAGAACACACACCTTTGTAATCGGGAGAGTTTCTACTCTCAGATGCAACAGGAATTTCTCCAGTTCGTCAATCCGTTCGCGAGATGTGGGAGTTTGAAGTTAAGGAATGGTTGACAAAGCATCAAAATCTTCGCAAGTCTGATACTCGAAACCAATAACTACAAAGACCTAGGGGAAAAATACACATATCGTTGTAATCGGGCGAGTTTCTACTTTCAGATGCAACAGGAATTTCTCGAGTTCGTCAATCCGTTCGCGAGATATGTGAGTCTGGAGTTAAGAGACGGTTGAGAATCCATCAAAATTTTCGCAATTCTGATGCTAGAAACGAATAACTGGAATGACCTAGGGAAAAAGTACACACACCATTGTAATCGGTCGACTTTCTGCTTTCAGATTTAACAGGAAATAATCGAGTTCGTCAATCCGTTCGCGAGATATGGGAGTTTGAAGTTAAGGAATGCTTGAGAAACCATCAAAATTTTCGCAAGTCTGATACTCGAAAACAATAACTACAAAGGCCTAGTGGAAAAATACACATACCTTTCTAATCGGGCGAGTTTCTACTTTCAGATGCAACAGGAATTTCTCGAGTTCGTCAATCCGTTCGCGAGATATGGGAGTTTGAAGTTAAGGAATGATTGAGAAACCATCAAAATTTTCGCAAGTCTGATACTCGAAACCAATAACTACAAAGGCCTAGGGGAAAAATACACATAACTTTGTAATCGGGCGAGTTTCTACTTTCAGATGCAACAGGAATATCTCGAGCTCGTCAATCCGTTCGCGAGATATGGGAATTTGAAGTTAAGGAATGGTTGAGAAACCATCAAAATTTTCGCAATTCTGATACTCGAAACAAATAACTGGAACGTCCTAGGGGAGAAGTACACACACCATTGTAATCGGGCAAGCTTCTACTTTCAGATGCAACAGGAATTTCTCGAGTTCGTCAATCCGTTCGCGAGATATGGGAGTTTGAAGTTAAGGAATGGTTGAGAAACCATCTAAATTTTCGCAATTCTGATACTCGAAACCAATAACTACAAAGGCTTAGGGGAAAAATTCACATACCTTTGTAATCGGAGGAGTTTCTTCTTCCAGATGCAACCGGAATTTCTCGTGTTCGTCAATCAGTTCGCGAGATATGGGAGTTTGAAGTTAAGGAATGGTTGAGAAACCATCACAATTTTCGCAAGTCTGATACTCGAAACCAATAACTACCATGGCCTAGGGCAAAAATACACATACCTCTGTAATCGGGCGAGTTTCTACTTTCAGATGCAACAGGAATTTGTCGAATTCGTCAATCCGTTCGCGATATATGGGAGTTTGAAGTTAAATAATGGTTCAGAAACCATCAAAATTTTCGCAATTCTGATGCCAGAAACGAATAACTGGAATGACCTTGGGGAAAAGTACACACACCATTGTAATCGGTCGACTTTCTGCTTTCAGATGCAACAGGAAATAATCGATTTCGTCAATCCGTTCGCGAGATATGGGAGTTTGAAATTAAGGAATGGTTGAGAAACCATCAAAATTTTCGCAATTCTGATGCTAGAAACGAATAACTGGAATGACCTAGGGGAAAAGTACACACACCGCTGTAATCGGTCGACTTTCTGCTTTCAGATGCAACAGGAAATAATCAAGTTCGTCAATCCGTTCGCGAGATATGGGAGTTTGAAGTTAAGGAATGGTTGAGAGACCATCACAATTTTCGCAAGTCTGATACTCGAAACCAATAACTACTATGGCCTGGGAGAAAAGTACACACACCATTGTAATGGGGCGAGATTCTACTTTCAGAGGCAACAGGAACTTCTCGAGTTCGCCAATCCGTTGGCGAGGTATCGGAGTTTGAAGTTAAGGAATGGTTGAGAAACCATCAAAATTTTCACAAATCTGATACTCGAAACCAATAACTACTATAGCCTAGGGCAAAAATACAGATACCGTTGTAATCGGGCGACTTTCTGCTTTCAGATGCAACAGGAATATCTCGAGTTCGTCAATCCTTTCGCGAGATATGGGAGTTTGATGTTAAGGAATGGTTGAGAAACCATCAAAATTTTCGCAAGTTTGATACTCGAAACCAATAACTGGAATGGCCTAGAGGAAAAGAACACATAACGTTCCAATCGGGCGAGTTTCTACATTCAGATGCAACAGGAATATCTCGAGTTCGTCAACCCGCTCGCGAGATATGGGAGTTCGAAGTTAAGTAATGGTTGAGAAACCGTCAAAATTTTCGCTGGTCTGATACTCGAAACCTATAACTGGAATGGCCTAGGGGTAAAGAACACACACCTTTGTAATCGGGAGAGTTTCTACTCTCAGATGCAACAGGAATTTCTCCAGTTCGTCAATCCGTTCGCGAGATGTGGGAGTTTGAAGTTAAGGAATGGTTGATAAAGCATCAAAATCTTCGCAAGTCTGATACTCGAAACCAATAACTACAAGGACCTAGGGGAAAAATACACATACCGTTGTAATCGGGCGAGTTTCTACTTTCAGATGCAACAGGAATTTCTCGAGTTCGTCAATCCGTTCGCGAGATATGGGAGTCTGGAGTTAAGAGACGGTTGAGAATCCATCAAAATTTTCGCAATTCTGATGCTAGAAACGAATAACTGGAATGGCCTAGTGGAAAAGAACACATACCGTTGCCATCGGGCGAGTTTCTACATTCAGATGCAACAGGAATATCTCGAGTGCGTCAACCCGCTCGCGAGATATGGGAGTTCGAAGTTAAGTAATGGTTGAGAAACCGTCAAAATTTTCGCTGGTCTGATACTCGAAACCTATAACTGGAATGGCCTAGGGGCAAAGAACACACACCTTTGTAATCGGGAGAGTTTCTACTCTCAGATGCATCAGGAATTTCTCCAGTTCGTCAATCCGTTCGCGAGATGTGGGAGTTTGAAGTTAAGGAATGGTTGATAAAGCATCAAAATCTTCGCAAGTCTGATACTCGAAACAAATAACCACAAAGACCTAGGGGAAAAATACACATATCGTTGTAATCGGGCGAGTTTCTACTTTCAGATGCAACAGGAATTTCTCGAGTTCGTCAATCCGTTCGCGAGATATGGGAGTTTGAAGTTAAGGAATGATTGAGAAACCATCAAAATTTTCGCAAGTTTGATACTCGAAACCAATAACTGGAATGGCCTAGAGGAAAAGAACACATACCGTTCCAATCGGGCGAGATTCTACATTCAGATGCAACAGGAATATCTCGAGTTCGTCAACCCGCTCGCGAGATATGGGAGTTCGAAGTTAAGTAATGGTTGAGAAACCGTCAAAATTTTCGCTGGTCTGATACTCGAAACCTATAACTGGAATGGCCTAGGGGTAAAGAACACACACCTTTGTAATCGGGAGAGTTTCTACTCTCAGATGCAACAGGAATTTCTCCAGTTCGTCAATCCGTTCGCGAGATGTGGGAGTTTGAAGTTAAGGAATGGTTGATAAAGCATCAAAATCTTCGCAAGTCTGATACTCGAAACCAATAACTACAAGGACCTAGGGGAAAAATACACATACCGTTGTAATCGGGCGAGTTTCTACTTTCAGATGCAACAGGAATTTCTCGAGTTCGTCAATCCGTTCGCGAGATATGGGAGTCTGGAGTTAAGAGACGGTTGAGAATCCATCAAAATTTTCGCAATTCTGATGCTAGAAACGAATAACTGGAATGGCCTAGTGGAAAAGAACACACACCATTCTAATCGGTCGAGTTTCTAATTTCAGATGCAACGGGAAATAATCGAGTTCTTCAATCCGTTCGCGAGATATGGGAGTTTGAAGTTAAGGAATGGTTGAGAAACCATTAAAATTTTCCCAAGTCTGATACTCGAAACCAATAACTACAAAGGCCTAGCGGAAAAATACACATACCTTTGTAATCGGGCGAGTTTCTACTTTCAGATGCAACAGGAATCTCTCGAGCATGTCAATGCGTTCGCGAGATATGGGAGTTTGAAGTTAAGGAATGGTTGAGAAACCATCAAAATTTTCGCAATTCTGATGCTAGAAAGGAATAACTGGAATGACCTAGGGGAAACGTACACACACCATTCTAATCGGTCGACTTTCTACTTTCAGATGCAACAGGAATTTCTCGAGTATGTCAATCCGTTCGCGAGATATGGGAGTTTGAAGTTAACGTATGGTTGAGAAACCATCAAAATTTTCGCAATTCTGATGCTAGAAACGGATAACTGGAATGACCTGGGGGAAAAGTACACACACCATTGTAATCGGTCGACTTTCTACTTTCAGATGCAACAGGAAATAATGGAGTTCGTCAATCCGTTCGCGAGCTATGGGAGTTTGAAGTTTAGGAATGGTTGAGAAACCATCTATATTTTGGCAAGTCTGTTACTCGAAACCAATAACTACTATAGCCTAGGGCAAAAATACAGATACCGTTGTAATCGGGCGACTTTCTGCTTTCAGATGCAACAGGAATATCTCGAGTTCGTCAATCCTTTCGCGAGATATGGGAGTTTGAAGTTAAGGAATGGTTGAGAAACCATCAAAATTTTCGCAAGTTTGATACTCGAAACCAATAACTGGAATGGCCTAGAGGAAAAGAACACATACCGTTCCAATCGGGCGAGTTTCTACATTCAGATGCAACAGGAATATCTCGAGTTCGTCAACCCGCTCGCGAGATATGGGAGTTCGAAGTTAAGTAATGGTTGAGAAACCGTCAAAATTTTCGCTGGTCTGATACTCGAAACCTATAACTGGAATGGCCTAGGGGTAAAGAACACACACCTTTGTAATCGGGAGAGTATCTACTCTCAGATGCAACAGGAATTTCCCCAGTTCGTCAATCCGTTCGCGAGATGTGGGAGATTGAAGTTAAGGAATGGTTGATAAAGCATCAAAATCTTCGCAAGTCTGATACTCGAAACAAATAACCACAAAGACCTAGGGGAAAAATACACATATCGTTGTAATCGGGCGAGTTTCTACTTTCAGATGCAACAGGAATTTCTCGAGTTCGTCAATCCGTTCGCGAGATATGGGAGTCTGGAGTTAAGAGACGGTTGAGAATCCATCAAAATTTTCGCAATTCTGATGCTAGAAACGAATAAGTGGAATGGCCTAGTGGAAAAGAACACATACCGTTGCAATCGGGCGAGTTTCTATATTCAGATGCAACAGGAATATCTCGAGTGCGTCAACCCGCTCGCGAGATATGGGAGTTCGAAGTTAAGTAATGGTTGAGAAACCGTCAAAATTTTCGCTGGTCTGATACTCGAAACCTATAACTGGAATGGCCTAGGGGTAAAGAACACACACCTTTGTAATCGGGAGAGTTTCTACTCTCAGATGCAACAGGAATTTCTCCAGTTCGTCAATCCGTTCGCGAGATGTGGGAGTTTGAAGTCAAGGAATGGTTGATAAAGCATCAAAATCTTCGCAAGTCTGATACTCGAAACCAATAACTACAAGGACCTAGGGGAAAAATACACATACCGTTGTAATCGGGCGAGTTTCTACTTTCAGATGCAACAGGAATTTCTCGAGTTCGTCAATCCGTTCGCGAGATATGGGAGTCTGGAGTTAAGAGACGGTTGAGAATCCATCAAAATTTTCGCAATTCTGATGCTAGAAACGAATAACTGGAATGGCCTAGTGGAAAAGAACACATACCGTTGCAATCGGGCGAGTTTCTACATTCAGATGCAACAGGAATATCTCGAGTGCGTCAATCCGCTCGCGAGATATGGGAGTTCGAAGTTAAGTAATGGTTGAGAAACCGTCAAAATTTTCGCTGGTCTGATACTCGAAACCTATAACTGCAATGGCCTAGGGGTAAAGCACACACACCGTTGTAATCGGGCGAGTTTCTACTTTCAGATACAACAGGAATTTCGCGAGTTCGTCAATCCGTTCCTGAGATATGCGAGTTTGAATTTAAGGAATGGTTGAGAATCCATCAAAATTTTCGCAAATCTGATACTCGAAACCAATAACTGGAATGGCCTAGGGGAAAAGTACACACATCATTGTAATCGGGCGAGTTTCTACTTTCAGATGCAACAGGAATTTCTCGAGTTCGTCAATCCGTTCGCGAGATATGGGAGTTTGAAGTTAAGGAATGGTTGAGAAGCCATCAAAATTTTCGCAAGTCTGATACTCGAAACAAATAACTGGAATGGCCTAGGGGAAAAGTACACACACCATTGTAATCGGGCAAGTTTCTACTTTCAGATACAATAGGAATTTCTCGAGTACGTCAATCCGTTCGCGAGATATGGGAGTTTGAAGTTAAGGAGTGGTTGAGAAACCATCAAAATTTTCGCAAGTCTGATACACGAAACCAATAACTACTATTGCCTAGGGCAAAAATACACATACTGTTGTAATCGGGCGAGTTTCTGCTTTCAGATGCAACAGGAATTTCTCGAGTTCGTCAATCCGTTCGCGAGATATGGGAGTTTGAAGTTAAGGAATGGTTGAGAATCCATCAAAATTTTCGCAATTCTGATGCTAGAAACGAATAACTGGAATGGCCTAGTGGAAAAGAACACATACCGTTGCAATCGGGCGAGTTTCTACATTCAGATGCAACAGGAATATCTCGAGTGCGTCAATCCGCTCGCGAGATATGGGAGTTCGAAGTTAAGTAATGGTTGAGAAACCGTCAAAATTTTCGCTGGTCTGATACTCGAAACCTATAACTGGAATGGCCTAGGGGTAAAGCACACACACCGTTGTAATCGGGCGAGTTTCTACTTTCAGATACAACAGGAATTTCGCGAGTTCGTCAATCCGTTCCTGAGATATGCGAGTTTGAAGTTAAGGAATGGTTGAGAATCCATCAAAATTTTCGCAAATCTGATACTCGAAACCAATAACTGGAATGGCCTAGGGGAAAAGTACACACATCATTGTAATCGGGCGAGTTTCTACTTTCAGATGCAACAGGAATTTCTCGAGTTCGTCAATCCGTTCGCGAGATATGGGAGTTTGAAGTTAAGGAATGGTTGAGAAGCCATCAAAATTTTCGCAAGTCTGATACTCGAAACAAATAACTGGAATGGCCTAGGGGAAAAGTACACACACCATTGTAATCGGGCAAGTTTCTACTTTCAGATACAATAGGAATTTCTCGAGTACGTCAATCCGTTCGCGAGATATGGGAGTTTGAAGTTAAGGAGTGGTTGAGAAACCATCAAAATTTTCGCAAGTCTGATACACGAAACCAATAACTACTATTGCCTAGGGCAAAAATACACATACTGTTGTAATCGGGCGAGTTTCTGCTTTCAGATGCAACAGGAATTTCTCGAGTTCGTCAATCCGTTCGCGAGATATGGGAGTTTGAAGTTAAGGAATGGTTGAGAATCCATCAAAATTTTCGCAAATCTGATACTCGAAACCAATAACCGGAATGGCCTAGGGGAAAAGTACACCCATCATTGTAATCGGGCGAGTTTTTACTTTCAGATGCAACAGGAATTTCTCGAGTTCGTCAATCCGTTCGCGAGATATGGGAGTTTGAAGTTAAGGAATGGTTGAGAAACCATCAAAGTTTTCGCAAGTCTGATACTCGAAACCAATGACTACAATGCCCTAGGGGAAAAGTACACACACCATTGTAATCGGGAGAGCTTCTACTTTCAGATGCAACAGGAATTTCTCTAGTTCGTCAATCCGTTCGCGAGATATGCGAGTTTGAAATTGAGGAATGGTTGAGAAACCATCAAAATTTTCGCATGTCTGATACTCGAAACCATTAACTGCAATGGCCTAGGGCAAAAATACACATACCGTTTTAATTGGGCGAGTTTCTGCTTTCAGATGCAACAGAAATTTCTCGAGTTCGTCAATCCGTTCGCGAGATATGGAAGTGTGAATTAATGGAGTGGTTGACAAACAATCAAAATTTTCGCAAGTCTGATACTAGAAACCAATAACTGGAATGCC